>NC_135236.1:188717105-189030716 GCF_051348905.1 Ranitomeya variabilis
CATATAGTTCTGCCGTTTGCTAGCAGCAGGTTCTCCTGCACGGTGGACCCCGGGCTGCGAACGCATCTATTATAATAAAACCTCTATATTTACTCAGTGCGTTCCGCTAGCCCTAACAGGTATTTTGCAAAATGAATACATTAACCCCTTCACCCCGAAGCCTGTTTTCAACTTCCTGAACAGGCCATTTTTTTCAATTCGGACCACTGTCAATTTATGAGGTCATAACTCTGAAACGCTTCAACGGATCCTGGTGATTCTGAGACTGTTTTCTCATGACATATTGTACTTTATGGTAGTGGTAAAATTTCTTAGATTTGACTTGTGTTTGTCGAAAAAAAAAAATGTTTTTTGAAAATTTAGCAATTTTTAAACTTTTAGTTTTTATGCCCTTAAATTAGAGTCATATCATACAAAATAGTTAATAAATAACATTACCCACATGTCTGCTTTACATTAGCACAATTTTGGAAATTTTTGCCTAGCGGCTTTAGATCAACGTATGATTTTGGGATGTGCGGTTCATGCTCATTTTTTTTCTTTTTGCACAAAGCATGTTCTTGTCTTTTTCTTGGACCAGCACTCCTCCCATTTGGCACAGGTGATTTTAATTAGCAGGAGACTGCAAAGTAAGGGGTCTAGCCCATTTTGGCTCTCACTGAAGAGCTGGAGGAAGGTGAGTTTAAATGCTCCTTTCATTTTGGTGCTGGTGCTGTGTGGCGGCCATTGTTGCTGTGGCTTTGTGCTGGTGGGGCGGCGCGGTCTGGAGTCATGGGTGCTCAGTCTCGCAGCATGAGTGCTGTGGGGCAACAGGCCGTCCGCCCTGCTGGTGCGTGGCCGCTGTGGCGGTGGTAGCCGCACGGCTCCGCTCCGTTAGGGCGATAGGACCCACTACGAGGTTTGCCGTAAAGTGGCAGTGGGCTTCATACAGTCTGATCAGAATGTTAAACTGAAAACCTCATGTTCAGTATATACATTTTTGCCTAGCGGCTTTAGATCAACGTATGATTTTGGGATGTGCGGTTCATGCTCTTTTTTTTTTCTTTTTGCACAATAAATAACATTACCCACATGTCTGCTTTCCATTAGCACAATTTTGGAAACATAATTTTTTTGTTAGGAAGTTATAAGGGTTAAAAGTTGACCAGCGACTTCTCATTTTTACAACAAGATTTGCAAAACCAAGTGTGAGGTGGTCCCTAAAAAAAAATGAAGTCATTTTGAGGGGTCTATATGACAGAAAATGCCCAAAAGTTACACCATTCTAAAAACTGCTCCCCTCAAGGTACTCAAAACCAAATTCAAAAAGTTTATTAACCCTTCAGGTGCTTCACAGAAATTTTTGGAATGTTTAAAAAAAATTGAACATTTATCTGTTTTTTCACAACATTTTTACTTCAGATCCAATTTGTTTTATTTTCCCAAAGGTATCAGGAAAAATTGGACCCCAAAAGTTGTTGAGCAATTTGTCCTGAGTACGCTGATACCCCATGTGTGTGGGTAAACCACTGTTTGGGCGCATGCCAGAGCTCAGAAAGGAAGGAGTGCCGTTTGACTTTAAAATGCAAAATTGATTGGAATTGAAAGCGGACACCATGTCGCGTTTGGAGAGCCCCTGATGCGCCTAAACAGTGGAAACCCCCCACAAGTGAAACCATTTTGGAAAGTAGACCCCCTAAGGAACTTATCTAGGTGTGGTGAGCACTTTGAACCCCCAAGTGCTTCACAGAAGTTTATAATGTAGAGCCGTGAAAATTAAAAAATCATTTTTTTTTCCACAAAATGATCTTTTAGCCTGCAATTTTTTATTTTCCCAAGGGTAACAGGAGAAATTGGACCCCAAAAGTTGTTGTCCAATTTGTCCTGAGTACGCTGATACCCCATATGTGGGGGGGAACCACTGTTTGGTCGCATGGCAGAGCTCGGAAGGGAAGGAGCACCATTTGGAATGCAGACTTAGGCTACTTTCACACTAGCGTCTAAGTCACCGACGCTAGCGTTGTCCCCGCCGCACAACGGGGGCAGCGGATGCATTTTTCCAGCGCATCCGCTGCCCCATTGTGAGGTGCGGGGAAGTGCAGGGAGGTGGGGGCGGAGTTCCGGCCGCGCATGCGCGGTCGGAAAAAGCGGACCTTCGGGAGCAAAAAAGTTACATGTAACGTTTTTTGCTCCCAGCGGACCGCCACAACACGGCGCAACCGTCTCACGACGGTTGCGACGTGTGGCAATCCGTCGCAATGCGTCGCTAATGTTAGTCAATGGAGAAAAAACGCATCCTGCAAGCACTTTTGCAGGATGCGTTTTTTCTGCAAAACGACGCATTGTGACGGATTGCAGTTAACGCTAGTGTGAAAGTAGCCTTAGATGGATTGGTCTGCAGGCGTCACGTTGCATTTGCAGAGCTCCTGATGTAACTAAACAGTAGAAACCCCCCACAAGTGACCCCATATTGGAAACTAGACCCCCCAAGGAACTTATCTAGATGTGTTGTGAGATCTTTGAACCCCCAAGTGTTTCGCTAAAGTTTAAAACGCAGAGCCGTGAAAATAAAAAATATTTTTTTCCACGAAAATGATATTTTAGCCCCCGGTTTTGTATTTTCCCAAGGGTAACAGGAGAAATTGGACCCCAAACGTTGTTGTCCAATTTGTCCTGAGTATGCTGATACCCCATATGTTGGGGTAAACCCCTGTTCCGGCGTACTGGAGAGCTCGGAAGGGAAGGAGCACTGTTTTACTTTTTCAACGCAGATTTGGCTGGAATTGAGATCGGATGCCATGTCTCGTTTGGAGAGCCCCTGATGTGCCTAAACAGTGGAAACCCCCCAATTCTAACTGAAACCCTAACCAAAACACACCCCTAACCCTAATCCCAACCATAACCCTAACCACACCCCTAACCCTAATCCCAACTGTAAATGTAATCCCAACCCTAACTTTAGCCCCAACCCTACCCCTAATGGGAAAATAGAAATAAATACTTTTTTTATTTTATTTTATTATTTTTCCCTAACTAAGGGGGTGTTGAAGGGGGGTTTGATTTACTTGTATATAGTTTTTTTGGCGGATTTTTATGATTGGCAGCCGTCACACACTAACAAAAAAATAGTTTTTGCATCACCACATTTTGAGAGCTATACTTTATCCATATTTTGGCCCACAGAGTCATGTGAGGTCTTGTTTTTTGCGGGACGAGTTGATGTTTTTATTGGTACCATTTTCAGGCACATGACATTTTTTGATCGCTTTTTATTCTGATTTTTGGGAGGCAGAATGAACAAGTACCAGCAATTCCTGAATTTCTTTTAGGGGGGCTTTTATACCGTTCCGCGTGTGGTGAAATTGATAAAGCAGCTTTATTCTTCAGGTATAGTACGATTACAGCGATACCTCATTTATATAATTTTTTATGTTTTTGCGCTTTTACACAATAAAAACTTTTTTATATAAAAAAATAATTGTTTTTGCTTTTTTCTGAGAGCTATAACTTTTTTTATTTTTCTGCTGATGATGCTGTATGCTTTTCCTTTGCGGGACAAGATTACGTTTTCAGCGGTACCATGGTTATTTATATCTGTCTTTTTGATCACATTTTATTGCACTTTTTGTTCGGCGGTATGATAGTAAAGCATTGTTTTTTGCCTCGTTTTTTATTTATTTTTTTTTGCGGTGTTCACTGAAAGGGTTAACTAGTGGGATAGTTTTTTAGAGCGGGTCGTTACAGACGCGGCCGATACTAAATTTGTGTACTTCTATTGTTTTTTTTTTAATTTACATAAATAAATGGATTTATTGGAAAATATATATTTTTTTTTTCTTTATTTGGGGATATTTTTTTTTTTAACACTTTATAACATTGTCCCAGGGTGGAACATCACTATATTTCATCAGGTCACTGATCTGACACTTTGCATAGCACTGTGTCAGATCAGGGATCTGACAGGCAGTGCAGGAGGCTTTCCGACGCCTGTTCTGAGCAGGCGCCGGCAAGCCTCCTCAGTGAAGGACGCGGAAGGAGCCCCGCGGCTATCTTGGATCCGAGGATTCCTTCCAGAACACCGGAACGCAACGCGATTGCAAAAACCACTTAAGCTTGTTTTTGCAGTGCACCTGTCATGAATCCCCAATGGCTAGGGATAGCACAGGACAAGCAAAGTACAAATAAATAACGGACGAGCTCTAGGGTGATGGAACCTGGGCTGACCGCTGCCCTACGCCTGACAA
Organism: Ranitomeya variabilis; assembly: GCF_051348905.1. Classification (NCBI taxonomy): domain Eukaryota; kingdom Metazoa; phylum Chordata; class Amphibia; order Anura; family Dendrobatidae; genus Ranitomeya; species Ranitomeya variabilis. The sequence goes on from NC_135236.1 coordinate 188,721,329, forward strand.
ACGCAACTACAGATAGCCAGGGAGCGTGCCTACGTTGGTTCTAGACGCCACGCACCAGCCTAAGAGCTAACTAGTACTGCAGAGAAAATAAAGACCTCAGTTGCCTCCAGAGGAATGAACCCCAAAAGATATAGTTGCCCCCTCACATGTATTGACGGTGAAATGAGAGGAAGGCACACACATAGAGATGATATATATAGATTTAGCAAATTGAGGCCCGCTGTAAACTAGAAAGCAGAACGATACAAAAGGGGACTGAGCGGTCAGCAAAAAACCCTAATCAAAAAAACCATCCTGAGATTACAAGAACCCATGTGCCAACTCATGGCACATGGGGAGAACCTCAGTCCACGAGAGCTACCAGCTAGCATAGAGACATAATAAGCAAGCTGGACAAAAAACCAAACAACTGAAAAATCAGCACTTAGCTTATCCTGAAAGATCTGGGAGCAGGTAGGCAGGAACCAAACAGAGCACATCTGAATACATTGATAGCCGGCAAGGGAATGACAGAAAGGCCAGGTAAAATAGGAAACACCCAGCCTCTGATGGACAGGTGGAAACCAAAGGCCGCAACCCACCAAAGTCACCCAGTACCAGCAGTAACCACCAGAGGGAGCCCACAAACAGAATCCACAACATGCACCTTCATGAACGTATTTGCGGATCTACGTGTTTTTTTTTTTCCCCCTACTTTTTCTCTACTATTCTAAAACCAGAAAAACGGCAATCCTCAAGACTTTTGCAGCCCGTTTTTGCGGCAGACCGTGAATTACGGCAAAAAAGTCTCGCAAAAACGGGCCGCAAAAATCACGGCAAGTGTAAAAGAAGCCTTAAGCTATGAAGTTTTTTTGTCTTCATATCTTCGTTCATTGGGATGGGACTTTGTGCATGGGCTTCAGCTTTGTTCCGCTGTGTCTGGCGTCTCTCTTATTTATTTAACATTTTGCGCCACCACTGTTCTAGTCCTGGGCGGTGATTGCACAGATTGAGTTCTTTGAAGTCTTCAGGAAAATATTACTGGTGGCTGAGCATGCATAGATTGCTCAATGCCACTGACATCATTTTACTGAAGCCCACCATTAGTCATAGATGGCAGCATTTGCGCAGATCGATCAAATAGTGGGCTTCAGTAAAATGGTTCTGGAAGCACTGAGCAATCTACGCATGCGCAGCCACCAATGACATTTTCCTGAAGACTCCAAAGTGCTCAATCTGTGCGAGCGCCGCCCATGGCTAGGGCGGTGGCAGCATGAAATTTGAAATGAAGAATAAGACACCTGGACATAGCTGAGCGGGTGGAACAAAGCTGGAGATCCTACCCACTGGGCCCACCCAGATGCAGGAGATTATCACTAACAGGACTGGTAAACCAGCAGACATAAAAAAGATCCAAAGGTATGATATAAACTGGTCTACATGCAGCATGCAAGCGCACATTAACACTAGCCTCTAAACGAAAAAAAAAAAAAACAGAGAAACATAATGATTAAATACCCTGCAGTAGATAAATAAATAGCATGGTGCATGAAAGTAATATACACTACTTAGGCTGGTTTCACATTTGCGTTTTTTGCCGCTGCGTTTTAGCGCAAAAAAAGCATGCGTTTTTTTTCCTATATTTAACATTAAAAACGCATGCTTTTTTTTGTATGCGTTTTGCCGCGTTTGACGACGCATGCGTCGTTTCTATGCTTGCGTTTGGTTGCAGAAATGCAACATGTAGTAATTTCTAGAGGCGTTTTTTTGCCGCAAATAACGCATGCGTTTTTTTGCGGCAAAAAAACGTATTGCTGTCTATGTAAACGCATGCGTTTTTAAGCACATGCGTTTGGTTGCGTTTTAAACGCATGCGTTTCTATATAAAAAAAACAAGAATACACACTGATAAGCCACCCCCCACCATCAAGGTGATAAAGGGATCCAAACCCTAACCCTACCCCTAACCCTAGGGATCCTAACCCTACCCCTAACCCTAGGGATCCTAACCCTAACCCTAAACCTAGGGATCCTAACCCTAACCCCAACCGTAGCTATTTCTATTTATAGTGGGTTTTCTAGATGATTTTGATGATTGGCAGCTGTCACACACTTCTCAGCATGCGTTTCAAAAAGGCAAACGCAGGAAAAAATGCATGTAAACGCGTCAAAACGCCGCGTTTTTTTTACCGCATGAGAAAACGCATGCATCTAAAAACGCAGCGTTTGCACGCGTTTACATGCGTTTTTTTCACCACCTGCGTTTGCGTTTTAAACGCTGCGTTTTTAAACACAAATGTGAAACTAGCCTAAGTTAACATGTTTTTTGGCCAAAAAAAAGGAGAAAGCCATCCCGCCTCGTCACGGCGTTGGGATAGTCCTACTCCTAACTCTTAATATTAAAAACCTTACCATTTGTCAAGTGACATACATGTGGGTAAGGGTTGAGATATGGACTGCCACAAACTAGTGGACACACAGCCAAGAAAGACCACATCAATAATGCTCCGGCTCAAAAGAAAGGCAGGCCTCACTTTTATATGCACATGATCCAAGCAGACAGAAAAAAAACTTGCTGCCATGTAGTTCCATTTTCTTGTAGTGTACATTTTTTTTTTTTTGTCTGTAGCAACAAGGAGCCGGTGGCGACACTTGCGCAGTAGCATCTCTCAGAACACAACAGATGCGAATGCACAGGCGCACCCGACAGTTTAATATTGATGGCGATTTTTTTTTTTTGTTCTTTGAAACACAGGAAGATAATAGGCACCAACCGATGAGAGAGTGCGCAGGCGCCGCCATTTTGATGAAGTGACATGCTTTTTATCATCTACACACATTAATATATTCATTATGCAAACTAGGGGGCAGGTCACTGAGGGAGCAGTGACCTGTCATCATCAGTCTACATTATGAATATATAATCAGAGCACCACATACATGAACCCCACCTTAGGACACGAGCATATCATTAGCTAAAAACTAAAAATAAAGATTAAGAAAGAACAACAGGATGGATTTCATCAACCAAGGTATCATTTTATTGAGTATAATGGCACCGACCTGACACTGTGTGTAGGTTACTATGCACAATCCTGCTGACAGGTTCCCTTTAACCCCTTTCTGACATCGGACGTACTTTCCCGTCGAGGTGGGGTGGGCCCGTATGACCACTGACGGGATAGTACGTCCAGCGCGATCGGCCGCATTCACGAGGGGAGCGCGACCGATCGCGGCCGGGTGTCAGCTGACTATCGCAGTTGACTTCCGGCACTATGTGCCAGGAGCGGTCACGGACCGCCCCCGGCACATTAACCCCCGGCACACTGTGATCAAACATGATCGCAGTGTTCCAGCGGTATAGGGAAGCATCGCACAGGGAGGGGGCTCCCTGCGGGCTTCCCGGAGACCCCCAGAGCAATGCGATGTAATCGCGTTGCTCCGAGGGTCTCTTACCTCCTCCTCCCTGCAGCAGGCCCGGATCCAAGATGGCCGCGGCATCCGGGTCCTGCAGGGAGGTGGCTTCACTGCGCCTGCTCAGAGCAGGCACCGGGAAGCCCCCAGGAGCTGTGCACATCAGATCGCCGATCTGACACAGTGCACAGCAAAGTGTCAGATCGCGATCTTACACTATAACATCATGCCCCCCCCCCCCCCCTGGGGCGATGTTATAGTGTAAAAAAGAAAAAATTCAAAAAAAAATGCAAAAAAATATATATATATTGTTCCTATAAATACATTTCATTATCTAAATAAAAAAAAAACAATAAAAGTACACATATTTAGTATCGCCGCGTCCGTAGCGACCCGACCTATAAAACTGTCCCACTAGTTAACCCCTTCAGTGAACACCGTAAAAAAAGGCAAAAAACAACGCTTTATTATTATACCGCCAAATAAAAAGTGGAATAACACGCGATCAAAAAGACGGATATAAATAACCATGGTACCGCTGAAAACGTCATCTTGTCCCGCAAGAAACGAGCTGCCATACAGCATCATCAAAGAAAAAATAAAAAAGTTATAGTCCTCAGAATAAAGCGATGCAAAAATAATTATTTTTTCTATAAAATAGTTTTTATCATATAAAAGCACCAAAACATAAAAAAATGATATAAATGAGGTATTGCTGTAATCGTACTGACCCGAAGAATAAAACTGCTTTATCCATTTTACCAAACGCGGAACGGTATAAACGCCTCCCCCAAAAGAAATTCATGAATAGCTGGTTTTTGGTCATTCTGCCTCACAAAAATCGGAATAAAAAGCGATAAAAAAATGTCACGTACCCGAAAATGTTACCAATAAAAACGTCAACTCATCCCGCAAAAAACAAGACCTCACATATGACTCTGTGGACCAAAATATGGAAAAACTATAGCTCTCAAAATGTGGTAACGCAAAAAATATTTTTTGCAATAAAAAGCGTCTTTCAGTGTGTGACGGCTGCCAATCATAAAAATCCGCTAAAAAACCCGCTATAAAAGTAAATCAAACCCCCCTTCATCACCCCCTTAGTTATCACCCCCATAGTTAGCGAAAAAAATTAAAATGTATTTATTTCCATTTTCCCGTTAGGGTTAGGGCTAGGGTTAGGGTTAGGGCTAGGGTTAGGGCTAGGGTTAAGGCTACAGTAAGGTTTGGGGCTAAAGTTAGGGTTAGGGTTGGGGCTAAAGTTAGGGTTAGTGTTTGGATTACATTTATGGTTGGGATTAGGGTTGGGATTAGAGTTAGGGGTGTGTCAGGGTTAGGGGTGTGGTTAGGGTTACCTTTGGGATTAGGGTTAGGGATGTGTTTGGATTAGGGTTTCAGTTATAATTGGGGGTTTTTCACTGTTTAGGCACATCAGGGGCTCTCCAAACGCGACATGGCGTCCGATCTCAATTCCAGCCAATTCTGCGTTGAAAAAGTAAAACAGTGCTCCTTCCCTTCCGAGCTCTACCGTGTGCCCAAACAGGCATTTACCCCAACATATGGGGTATCAGCGTACTCAGGACACATTGGACAACAACTTTTCGGGTCCAATTTCTCCGGTTACCCTTGGAAAAGTACAAAACTGGGGGCTAAAAAATAATTTTTGTGGAAAATTTTCTATTTTTTATTTTCACGGCTCTGTGTTATGAACTGTAGTGAAACACTTGGGGGTTCAAAGCTCTCAGAACACATCTAGATGAGTTCCTTGAGGGGTCTAGTTTCCAATATGGGGTCACTTGTGGGGGGTTTCAATGTTTAGGCACATCAGTGGCTCTCCAAACGCAACATGGCGTCCCATCTCAATTCCTGTCAATTTTGCATTGAAACGTCAAACGGCGCTCCTTCCCTTCCGAGCTCTCCCATGCGCCCAAACAGTGGTTTACCTCCACATATGGGGTATCAGCGTACTCAGGACAAATTGTACAACAACTTTTGAGGTCCAGTTTCTTCTCTTACCCCTGGGAAAATAAAAAATTGGGGGCGAAAAGATCATTTTTGTGAAAAAATATGATTTTTTATTATTACGGCTCTGCATTATAAACTTCTGTGAATCACTTAATGGGTCAAATTGCTCACCACACATCTAGATAAGTCAAATGGCGCTCCTTTGCTTCCGAGCTCTACCATGCGCCCAAACAGTGGTTTACCCCCACATATGGGGTATCGGCGTACTCAGGACAAATTGTACAACAACTTTTGGGGTCCATTTTCTCCTGTTACCCTTGGTAAAATAAAACAAATTGGAGCTGAAGTAAATTTTTTGTGAAAAAAAGTTAAATGTTCATTTTTATTTAAACATTCCAAAAATTCCTGTGAAACACCTGAAGGGTTAATAAACTTCTTAAATGTGGTTTTGAGCACCTTGAGGGGTTCAGTTTTTAGAATGGTGTCACACTTGGGTATTTTCCATCATATAGACCCCTCAAAATGACTTCAAATGAGATGTGGTCCCTAAAAAAAAATGGTGTTGTAAAAATGAGAAATTGCTGGTCAACTTTTAACCCTTATAACTCGCTAACAAACAAAAAAATGTTGGTTCCAAAATTGTGCTGATGTAAAGTAGACATGTGGGTAATGTTACTTATTAAGTATTTTGTGTGACATATCTCTCTGATTTAATTGCATAAAAATTTAAAGTTGGAAAATTGCAAAATTTTCAAAATTTTCGCCAAATTTCCATTTTTTTCACAAATAAACGCAGGTAATATCAAAGAAATTTTATCACTATCATGAAGTACAATATGTCATGAGAAAACAGTGTCAGAATCACCGGGATCCATTGAAGTGTTCCAGAGTTATAACCTCATAAAGGGACAGTGGTCAGAATTGTAAAAATTGGCCCGGTCATTAACGTGCAAACCACCCTTGGGGGTAAAGGGGTTAATCCAGCAGTAAGCAACCATAACCACTTCTACTTACATCCAATGTTAAAATGCCAAAATCTCACTTTCTTTGTATAAACATTAAAATGAGAATGCTATTTATCCCACCCAGTGAATACCATAAAAACTAAATGTCAGAATAACTATAAAGTAACCTAGTCACAGAAAAGATGGAATAAACAAGAATCAAATTGTCACATCTACTCCAAAATGGGACCGATAAAAACTGCAACTCATTCTGACTAATATAAGCCTTCACATAGGTTTGTCAACAGAAAGACACAGAAGGTCTGCCTCCCAGAATATGGTGACATACCGTAAATGTACAAATATATTTTTATTGTGCAAACATATTAAAACATAAAACTACCGTATTTTCCGGCGTATAAGACGACTTTTTAACCCCCGAAAATCTTCTTAAAAGTCGGGGGTCGTCTTATACGCCGGGAATCGACTTGTACGCCGGGTGTATATGGTGGGTGGGGAGGGGGAGTGATCCTGATGACGAGGGGGCGTCTCACAGGAAAGTGAGTAATCCCCATTACCTTATCCTAGCGGTGCAGCGTGGGGGTGTCAGTGCTGGGAGCGGCGGCAGCTGCTGTGTTCTGGTGCGGCGGCTCCTCTTCTGTGTGGGGCCTCTGTGCTGTGAGGTGGCGGCGGCAGCGGCGTATCTTTATCCAGTTGGGGCTCCTCCGGCATCTCCTTAGCCCTGGAGGCCCCGCCGCAACTCCATCGGTGCAATGTGGTGGCCTCCGGGAAAATGGCCGCTGCTCAGATTCAGATCTCGTGTCCCGAGATTTCGGGACGAGATCTGAATCTGAGCAGCGGCCATTTTCCCGGAGGCCACCGCATCGCACCTATTGAGCTGCCTCCGGGAAAATGGCCGCTGCATTGCACTCATGGAGTTGCGGCGGGGCCTCCAGGGCTAAGGAGATGCCGGAGGAGCCCCAACTGGATAAAGATATGCCGCCGCCACCGCCACCGCACAGCACAGAGGCCCCACACAGAAGAGGAGCCGCCGCACCAGAGCACAGCAGCCGCCGCACCAGAGCACAGCAGCCGCCGCACCAGAGCACAGCAGCCGCCGCCGCCACTCCCAGCACTGAGACCCCCACGCTGCACCGCTACGATAAGGTAATGGGGGATACTCACTTTCCTGTGAGACGCCCCCTCGTCATCAGGATCACTCCCCCCCCCCCCAAAAGGCACATATTCACCGGCCCTATAAGACGACATAGGGTGTATAAGAAGACCCCCGACTTTTAAGAAGATTTTATATTTTAACTGGTAAAGTTGGGGGGTCGTCTTATACGCCCAGTCGTCTTATACGCCGGAAAATACGGTATATACCGTACATTTGTAATCTTGCTTATCTTACTAAATTGCGTAATAATTAAATATGTCACTCACACTACACTGTCCATGTCAGTGGGGGGGACAAATTTCAATTTTCACACTTTTGCCATTTGGCGCACATTTATTCATTGAAATTTATTGAAGTCACTTTTTGTGTTTTAAAGGGTAATTACACTCCTTGATCAATGCCTTGTCAGCAGAGGCGTAGTTAGGGGTTCAGCTCGAGGGAGGGGGACAGAAACTTCTAAGTGGGTGCCTGACCAGGTAACCATGTTTACAACTACGGTGTAAACCATGATGGTGTGTATAGGTGAACTTCAGCAGATAACCACATTGCTACTGAAAGTAAGTCACTGTAAAAGGCCAACACCAGTTGAAGATAAAATTATCTCTAAAAAGCCTCAAGTTAAAAATGACACATTTCATATTTTACATTTTAAAAGTTACAGAAAAGAAAATAGGCCAGTGCAAAAGTTTGGGCACCCTGCATAGTTAGTACCTAGTAGCACCCACTTTTGCAAGTATCACAGCTTGTAAATGCTTTTTGTAGCTAGCCAAGAGTCTTTCAATTATTGTTTTGAGAGAATTTCATCCATTCTTCCTTGGAAGACTCTTCCATTTCTGTGATATTCCTGGTTCGTCTTGCATGCACTTCTATTTTGAGGTCTAGCCACAGATTTTCAATGATCAGATCAGGGGACTGTGACAGCCATTGTAAAACCTTCAGCTTGAGGTAGTTTATTGTGGATTTTGATGTGTGTTTAGGATCATTATCCATTTGTAGAAGCCATCCTCTTTTCAATTTCAGCTTTTATACAGATGGTGTTATGTTTGCATCAACAATGTGTTGAAATTTCATTGAAACTGTTCTTTCTTCTACCAGTGAAATGTTCCCCTTGTCATTGGCTGCAACCCAACCCTAAAGCATGATTGATCCACCACCATGCTTAATGGTTAGCGGGATGTTTTTTTCCTGAAATTCTGTACCCTCTTTTCTCCACACATACAGGTGCTTCTCACAAAATTAGAATATCATCAAAAAGTAAATTTAAGTTCTTCAATGCAAAAAGCAAAACTCATATATTATAGTCATTACAAACCGAGTGATCTATTGTAAGTGTTTTTCTGTTAATGTTGATGATTATGGCTTACAGCCAATGAAAACCCAAAAGTCATTATCTCAGTAAATTAGAATATTTTATAACACCAGCTTGAAAAATGATTTTAAAATCCGAAATGTTGGCCTACTGAAATGTATGTTCAGTAAATGCACTCGATACTTGGTCATTTTGCATCAATTAATACATCAATGTGGCGTGGCATGGAGCCGATCAGCTTGTGGCACTGCTGAGGTGTTATGGAAGCCCAGGTGGCTTTGATAGCAGCCTCCAGCTCGTCTGCATTGTTGGGTCTGGTGTCTCTCCTCTTCCTTTTGACAATACCCCATAGATTCTCTATAGGGTTAAGGTCAGGAGCGTTTGCTGGCCAATCAAGCTCAGTAATGCTGTTGATTGGTACTTTTGGCAGTGTGGACAGGTGCCAAGTCCTGCTGGAGAATTAAACTTCCATCTCCAAAAAGCTTGTTGGCAGAGGAAAACTAGAAGTGCTCAAAAAGTTCCTGGTAGATGGCTGTGCTTACTTTGGTATTGCTAAAACACAGTGGACTTACACCAGCAGATGACATGGCTCTCCAAACCATCACTGATTGTGGAAACTTCACACTCGACCTCAAGCAGCTTGGACTGTGTGCCTCTCCACTCTTCCTCCAGACACTGGAACCTTGAATTCCAAACGATATGCAAAATTTACTTTCATATGAAAATAACACCTTGGACGAATGAGCAATAGACTATTTCTTTTTCTCCTTGGCCCAGGTAAGATGCTTCTGGCATTGTCTATTGGCCATGAGTAGAATTGAGCAAATATGTTCGGGTTCCCTCTTATTTGGCAAGCTATAGCGCTTCTTGCCGAATAAGCTTCAGAGGGAACCCGACTTCCTGGATCGCACCAGCCAATCAGCTGATTGGCACCACAGCTGCATGTGTTGCGACAAACAGGCTCTCCATGTATGTGTCGTGACTGTGACACAGCCGCATCATATGCAGCTGCGGCGCCGATCATCTGAATGGCTGGCACGATCCAGGAAGCCAGGTACCCTCTGCAGCTTATTTGGCAAGCGCTATACCTTGCCGAATAAGAGGGAACCCGAACATATTCGCTCAATTCTAGTCATGAGTTGCTTGACACAAGAATGCAACAGTTGTAGCCCATGTCCTAGATACGTCTGTGTGTGGTGGCTCGTGAAGCAATACCCAAGCAGCAGTCCACTCCTTGTGAATCTCCCTCAAATTTTTTAATAGCCTTTTCTTAACAATCCGTTAATAATAATAACAATAATAATAATTTTATTTATATAGCGCCAACATATTCCGCAGCGCTTTACAACTTATAGAGGGGACTTGTACAGACAATAGACATTACAGCATAACAGAAATCACAGTTCAAAACAGATACCAGGAGGAATGAGGGCCCTGCTCGCAAGCTTACAAACTATGAGGAAAAGGGGAGATACGAGAGGTGGATGGTAACAATTGCTTTAGTTATTTGGACCAGCCATAGTGTAAGGCTCGGGTGTTCATGTAAAGCTGCATGAACCAGTTAACAGCCTAAGTATGTAGCAGTACAGACACAGAGGCTATTGACTGCATAAAGTGTATGAGAACATGATGCGAGGAACCTGATTATGGTTTGTTTTTGGTTTTTTTTATTAGGCCACACAGGGATAGTTAGGTTAATGCGTTGAGGCGGTAGGCCAGTCTGAACAAATGCGTTTTTAGGGCACGCTTAAAACTGGGGGGATTGGGGATTAATCGTATTAACCTGGGTAGTGCATTCCAAAGAATCGGCGCAGCACGTGTAAAGTCTTGGAGACGGGAATGGGAGGTTCTGATTATTGAGGATGCTAACCTGAGGTCATTAGCGGAGCGGAGGGCACGGGTAGGGTGGTAGACTGAGACCAGAGAGGAGATGTAGGGTGGTGCTGAGCCATGGAGTGCTTTGTGGATGAGGGTAGTAGTTTTGTACTGGATTCTGGAGTGGATGGGTAGCCAGTGTAATGACTGGCACAAGGTAGAGGCATCGGTGTAACGGTTGGTGAGGAATATGATCCTGGCAGCAGCATTCAGGACAGATTGGAGCGGGGAGAGTTTGGTAAGAGGGAGGCCGATTAGTAGAGAGTTACAATAGTCCAGACGAGAATGAATAAGTGAGACAGTAAGAGTTTTTGCAGAGTCGAAAGTAAGAAAAGGGCGAATTCTATAAATATTTTTGAGATGCAGATAAGAAGAGCGAGCCAGTGATCGGATGTGGGGGGTGAATGAAAGCTCAGAATCAAGGATGACCCCAAGGCAGCGGGCATGTTGCTTGGGAGTAATGGTGGAACCGCACACGGAGATGGCAATGTCAGGCAAAGGTAGGTTAGTAGAGGGAGAGAACACGAGGAGTTCAGTTTTTGACGGGTTCAGTTTCAGATAGAGGGAGGACATGATGTTAGAGACAGCGGTAAGACAATCACTGGTGTTTTCTAAGAAGGTCGGAGTGAAAGCAGGAGAAGAGGTGTATAATTGGGTGTCGTCAGCATAGAGATGGTACTGGAAACCAAATCTACTGATTGTTTGTCCAATAGGGGCAGTATACAAAGAGAAGAGGAGGGGGCCTAGGACTGATCCTTGAGGAACCCCAACAGTAAGGGGAAGGGGAGAGGAGGAGGAACCAGCAAAACATACAGTGAAGGATCGGTCAGAGAGATAGGAGGAAAACCAATAGAGAACGGTGTCCTTGATGCCGATGGAGCGGAGCATAGTGAGGAGGAGCTGATGATCCACAGTGTCTAATGCTGCGGAAAGATCCAAGAGAATTAGCATGGAATAGTGACCATTAGATTTAGCTGTTAGTAGGTCATTAGAGACTTTAGTGAGGGCAGTTTCAGTAGAGTGTAAAGCCAGATTGAAGAGGGTCGAGAAGAGAGTTATCTGAGAGATAGCGGGTAAAACGGGAGTGGACCAGGCGTTCGAGGAGTTTAGAGATGAAGGGAAGATTAGAGACAGGTCTATAATTAGTGGCACAGTTTTGGTCGAGGGAGGATTTTTTAAGTAATGGATGTATGATGGCATGCTTAAATGAGGAGGGAAAAATACCGGAAGTGAGGGAAAGGTTGAATATTTTTGTTATGTGAGAGGTGACAGCCAGGGAAAGGGACTGGAGGAGATGTGACGGAATGGGGTCACTGGTGCAAGTGGTCGGGCGAGAAGATGCAAGGAGCCTGCTTACTTCTTCTTCTGCAACTGGTTCAAAGTCAGAGAGTGAACTAGATGCAGTGGGGGAGGGAGGACAGTGCCTGGTATGAAGAGATTGGGAGATGATTTCCTGTCGAATGTGGTCAATTTTTTCTTTGAAGTAATTGGCCAGATCGTCAGCGCGGAGATCTGTGGTTGGGGCCTGCTCTCTTGGGTTGAGTAGGGACTGGAAAGTGTAGAAGAGACGTTTAGGGTTATTGGACAGTGAGGTGATGAGGGTGTTGAAATAGGTTTGTTTGGAGAGGTGAAGGGCAGAGTTGTATGTTTTTAGCATGAACTTATAATGGATGAAATCTTCGGGTAGATTAGATTTTCTCCACAGACGTTTGGCGCACCTGGAGCACCGCTGCAGGAAACGTGTTTGCAGCGTGTGCCACGGTTGTCGCCGTCTGTGTCGAGTTGCTCTATGTATAGGAGGAGCAGCTTCATCCAGGGCACTTTGCAGGGTTTCATTGTAATGCTTCAGAGCAGAATCAGGACATGAGATGGAGGAGATTGGGGCCAATGAGGACTGCAAGTTCTTCATAAGTTTCTGGGTGTTAATGGCCTGTATGTTTCTATAAGTGTGGAAAGTGGGGGTGACCTGAGCGGGGTGGCAGTTCTTGATAGAGAATGAAAGAAGGTTGTGGTCAGAGAGCGGGAGAGGGGAGTTTGTGAAATCATCCACTGAGCAAAGCCGGGAGAAGACCAAGTCAAGGGAGTTTCCATCTTCATGCGTTGGAGAGTTAGTATGCTGCGAGAGGCCGAAAGAGGAGGTTAGAGATAAAAGGTGAGAAGCAGATGGGGAGAGGGGAGAAGCAATGGGGATGTTGAAATCACCCATGATAAGGGTGGGGGTGTCACAGGAGAGAAAGTGTGGAAGCCAGGTGGCAAAATGATCCAGGAACTGATGAGAGGGGCCAGGAGGACGATACACCACTGCCACTCGCATGCAGAAGGGGACGTAGAGTCTGACAGCATGGACCTCAAAGGAAGGGAATACAAGTGAGGGTACTTGGGGGATAACTTGGAAGGTACATTTGGGTGAAAGGAGCAGACCAACGCCTCCACCTGCTCTGTTGTCTGATCTTGGGGTATGAGAAAAGTGTAGTCCACTGTTGTGAATTTGGTTTTTGGGCTCCCCCGGTGGTCACTGGTGGTACTGGACTTGTGTGCTTCACTTTCTCTGTTCACCTGTTTCCATCAGGATATGGGTGTATCCTATTTAGCCTTGCTGCTCAGTTATTCTAGTGCCGGCCATCAATGTAACCAGAGCCTTTCTGTTGCATGTTCCTGCTTCTAGACTACTATCAGCTAAGTTGGACTCTTAGTCCTAAGTTTGTTTTGCATTTTTGTTCCAGTTCACAGTTATGTTATTTTTCTGTAGCTGGAAGCTCTTGTGGGCCGAAATTGCCACTCCGGTGTCATGAGTTGACACATGAGTCTTAAAGTAATTTCGGGATGGTATTTTAATAGGGTTTTCAGCTGACCGTGAAGTTCCCTATTGTATCTTCTTGCTATCTAGTAAGCGGACCTCGCTTTGCTGAACCTACCTTCATACTGCGTATGTCTTTTCCTCTGAACTCACCGTCAATATATGTGGGGGGCTTCTGTCTCCTTTTTGGGGGAATTTCCCTAGAGGTAAGCCAGGTCTGTCTTTTCCTCTATTAGGGTTAGTTAGTCCTCCGGCTGGCGCTAGGCGTCTAGGGATAAAACGTAGGTACGCCACCCGGCCACTGTTAGTTGTGTGGTAGGTTTAGCTCACGGTCAGCTCGAGATTCCATCACCCAAGAGCTGTTCTGTTATTTATGTTCTCTGACGTTCCCTTGCCATTGGGAACCATGACAGTCCACCATATGAGAGAGCAGCAGCAGCGGTGGTGTCTGCCTGCTGGATCCAGGTTTCAGTAAGAGCCAGGAGATTAAGAGAATTAGAAAGGAAGAAGTCATCCTTTCAAGGCTGCGGTTATCCCTGTTGCTTGTGCACCTTTTTTTCACCTCACTTTATCCTTCCTCTCAACTTTCCATTAATATGCTTGGATACAGCACTCTGTGAACAGCCAGCTTCTTTAGCAATGACCTTTTGTGGCTTAACCTCCTTGTGGAGTGTGTCAGTGACTGCCTTTTGGACATCTGTCAAGTCAGCAGTCTTCCCCATGATTGTGGAGCCTACTGAAACAGACTGAGGGACCTTTCTAAACACTTTGGAAGCCTTTCCAGGTATTTTTGTTAATTATTCTAATTTACTGAGATAATGACTTTTGGGTTTTCATTTGCTGTAAGCCATAATTATCAACATTAACAGAAATAAACACTTGAAATAGATCGCTCTGTTTGTAATGACTTTATAAAAAATTAGATTCACTTTTTGTGTTAAAGAACTGAAATAAATTAACTTTTTGAGGATATTCTAATTTAGTGAGAAGCATCTGTACCTTTTGATCATTGTGGCCAAACAGTATTATTTTAACCTTGTCGGTCCGGAGGACTTGTTTGCAAAATGCATCAGGCTTACTTAGATGTTCTTTTGCATACTTATGACACTGAATTTTTGGGTGAGGACACAGGAGGGGTTTTCTTCTGATGATTCTTCCATAAAAAACTAATTTGTGCAGGTGTTTCTGAACAGTAGAACAATGTACCGCAACTTCCGAGTCTGCTAAATCTTTCTGAAGGTATTCTAGCAATCCTACGAGCAGCTCTCACTGAAATTTGTGCTTGGTCTTCTAGACCTTATCTTGACCTCCTGTTAACTGCCATTTTTAAATTACTATATATGCTCGAGTATAAGTCAACCCGAGCATAAGCCGAAGCACCTAATTTTACCACAAAAAACTGGGAAAATGAATTGACTGGAGTGTAAGCCGGGTATGTATTGTCCGCATATCCCTATCCTGGAATACATGGCTCCCCATCCCTATATGCATGGCTCCCTATCCCTGTCCTTGTATGCATGGCTCCCCATCCCTGTCCTTGTATGCATGGCTCCCTGTCCTTGTATGCGTATGCATGGCTCCCTGTCCTTGTATGCATGCCTCCCCCATACCTGTATGCATGGCTCCTTATTTCTTATCCTTGTATGCATGGTTCCTATAAAAAAAAAAAAAAACACATCCTACTTACCTTCACTGCGCACCCTCGCTGCATCTCGTTTCGGCGCCAGCAGCTCTTCCGGCTGAGCGATCACGTGTCCCTGCTCATTATTAAAGTGATGAATATTCACTCCACGCCTATGGGAGTGGAGAGGGGTGAATATTCATTACCTTAATGAACGGGGGACATGTGATCGCTCAGCCGGAAGACTGGCACTGGAAGGAGATGCCTCGAGGGCGCGCAGGGAAGATAAGTAGGATGTGTGCTGTAAGCTGGCGGCTGTAACTGTGCGTGCTATAAGAGAAATGCGTATTCACTGCCAGGACAGTGAATATTAATTTCTCTTAAGCAGTGGGCACAGTTACAGCCACAGCCTCCTGCTCCTTCCTCTGTGACTCTCTGCTCCGCCACTCTCTCTCCCCTGCCGTCTTTCTGGGACAATGACTCATGTATAAGCCGAGGTGGGCGTTTTCAACACAAAAAAAGTGCTGAAAAACTTGGCTTGTACATGAGTATATATGGTACGTATCGAACTGAGGAAAAGGCAACTTTTTTATCACAGCTTACACCCGGCACTCACAGCACTGCTTCCAGCAGTTTAACACCCTAAATGCTGAGACCGATAGCGACCACAGCATTTATTAAGCAGGCACAGTGAGCCCCCTCTGCCCTCCAATTGAACCCTGTGACATCATAGCGGGGGACCGATCGTTTCCATGGTGACCTAATGACAACATCCGGGTCAACAGGCTTTGGCAAGCCTCTTAGACCATGCACAGAGCAAGGTCTAAAGGGCTTGTATCAGTGCATCACTGACAGTTATAAGCCATTGCAATGGTTTATAACAGCAATCAGACTGTTAAGTAAAAGTCTCATAGTGGGAAAAAAGTAAAAAAAAATGTTTTTATAGAAAAATAATGTACTGATAAATTTTTGTTTGGATATATAAAAAAAATAAACAGAAGTACACATGTTTGGTATCGCTGTGTCCAGGATGACCTGCTCCATAAAACTGTCCCATTACCCTTTCAGTGAACATCATAAAAAAAATAAATGGCAAAAAAAATCTATGCTGAATAAAACGTGATCAAAAAGAATGAATAAAAATAAAAGATATTACTGAAAAGGTTGTCTTGTCTCACAAAAAAACAATCCGCAGCTCCACTAATGGAAAAATAAAAAAGTTATAGCTCAGAAAAAAAAGAATCCAAAAATATTTTTTTTTCTAGAAAATGGTTTTCACTGTGTAAAAGCATCAAAACATGAAAAACTATATACCGTATATACTCGAGTATAAGCCGCGTTTTTCAGCAGGTCACAGGAGGCAGGAGCTGGCTGCTGCGGCAAAATCCTGTGCCCACTGCTAAAAGGAAATTCATATTCAATGAGCTGGCAGTGAATATTAATTTCTCTGTAATAGCGCACACAGCGTCAGCCATATCTACCGACTTCCAGCAGCGGCTGGGCGATCACTGGTGCCCGATACTTAAGAGAAATGAATATTCACCTCACTTTACGCCCATAGGCATGGAGCGCAGTGAATATTCATTCCCTTAAGTAGCGGGGACACGTAATCTCCCAGCTGCGTCTGGTGCTGCGAGTGAGAGCAGGGTAGGTAAGTAGGATGGTTTATTTTTTTTTTTAATGCTTTTTTATGGGGGCCTTGCATACCAGGATAGGGATGAGGAACCATGCATACCAGGATAGGGATAGGGAGCCATGCACACCAGAATAGGGATGAGGAACCATACATACAGGATAGGGATGAGATTGCCATGCATACCAGGATGGGGATGAGGGTGTAATGCATACCCGTCTTATACTCGGATCAATACGTTTTTCATGGCAAAATTGGGTGCCTCGGCTTACACTCAGGTCGGCTTATACTCGAGTATATACAGGTAAATGTGGTATTGTGGTAATCATACTTACCTGAAGAATAAAGCTGCCTTATCAATTTTATCAAACGTGGAATGGCATAAAAAACCACCAAAAACCTTTTCCAGAATTACTGTTTTTTCCTTCATTCTGCCTCCCAAAAATCAGAATAGAAAGCAATCAAAACACGTTGTGACTGAAAATGGTACCAATAAAAAACATCTCAAAAAGCAAGTCCTCACAGGACTGTCTGTCGAAATATGATAAAATTATAGTCTTAAAATATGACAATGCAAAAACTAGTTTTTACAATAAAAAGCGGTTTTTAGTGTGTGACAGCAACCAAACATAAAAAAAAAATAGATCTGGTATTGCTGTAATCGCACCGATCTGAAGAATAAAGTTGTCTAATCACTTATACTGCACAAGGAACTGCGTAAAAAATAAATAAAACCAATTCTTCACCTTCACAATTCTTCAAAGATCGCAGTAAGGCTCAGCTCACATTTAATATAGTCCAAAAAAAGAACAAGGATAGAAGGTGGCACTCACCATCCAATTAAAACAGTCACAAGTGATTCTAACAAACATGTGTAGAACCAGAAGTCACTCCTCCTCTGGTTCTACACTCATGTTTGTTAGAATCACCTGTGAGGTATTCCCTATAATAGGGAACCTTGTCATTTCCTGCTAGCACAGGACCCGTTGAAGCGCAGTCAGTGTGAAACGGCCATCGTCCACAGAAGGTTTTCGCTACTCTCCCGCTGTACCCGGTTTATGGACTAAATAAAGGACTGTTTTAATTGGATTTTGAGTGCCACCTTTTTTCTTTTTTTTGGACTATATTGGATTTATCTTTTTAGTGTGCACCCGTATTCCTACCGGTGTCTGATGTTCAGCTAACACACAGGTAGATTTTGCACAGCTGTGATAATCACAGAAGTAAGTGATTGTCACGAATCAATCCGAAATGTATGTTTGGGTGGGCAGGCGCACCACTGGGCTCTCTGGGTGAAGTTAACCAGGTAAAGACCGGTTATTTGACACTTTCTTTGATTATTGATGATTAATATCATTCATTAATTCACGATATTACTCTATTGTGAAAGGCCAGTGGTTTTGTGTCCCTATTAACTATATGATATGAATTGCCCATGTGGTTCACCGTGCCCTGATGCTTTTTTGCATGTGTCATTTTATCCCTTGTTTGTGCTGACTTGTCATTTTTGCATCTAATTAAGGATTTAATAAACATTATATTTTTATGGTCTCTGTGATCTTTTTTTGGTGGTTCAGCTTCATCTCCCCTTCTGACTAATATTGGCGATTGGTTGTATTTTGGTCCTGCTTCTATGCTAGTGGCCGTGGATATATGTATATAGATATACACTGATAGTTATACAATATATTATAATTATATATTCCATGGTACATTCTGGTCCTGACATATTAATGCCAGTCAATAACATTTTTTGGTACTGCTTGACAGGTATAGTTTCTAAGAGGGTGTCACTTCTGGGAGGGCGGTTGGTTTTATCAGTATTTCAGGACCTCAAACTTTAAGCCACTGACATGGAATATTTACAAAACAAATTCACTTTGATGCAAAATTGCATGAAGATGCCTGCATGCATAAGTGTTGAGTGACATTTTCACATTGTGGCAGGTATCTACTTAAGAAAAATATGTAAGTATTGGGGGTCAAGGGGGGGTTAATATCAATTATCAATTTATTTTTTACTAAGTTAGGTGTTGATTTGCACACGATTTGCATACCAACCCATTCTTTTCATTGTGTTCATTGGTATTATAGATTTGTAGATGATTTGTTACTTATTTCGTCTGATCCAACAGCAGATTTCTTTGTTTGTACAATTAATACCAATGAATACAATTTAAAATTTACCGCAACACATCATCCTTCTACCATTTGCGTTTATGGATCTTTAATTCTCTGGTGTTACCAATCAAGGTATTGCAACCTCCATGTATAGACAACATGTCCATTTGTACCAACAAAATTGCTAAACCGATCCTTTCTGTTAAATACAATTCCCAGTTTGATAATATCACACATATTGTCAATAAATACCAATATTGTCTGAGGACTGAACCTTCCATCTTGAAATCAGATTGTAATGTTGCTAAAGGTACCTTCACACTGAACAACTTAACAACGATATCGCTAGCGATCCGTGAAGTTGCAGCGTCCTGGCTAGCGATATCGTTGTGTTTGACACGCAGCAGCGATCAGGATCCTGCTGTGATGTCGTTCGTCGGAGCTAGGAGGCCAGCACCTTATTTCGTCGCTGGATCTCCCGCAGACATCGCTGGATCGGTGTGTGTGACACCGATCCAGCGATATCTTCACTGGTAACCAGGGTAAACATCGGGTTAATAAGCGCAGGGCCGTGCTTAGTAACCCGATATTTACCTTGGTTACCAGCATAAAAGTAAAAAAAAAACAAACACTACATGCTTACATTCCGGTGTCTGTCCCCCGGCGTTCTGCTTCTCTGCACTGTGAGCGCCGGCCAGCCGGAAAGCAGGGCACAGCGGTGACTTCACCGCTCTGCTTTCCGGCCGGCGCTCACAGTCAGTGCAGGAAAGCACAGCACCGGGGGACAGACAGCGGAAGGTAAGTATGTAGTGTTTGTTTTTTTTTACTTTTACGCTGGTAACCAGGGTAAACATCGGGTTACTAAGCGCGGCCCTGCGCTTAGCAACCCGATGTTTACCCTTGTTACCCAGGGACCTCGGCATCGTTGGTCGCTGGAGAGCGGTCTGTGTGACAGCTCTCCAGCGACCAAACAGCGACGCTGCAGCGATCGGAATCGTTGTCTGTATCGCTGCAGCGTCGCTAAAGGTACCATCACACTAAGCGACGCTGCAGCGATACAGACAACGATGCCGATCGCTGCAGCGTCGCTGTGTGGTCGCTGGAGAGCTGTCACACAGACCGCTCTCCAGCGACCAACGATGTCGAGGTCCCTGGGTAACCAGGGTAAACTGTTATGATCCCAATGGCAGAGGATCTGATATTCCGGCAAGATAGCAAAAATATAAATACTGCTCTAGGGAGGTGGAAACTGGGCTAACCGCATACCTGATCCTGACACAAACAACTAAAAGTAGCCGGTGAACGTGCCTACGTTGGTTCTAGACGTCTCGAGCCAGCCGGAGAACTGACTACCCCTAGAGGGAAAAAATAAGACCTCGCTTGCCTCCAGAGAAATTGAACCCCAAAGATATAGAAAGCCCCCAACAAATAATAACGGTGAGGCAAGAGGAAAACACAAACGTAGAGATGAACTAGATTCAGCAAAGTGAGGCCCAATAGTCTAGATAGCAGAAAATAGATAGTGGACTATGCGGTTAGCAGAAAACCCTACAAAACATCCACGCTGAACATTCAAGAACCCCCACACCGACTGACGGTGTGGAGGGAGAATATCAGCCCCCTAGAGCTTCCAGCGAGTCAAAAATCAAATGTAAAGCAAGCTGGACAAAAACACTGAATGATGCAAACGATCCAAATTGTACAAAACAGACTTAGCTTTTCTCGCATGAGGCAGACTGAAAGGAATCCGGAGGAGACCAAATAGGTCTGGATACAACGATGCCAGGCAAGAGACTGAGTCCAGAGGAGACTCAAATAGGAAACACCCGCTGCTTAACGACACAGCTGGAGCTCAGGCCTGCAACAAGACATACCTAACACAATACCGTTAGTGACCACCAGAGGGAGCCCCGAAACACAGTTCACAACAGTAAACATCAGGTTGATAAGCGCAGGGCCGCACTTAGTAACCCGATGTTTACCCTGGTTACCAGTGTAAAATGTAAAAAAACAAACACTACATACTTACATTCGCGTCCCCCGGCGTCCGCTTCCTGCACTGACTGAGCGCCGGCCCTAACAGCAGAGCGGTGACGTCACCGCTGTGCTGTGCTTTCACTTACGGCCAGCGCTCAGTCAGTGCAGGAAGCG
This sequence comes from Ranitomeya variabilis, assembly GCF_051348905.1. Taxonomy (NCBI): domain Eukaryota; kingdom Metazoa; phylum Chordata; class Amphibia; order Anura; family Dendrobatidae; genus Ranitomeya; species Ranitomeya variabilis. Next base: position 188,742,315 of record NC_135236.1, read on the forward strand.
GACAGCGAGGGACGTGTGACAGACATCAGAAGGTGAGTATGTAGTGTTTGTTTTTTTACATTTTACACTGGTAACCAGGGTAAACATCGGGTTACTAAGCGCGGCCCTGCGCTTAGTAACCCGATATTTACCCTGGTTACCATTGTAAAACATCGCTGGTATCGTTGCTTTTGCTGTCAAACACAACGATACACGGCGATCTGACGACCAAATAAAGTTCTGAACTTTAATCAACGACCAGCGATATCACAGCAGGATCCAGATCGCTGCTGCCTGTCACACTCAGCGATATCGCTATCCAGGACGCTGCAACGTCACGGATCGCTAGCGATATCGTTTAGTGTGACGGTACCTTAAGTGTGACGGTACCTTGGAGCTCCTTCCCTTGGGAACATTCTCTCACCAAGGTTTTTTAGTCCACATAAACCGAATATCACCCGACCTCATTGCAGCAGTTTCTACAAAGGTGGAGTGACACGCTGCAAATCATGCCATTATGCAATGCAATGCCGTGCATGTCACAATTATAATAACACAACACAGTCTCATGTTTCTTCTTTTAGGATGTTCAGTATTGAAAGGGAAAAGGAACTTTCTAAAGGTGGGGATATTAAGTCTTCTGCTAACTCGTGAGGCATCTTTGAATTTTTTATATTTAATTTAGGCGCTAGGTATACTGATGGTTTAAACTTGCATCATGATGTTGTTTCATTTTGTTTCCATTTTTCTTTTCATGTATTTTGTATATGTTTCGTATTTTGCAATTCTTCTTTTTAGTTCATGGGTCATTTTGAATGTCTTTAATTTATACCTTGTGACTCTTATCACACCCCAGATACTCACAAGTTGGTATAAAGGATTGTGGGAATGATTTCCCATCAGGCTGGCAAAAACGCAGCATTGTGTTTGAAATAAATCGCCTGTTCTTGGTCTGGCATTTTATTTATTTACATGGATTTTTAATGAATAAGGATGAACTGAAATTTTACAAATTAGCCAGAAGCTGGAACTCGCCCATTTTCGTACCTGAATCTTGCCACGTTTGGTCAGGACATTGTACCCTGCATGGTGCAATCTTTTTCTTTTGTTGAGTTGTACACTCCAAAAGTGTGAATATTGTCTTGGCTACCATAGGCGCAAAGTATCCTCCTGGCATTGTTTTAAAAAGTGTTTTCATGACTAATCTTTTAAGTAATCAATTAGGAGTAAAAAAAAACAAATTTCATTCAAGTACTGAGCAGGGCTGCCAACCTATTATTCAGTTTCTAGCTGGACCAAAATTCAGACACTGTCATTTTTTAAGACAATTTTACCAAATCCTTGAGGCATATAGAATAGGAGCAGATACTGAGAATTGGGGTACGCTTACACATGCATATAACACAATCGAGCGCTATCCGATATTTTATCGGATAGCGCTCGTACCAATATTATACTATGGGGCAGTGCAGATCTGCAGTTATTTTCTCATTGTGATTCGGCATGAGAAAATAATCGCAGCATGCTGTTATTTGGATCATATGCATCCATACAAATCTGGAACATTGCATTGAACTTGAATGTCATCTGAGTGCAGTCCGATGTACGCTCACGGAGACCATGGAGAAGATGGAAAAATTAAGTTTTACATCTTCTCCACACCTGTGCTGCAATGCTCTCATGCGAGAAAATCGTATCACACTAAGGAGACACTTGGATCGAACTCTGAGTTTCAGCCAAGTGCCATTAGCATAATCTGCCCAATTCTGTCGCATCAGCGTGTGCGTACCCTTAGGCTGGGGTCACATGACAGTATAAAAAGTCTGATTTTAATCCAAAAAAGTGGAACGATTTTTTTCTTGTCATCCGTGCAGTTTTTTGTTTTTTTTAACGTAGCAGCTATTAATCATTTTACAAGACCATTTACAGTTTCATATGTTGCAGAATTGTAATGTATCTGTAAAAATGGGATGTCATATGGTGGCATGTGATTTCTTTTTTTTTCTCGCACCCATACATTTGCAGGGGTTAGTTTCTGATTTGAGAGTCAAGTCATCGCGTGCTGCTATTTTTTTTTTCACAGACAGATTCTGTGATCTGCACTGCCCCCCTGAATAACATGGTTCAGTGTGCTATTAGATAAAAAAAATCGGCTAGTACTCATTCGATTTATACGGTCGGGTACAGAAGCCCTTTGGCTACGCTCCCACAATGAGCCTTGGATGAGTTTTTATGTTGCTAATTTTCTGCACTTATTAAGTAAATTAAGTTACTTACTTTTTTTATTGCATATGTTTTTGATGCTGCCTTTTTTGTCTCTTTTTGGTATGTCAGGTTTTAATTAACCTCTTCATAAAGGAGCCCTTTTTTTTTTTTTTGCATTTGTTTTTCGCTCCCTTTCTTCCCAGAGCTATAGCTTTTTATTATTCAGACAAAATGGCCATGTGAGGGCTTGTTTTTCCAGGACGAGTTGTGTTTTTGAACGACACCATTGGTTTTACCATATCATGTACTCAAAAACGGGAAAACAATTCCAAGTACGGTGAAATTGCAAAAAAAGTGCAATTCCACAACGTTTTTTTGGATTTTTTTTTACCATGCTCACCGAATGCTAATATTGACCTGCCATTATGATTCCCCAGGTTATTACAAGTTCATAGACACCAAACATGTCTAGGTTCTTTAAGTGGTGAAAAAAAATCCAAAGTTTGTTTAAAAAAAAAAAAAAAAGTTGTGTAATTTTCATAGACCGGGTGAGGGCTTTTTTTTGTGTGCTGAGCTGACGTTTTTAGTGATACCATTTTGGTGTGTATATGATCTTTTAATCACCTGTTATTGCATTTTAATGCAATGTTGCTGCGACCAAAAAACTTAATTCTGGGGTTCTTTTTTTTCACTAGGCTGTTCACTGATCGGATTAATTCTTTTTATTGCTTGATAGATTGTGTGATTTTGGACATGGCGATAACAAATGTGTATGTTTGATTTTATTTTTATTTTATTTTGAACGAGGCGAAAGGGGTGATTTGAACTTTTGTATTTTTTTTCCTTTTAATATTTTTAATTTTTTTTTTTTACTTTTTGCATGCTTCAATAATCTCCATGGGAGACTAGAAGCTGCAGTTGTCCGATCGCATCTGCTACACACAGGCGATGAACAGATCTCCTGTATGTAGCAGAAATGCTCCCTTGATATGAGCGCCGACCACTGACCAGCACTCATAGCAATCTGACAATGACAACCATAGAGGTCTGCTGGAGACGTCTGGTTGTCATGCCAAGCCATCGGTGACCTGCAATCACATGACTGGGTCACCGATGGGCCGGATTTCCGGAGCGCTTCCGATAAGCACGAATTAAATTTAACTGTCAGAGATTAACAACGACATTTAACAGGTTAACAGTCGCAGGTGGATCGACAGTCGCAGGTGATCCACCTGCTGTTCAAAACAGCTGACATGTGCCATTAAAGATGTGGGCTCAGCGCCAGACACGACATGCGCAGTACATGTACGGCACATGTCGTGAAGAGGTTAAAGCTGCTTTGTTTTTGATACTTTCTGGTATTTTTACTTTGCCAAGATTTTCATATAGTCTTGTGTGAATTACATGCATTTTTGTGCGATTACATGCCCACTCCACGTCTCCTGGTGTAGTGGCCTCTCTCCTGGTATCTGCGCCATGTTCTGGACATTGAATTGACAGACACAGCTACCCTTCTTGCCACAGTTTGCATTAATGTGCCATCCTGGATGAGCTGCACTGTTATGATCCTTAGTGGCTGAGGATCACAGATAGGACTAGCTAAGTTACTGAACATAGAACAAGCTCTAGGGAGGTGGTAACTGGACTGACCGCAAAACCTGATCCTAACCAAACACACTAAAGGTAGCCGGTGAACGTGCCTAAATTCCTGGACGTCTCGACGCAGCCTGAGAAACTTGCTACCCCTATAGAGAAAGTAAGACCTCACTTGCCTCAGAGAAATGACCCCAAAGATATAGGAAGCCCCCAACAAATAATAACGGTGAGGTAAGGGGAAAATACAAAACGTAGAAATGAAAACAGATTCAGCAAATGAGGCCCACTAATACTAGATAGCAGAAGACAGGCAGGGAACTGTGCGGTCAGTAAAAAACCCTATACAAAATATCCACGCTGAGAGTTCAAGAACCCCCACACCAACTAACGGTGTGAGGGGAGAAACTCAGCCCCCTAGAGCTACCAGCAAGCAAGGAAATCACATATTAGCAAGCTGGACAAGGACAAATAAATAACCAAGAAACATATTGAACACTGATGAGCAAAAAATAACCAAACAGAAACTTAGCTTCTCTTGGCGAGACTGATAACGAAGGAATTCAGGAGCGATCAAAATAGCACTGAATACATCGACAGCAGGCAACCACTGATAGTCCAGGTGAGCTAAATAGGGAACCAGCTAACAGATAACGAGACAGCTGATCCAGCCTCAGACCTGCAGAATGACACAAAGAGCCACCAGAGGGAGCCCAAAGACAGCACTACACAGTACCACTTGTGACCACAAGAGGGTGCCCAAAAACAGAGTTCACAACAGTACCCCCCCTTGAGGAGGGGTCACCGAACCCTCATCAAAACCCCCAGGGCGATCAGGATGAGCCACATGGAAGGCATGAACCAAATCGGCCGCATGAACATCAGAGGCGACAACCCAGGAATTATCCTCCTGACCATAGCCCTTCCACTTAACCAAAAACTGAAGCCTCCATCTAGAAATACGAGAATCCAAGATCTTCTCCACCACGTACTCCAATTCGCCCTCAACCAGCACCGGGGCAGGGGGCTCAACAGAAGGAACCACAGGCACCACATACCTCCGCAACAAAGACCTATGGAACACGTTATGAATGGCAAACGACGCTGGGAGGTCCAGACGAAATGACACTGGGTTAAGAATTTCCAAAATCTTATAAGGACCGATGAAGCGAGGCTTGAATTTAGGAGAGGAGACCTTCATAGGAACATACCGAGAAGACAGCCATACCAAATCCCCAACAAGAAGTCGGGGACCCACACCGCGACGGCGGTTGGCAAAGCGCTGAGCCTTCTCCTGTGACAACTTCAAATTGTCCACCACATGGTTCCAAATCTGCTGCAACCTATCCACCACAGAATCCACCCCAGGACAGTCAGAAGGCTCAACCTGACCCGAGGAAAAACGAGGATGAAAACCAGAATTGCAGAAAAAAGGCGAAACCAAAGTAGCAGAACTAGCCCGATTATTAAGGGCAAACTCGGCCAATGGCAAAAAAGTCACCCAATCATCCTGATCAGCAGAAACAAAACATCTTAAATAAGTTTCCAAGGTCTGATTAGTTCGCTCGGTTTGGCCATTCGTCTGAGGATGGAAGGCCGACGAAAAAGACAAATCAATGCCCATCTTAGCACAGAGATCCGCCAAAATCTGGACACGAACTGGGATCCTCTGTCAGACACAATATTTTCGGGGATGCCGTGCAAGCGGACCACATTCTGAAAAAATAGAGGAACCAAATCGGAGGAGGAAGGCAACTTAGGCAAGGGCACCAAATGGACCATTTTGGAAAAACGATCACACACCACCCAGATGACAGACATTCTCTGAGAGACTGGAAGATCCGAAATAAAATCGATGGAAATGTGCGTCCAAGGCCTCTTCGGGACAGGCAAAGGCAAAAGCAAACCGCTGGCACGAGAACAGCAAGGCTTAGCCCGAGCACAAATCCCACAGGACTGCACAAAGGAACGCACATCCCGTGACAAGGAAGGCCACCAGAAGGACCTAGCCACCAAATCTCTGGTACCAAAAATCCCAGGATGGCCTGCCAACACCGAAGAATGAACCTCGGAAATAACTTTGCTGGTCCATCTATCTGGGACAAACAGTCTCTCTGGTGGGCAACGGTCAGGTCTATCCGCCTGAAATTTCTGCAGCACTTGTCGCAAATCTGGGGAAATGGCAGACAAAATCACTCCCTCTCTGAGGATACCAGCCGGCTCTGAAACTCCCGGAGAGTCAGGCACAAAACTCCTAGAAAGCGCATCAGCCTTCACGTTCTTCGAACCAGGCAGGTACGAGACCACGAAATCGAAACGGGAGAAAAACAACGACCAACGAGCCTGTCTAGGATTCAGCCGCTTGGCAGACTCGAGATAAATCAGATTTTTGTGATCAGTCAAGACCACCACACGATGCTTAGCTCCCTCAAGCCAATGTCGCCACTCCTCAAATGCCCACTTCATAGCCAACAACTCCCGATTACCAACATCATAATTCCGCTCGGCAGGCGAAAACTTTCTTGAAAAGAAAGCACAAGGCTTCATCACAGAGCAATCAGAGCTTCTCTGCGACAAAACAGCCCCTGCTCCAATCTCAGAAGCATCAACCTCAACCTGAAAAGGAAGAGAGACATCAGGCTGACACAAAACTGGAGCCGAAGAAAACCGGCGCTTCAGCTCCCGAAAGGCCTCCACGGCCGCAGGAGACCAATTAGTCACATCAGAACCCTTCTTGGTCAAATCCGTCAAGGGTTTAACCACGCCAGAAAAATTAGCAATGAAGCGACGGTAAAAATTAGCAAAACCCAAGAACTTCTGAAGACTCTTAACAGATGTAGGCTGAGTCCAGTCATGAATAGCCTGGACCTTGACTGGGTCCATCTCAATAGTAGAAGGAGAAAAAATAAAACCCAAAAAGGAAACCTTCTGTACTCCGAAGAGACATTTTGAGCCCTTCACAAATAAGGCATTAGCATGTAGGACCTGAAATACCATCCTGACCTGCTTCACATGGGACTCCCAGTCCTCAGAAAAGACCAAAATGTCATCCAGATACACAATCATAAATTTATCCATTTATTCTCGGAAGATGTCATGCATGAAGGACTGGAACACAGAAGGAGCATTAGAGAGTCCAAAAGGCATCACCAAGTACTCAAAATGGCCTTCGGGCGTATTAAATGCTGTTTTCCATTCATCCCCCTGCTTAATACGCACGAGGTTATACGCACCAAGATCTATCTTGGTGAACCAACTGGACCCCTTAATCCGAGCAAACAGATCAGATAATAATGGCAAAGGATACTGAAATTTCACCGTGATTTTATTTAGAAGACGATAATCAATACAAGGTCTCAGAGAACCATCCTTCTTGGCCACAAAAAAGAATCCTGCACCCAGAGGGGAGGAGGACGGGCGAATATGTCCCTTCTCTAAAGACTCCTTTATACAGCTCCGCATCGCGGCATGTTCTGGTACAGACAAATTAAAAAGTCGTCCCTTAGGGAACTTACTATCAGGAATCAAATTTATAGCACAATCACAATCCCTATGAGGAGGTAGGGCACCGGATCTGGGCTCATCAAATACATCCTGGTAGTCTGACAAAAACTCAGGGACCTCAGAAGGAGTGGAAGAAGCAATTGACACCAAAGGAGCATCGCCATGAATCCCCTGGCAACCCCAACTTGAAACAGACATAGCTTTCCAATCCAGTACTGGATTATGGGCCTGCAACCATGGCAGACCCAAAACGACAACATTATGCAAATTATGCAGCACAAGAAAGCGAATCACCTCCTGATGTACAGGAGTCATGCACATGGTCACTTGAGTCCAATACTGAGGCTTATTCTCAGCCAATGGTGTAGCATCAATTCCCCTCAGTGGAATAGGGAATTCTAAAGGCTCCAGGACAAAACCACAGCGCCTGGCAAACGACAAATCCATCAGGTTCAGGGCAGCACCTGAATCCACAAAAGCAATAACCGAGTAGGATGACAAGGAACAAATTAAAGTAACAGACAAAATGAATTTAGGCTGTATAGTACCAACGGTGACAGTTTTAGCGATTTTTTTTTAAGCGCTTAGAGCATGCTGAGATAACATGAGTTGAATCACCACAGTAAAAGCACAACCCATTTTGACATCTATGATTTTGCCGCTCAATTTTGGTCAGAATTCGGTCACATTGCATAGACTCAGGTCTCTGTTCAGAAAACACCGCCAGATGGTGCGCAGATTTGCGCTCCCGCAAACGCCGATCAATCTGAATGGCCAAAGCCATTGAGTCATTCAGACTTGCAGGCGTGGGGAACCCCACCATAACATTCTTAATGGCTTCAGAAAGACCTTCTCTGAAATTTGCAGCCAGGGCACACTCGTTCCATTGAGTAAGCACCGACCATTTCCGAAATTTTTGACAATACACCTCAGCTTCATCCTGGCCCTGAGAGAGAGCCAGCAAGGCCTTTTCTGCCTGGTTCTCAAGATTAGGTTCCTCATAAAGCAAACCAAGCACCAGAAAAAACGCATCCACATTCAGCAATGCAGGATCTCCTGGCGCCAGGGAGAAAGCCCAATCTTGAGGGTCGCCACGTAACAGGGAGATAACAATTCTAACTTGCTGAGCGGAATCACCAGAGGAACGAGGTCTCAAAGAAAGAAATAATTTACAATTATTCTTAAAATTCAGAAACCTAGATCTATCTCCAGAAAACAACTCAGGAATAGGTACTTTTGGCTCAGACATAGGACTGCGAACAACAAAATCCTGAATGCTTTGCACCCTTGCAGCAAGATGATCCACACTAGAAGTCAGACTCTGAATATCCATGTCTGCAGCTGAACTCAAAGCCACCCAGAGATTAAGGGGATGAGAGAAGCTGGACAGACTGCAGCAAAGGGAGAGTAAAAAAAAAAAAATTATTGTACTCAGGACTTCTCTTATCCCACTTCTGCGATGCATTAAACACTTTTTGGCCTGCTGTACTGTTATGATCCTTAGTGGCTGAGGATCACAGATAGGACTAGCTAAGTTACTGAACATAGAACAAGCTCTAGGGAGGTGGTAACTGGACTGACCGCAAAACCTGATCCTAACCAAACACACTAAAGGTAGCCGGTGAACGTGCCTAAATTCCTGGACGTCTCGACGCAGCCTGAGAAACTTGCTACCCCTATAGAGAAAGTAAGACCTCACTTGCCTCAGAGAAATGACCCCAAAGATATAGGAAGCCCCCAACAAATAATAATGGTGAGGTAAGGGGAAAATACAAAACGTAGAAATGAAAACAGATTCAGCAAATGAGGCCCACTAATACTAGATAGCAGAAGACAGGCAGGGAACTGTGCGGTCAGTAAAAAACCCTATACAAAATATCCACGCTGAGAGTTCAAGAACCCCCACACCAACTAACGGTGTGAGGGGAGAAACTCAGCCCCCTAGAGCTACCAGCAAGCAAGGAAATCACATATTAGCAAGCTGGACAAGGACAAATAAATAACCAAGAAACATATTGAACACTGATGAGCAAAAAATAACCAAACAGAAACTTAGCTTCTCTTGGCGAGACTGATAACAAAGGAATTCAGGAGCGATCAAAATAGCACTGAATACATCGACAGCAGGCAACCACTGATAGTCCAGGTGAGCTAAATAGGGAACCAGCTAACAGATAACGAGACTGCTGATCCAGCCTCAGACCTGCAGAATGACACAAAGAGCCACCAGAGGGAGCCCAAAGACAGCACTACACAGTACCACTTGTGACCACAAGAGGGAGCCCAAAAACAGAGTTCACAACACTGCACTACCTGAGCAACTTGTGTGGGTTGTAAACACCTCATGCTACTGTAAGAGTGCGATTAATGACAAAATACATGTGACAAAGCCAAAAAGGATGAGAACAGAGAAATGGTCTGTGATCACTCCCTGCAGAGACACTCCTTTTAAATGGGTGGTCTTGCTAATTGCCTATCATTACTACCTGTTGTCTGTCCCATTTGCACTACAGCAGGAGAAATTGATTCAAAATCAGTGTTACTTCATAACTGGACAGGTTGAGTTCACAGAAGTGTGATAGACTTAGAGTTACATTGCGTTGTTTGTGTTCTCTATTTATTTTTGAGCAGTGTATTACACTAACTACATATTGAGATAGGATCCTGGAGATAGGAACACCCATTTTAAGCATGGCTTATGAAATACATGCTCGATGGAGTTGAGATCTGGTGTTTGAATATTCCACTTTTTTTACTTTAAAGGGAACCTGTCACCCCCAAATGCCCCACCGGCATCAGGGGCTTATCTACAGCATTCTGTAATGCTGTAGATAAGCCCCTGATGTATCCTAAAAGATGAGAAAAAGAGGTTAGATTATACTCACCTGGGCGGGCGGTCCGATCCCGTGGGCGTCGCGGTCCGGTCCGAGGCCTCCCATCTTCATAGGATGACGTCCTCTTCTGCTCTTCACGCTGCGGCTCCAGCGCACGCGTACTTTGTCTGCCCTGTTGAGGGCAGAGCAAAGTACTGCAGTGCGCAGGCGCCGGGAAAGGTCAGAGAGGCCTGGTGCCTGTGCACTGCAGTACTTTGCTCTGCCCTCAACAGGGAAGACAAAGTACGCCTGCGCCGGAGCCGCAGCGTGAAGACCAGAGGAGGACGTCATCTGATGAAGATAGGAGGCGCCGGACCACGACACCCATCGGACCGGACCAGGACAGCCCCTGGGTGAGTATAATCTAACCTCTTTTTCTTCTCTTTTAGGATACATTGGGGGCTTATCTACAGCATTCCAGAATGCTGTAGATAAGCCCCTGATGCTGGTGGGCTTAGCTCACCCTCGATTTTGAGGGTGACAGGTTCCCATTAAAAAAAAAAAAACACTCTTGGGTTGCTTTTGCGGTATGTTTTAAACCATTTTCCATCTGTACTGTGAAGCACCACCCGATCATCCTTGCTGCATTTGGTTGAATTTGAGCAGAAAGTATAGCTTTTGCAGCAATGCTACTCATTTTGGAGCAAGATGAGGTATCACAGGATCCGTTTCTATTTAAACTTCCGACTGGTTTATTTCAGTCCTCATAAACTGTATAATAGGAAATCTCAAATACAGCCTTTGTGTGGCACAAAGTAAAACATAAAGTAACGTCTATACAATAGTGCGGGTTTGCCATTTGAGTTAGTCCAGTTTCCTATTGCTTTAGGAAAGGCACACAATCCAGTAGGCCTGCAAACTTCCACACACACTGCTTTCTGTGAGACAAACAGGCCTCATTGTCATGGCTGATTAACACCTCGTAGTACTTTGTGTACTAGAGCTTTACTCCAGGTTTATTCACAGAGGATATGCACCTCTGTGATGCATATCTCCCATCCACTATATGTCCAGCAGCCACCTTACATACCTCCTGCCTCTGCCTAAAACCATGGGGCTTGGCCCCTTCCACCACTAGTCATGGGAGAGAGCATAGTTATTACTGTGTAACTTCCCAGCTCTGTTTCACATATAAGTGGAAATTCTGCAGGGCTAGAAACCAGCGGGTAACAAGTGTTTTTCCCTTTTTTCACCCTCATCCACTTGAGTGGGGCATTTTCTGACACTATCTCTTTTTGATACTATCAGGAACCCAGCTGCAGACTTAGGGCCCCTTCACACTGTGCAATCAAAGTCTGAACGAGCGTTCGATTTGTGACGTTTATCCGTCCTCGTTCCGAGGTTGCAAAGTGTGACATGGCGTTACGATTTGCGACGCAGCCCAGCATCGTACGATGTGAAAGAAAGAGCAGAACTTTCTTTCGTCGTAAATGTCTCGCTGTGGCGGTCGAAATCGTAGTATGTGACGGCGGTCATACGAGCTCGTAATGCGACTACGTGGGTTGGGCTTCCGCATACCTGTCTCCTGATTGGGCGTGACGTTTTAGCACGCCCATGCTGGTAATACGTCACGCTCGGAGTCGTAGGACTATGGCGGTGTGAAGGGTAGCGTACGATTGCGACGCGTGACGTTCACATCGCAACTACGTCAGAAAAAGCGTTAACATCGTAGAGTGTGACCGCTGGCTACGAGCTCGTACTGCGATGTCGAATATGACGCAAATGCGTCGTAATCGTAGCAGAATCGACCAGTGTGAAGGGGCCCTTACAGCAAGAGTCTGCGCATGTGTTCCAAAATCCAAATGGACCGAGAGTGTGTGCGGAGAGCTGTGGCAAGCTTATCTGCCGCCGTGCAGGACCTGAAACACGTGACTACTGGGGAGTGACCAGAGGCCAGACACTGAGTGGCGGCTTTGGCTGTAGATTCCAGAGAGTAGTCAGAAACTGCCGAAGTCAAGCTGGGATGACAGCATAGTACAAAAGGGTGAGATGTAAAGGGTGATCAGGATGTAGCAAGAGGTCAGATAGCCGGAGATAGCGATGCAGTACAAACGGGGCAGGCAGACGGGAAGAGAGAACACCAAGCCAAGAGTCAGAGCCAGAAACTGTTAACAAGGACAGAGTCACTAGGCAAATGCACAGACAAGAAAACAGACCAAATCATACACTAAAAGGCAAACAGATGAAACAGTGTGCAAGCACACCAGGGGTCAGACACACAGTCAAGAACGAATGTATCACATACAAGGATCCCCAGACGGAGGCGGGTAAATATAGCCCTCCCCAAACCAAAAGAAGGCCATGCAAACTTAACCCTGAGAGGACAGGAAAGGGAATCCTGACCACAACCATGACAGTACCCACCTATAAAAAGGGGCCACTGGACTCCCTGGCTTCTCAGGATGCATGGCATGAAAAGCTCGAACCAACCGATCATGATGCACTGAACTGACCGAGACCCAAGACCCATCCTCTGGACTATACCACTTCCAGTGCACCAAATACTGTAGATTTCGGCGGACCCACCGAGAATCAATGATGCACCCCACCTCAAGATGGCCCTCCACCAACACAGGAGGAGTGACTGACAAGGAATCCTCCTCGACTGCTCCCAATGGTTTCAAAAAAGACCTGTGGAAGACGTTTGATATCTTGAAGGAGGCGGGAAGCTGCAACCTGTAGGCAACCTGATTGATGACCTCCACAATTTTATATGAGCCATTGAACTTAGGAACCAGTTTGGCTGAGGGGAACTTGAGCTAAATATTGCGAGTGGATAACCATACCTTCTCGCCCACTAGGAACGCAAGAAACGACCACCTTCTCTTGTCCGCAAAAAATTTGTACCTTCCCTGGGCTTTGGTGATGTTTCGCTGAACCTCCCCCCCACAGGGTCTTTAAGCGTCGCACCATACCCTGAACCACATGTTGCACAAACAACCTGGCCAAGGTTTCCCAGACGGTAAAGTAGACAAAGGTACAAAATGAGCTTGTTTGGAAAATCTTTCCACCACCACTCACACCACGGAGTTACCCCTGGATGGAGGGAGATTAGTGATAAAGTCCATGGACAAATGTGTCCATGGTCTATCTGGAACTGACAAAAGCACCAATTCGCCGGCCAGCAATGAGAACTCTTGGAACAGGCACAGATTTCACATGCAGACACAAACATTTTAACATTTGCAACCAAAGAGGGCCACCAGAAAATCCTAGTAACTGCCTCCCAGGTGGCTGAAATCTCAGGATGAGCACTCAACACAGACTCATTAAACTCCTGCTGGAGTCTAAGATGGAAATGTTCCAGGACAAACAATTTACCATCAGGTTTATTACTGGGAGCCAGAGCTTGGGCCTCAAATATCTATCTCTCCAAATCAGAGGAGATTTCAGCCACCACCACCCCAGGTTGGAGAATGTTGGATGGAGGTTCAGGAGGAGACACCGGATCAAAGCTTTGGGACAAAGCATCTGCCTTAACATTCTTTTACCCTGGGATGGAAGGTGATGGAAAATTGAAATTGTGGAAAAAAAGCGACCACCGGGCTTGCCTGGGGGTCAACCTTTTGGCAGACTCTATGTAGCCTAAATTCTTGTGATCGGTGACCACGGTGATAGGATGAACAGCCCCTTCCAAAAAACGCCTCCATTCTTCAAAGGCCAACTTAATCGCCAGGAGCTCCCTATTACTCACATTGTAGTTTCTCTTTTTCTCTGGAAAAGAAGGCACAAGGTTTGAGGTTGGTCAGAGTAGCGGGACCCTGAAACAATACTGCCCCCACTCCCAACTCAGAAGGGTCCACCTCCACGATAAAAGGTCTAGACGAATCTGGTTGGACCAACACTGGGGCCAAAATAAAACACTTTTTTAAAGTCAGAAAATAATTTTTCGCAGAAGCTGATCAATTCCTAACATCAGCCCCTTTTGAGTATGAGGTCAGTCGGGTTTCACAACCTGCAAAAAATCCTTAATGAACTTCTGATAGTAGTTTGCAAAGCCTAGGAAGTGTTGCAAACTCTTTAAATCATGAGGTTGAACCCAATCAGTAATAGCCTGGACCTTCCTAGGATCCATACGAAAACTCTCACAAGAAACAATCAAACCCAAAAAAGAGAATTTCTGTACAAAGAATGAACACTTCTCCAACTTCACAGAAAAATGGTTTTCTCTAAGTCTCAGAAGAACAGTACGCAGGTGGTGCAAGTGGTTTTGACTATCAGAGGAGTCTACTAAAATGTCATCAAGATAAATGACCACAAAGCGCCCAATTAGATCAGAAAAAATTATATTAATAAAGTTTAGAAAAACAGCAGGAGCGTTTGTCAGACCAAAGGGCATGACCAGGTTCTCAAACAGTCCTTCAGATGTGAGAAATTCCGTTTTCCACTCATCCCCTTCACGAACCCTTATTAAGTTATAGGCTTCCCATAAATCAAGCTTGGAAAACCATTTGGCCCCAGAAAGTTGGTTACATAGATCTGTGTTCCCGAAAGTCGAGGTACGGCTGCAAACCACCATCTTTTTTCTTAATGAAGAAAAACCCAGCTGCTACAGGCAAGACAGAAGGGCAGATATGTCCCTTGCGGAGCCTCTCTGCAATATATTCCTTCATGGCTTGGCATTCAGTCCTGGAAAAATTAAACAAATAAGCCTTAGGCAGTTTAGCGCCAGGAACTACGTCAATGGCAATATCGAAAGGTCTATGTGGCGGTAACGCCTCAGCCTTGCTTTTGGAGAACACATCTTCAAAGTCTTTTTTAGGTACTACGGAATACCCTCCAGACCAACAGATGACACAGATACAGATTTTAAAGTGGTGAACAATAGCACAGAATTGCAGCACAGACTGGAACAATTGGACCACCATTGGACAATATTCCCAGTTACCCAATCAATAGCAGGGTTATGGCGTTGAAGCCAGGGCATGCCTAAAACAAGACCCGCAGGCCAATTATTCAAGACAAAACAGCTTATGTTTTCCACATGAGCAGAGCCCACTCTTAGAGAAAAGACCTCAGATCCAAAACAGATTCCCTCTCGGGTGAGGGGAGTCAGTGGCCACCACCTTGACTGGGGACTCAAGCCTAACTGTCCCTATCTTACAAAGAGTCACAATACGAGAGTCAATTCAATGATGGTAGATCCACAGTCAACAAAAGCGGTAGTCAAAAATGGCCACCCACAACCTCCAACTCCACCTGGAGAAGGATTTTAGCAAATGAGGAAAATTGTACCTGGGAGTCTGGGCAACCTCCTCGATCGTTATCCAGACTTAGGCATTTCCCGACATCGTAGATGGGGAGGGACAAGGACAGTCTTTTTTTCAGTGTTCCGAGGCTCCACAGTAAAAACACAGCTGGTTATCTCGGCGGCGTCTCCTCTCGCTCTCCTTGACCAAGACAACTCCCACCTCCATGGGTTCTGTAGTTGATGAGGTGTCCCCTGGGCTGAAGTATAAAGGGGTTTCCTGCTGCATCACCCCTCTGGCACGGAGCCTAGGGTCCATACCGACAGCCTGAGTCATAGCATCCTCCAAGTTATCTGGGGGAGGATGCAACACCATTGCATCCGGCAAATGGTTGGACAGGCCTCTGCGGAACAACCCTCATAAAGCAGCATCGTTCCAGGAAATCTCAGCTACCCAGCATCAGAACTTGGAACAAAACCATTCCACTGAGTGCTTCCCCTGTGTCACACTCATCACCATATCCTCAGCAAGATGCACTCTATCAGGCTCATCATAAATATGCCCAAGAGCCTCGAAAAACAGATCCACAAACATACATTCCAGAGTGGCGGGAGAGAGAGAGAAAGCCCAAGCCTGTGGAGCCCCTCTTAGTAAAGAAATAATAATCCCCACCCTCTGGATTTCATTCCCAGAGATGCACAGTTGTAGAGAAAAAAAAAACAATTTACACCCCTCTCTGAACACCCTAAATAATTTTTTATCCCCAGAAAAGGTGTGGGGTAACTTAACAGGTGGTTCGGGGGAAACTAAGGAAATATCTATGGCGCCCTCATCCCAAGCCCCAGAAGAAAAAGAACCCTGCATGGCATCAGCAACTCTTTTCTCAACCTGTTGATGTGACTGAACTAGGGTTCTCTGTTCCGCAGACAGTTTTTGCATCATTTGAGTGAGATTACGCTCTTGCTTAGAAAGTGCATGCAACGGGTCCATAGCAAAACAAAACCCCCACACCAGAGAAGGAAGTAGTACTGGTAGGTCAGTGATAATATCAGGAACCCAGCTGCAGACTTACAGCAGGAGTCTGTGCATGTGTTCCAAATGGACCGAGAGTGTGTGCGGAGAGCTGCGGCAAACTTACCTGCCTGCATGCAGCACCTGAAACACGTGACCACCGGGGAGTGACCAGAGCCGGAGCCAGGTACTGAGTGGCAGTGGTGGCTGTAGATGCCGGAGAGTAGTCAGAAAGTGCCAAAGTCAAGCCAGGATGACAGCGTAGTACAAAAGGGTGAGACGTAAAGGGTGGTCAAGATGTAGCAAGAGGTCAGATAGCTGGAGATAGCGACGCAGTACAAATGAGGCAGGCAGATGAGAAGAGAGAACACCTAGCCAAGAGTCAGAGCCAGAAATGGGTAACAAGGACAGAGTCACTAGGCAAATGTACAGACAAGAAAACAGACAGGATCATACACTAAGGGTATGTGCACACGTCAGGATTTCTTGCAGAAATTTTCCTGACAAAAACCGGACATTTCTGCCAGAAATGCGCATGGGTTTTTTCGCGTTTTTTCATGCGTTTTTGACGCATTTTTGTGCGTTTTTTCCAAATGCATAGAATTGTGGGGAAAACGTGGAAAATCCACAAAATTAATGAACACGCTGCTTTTTTACCGTGATGCGTTTTTTTCGCGGAAAAAAACGCACCATGTGCACAAAACATGCAGAATGCATTCTAAATGATGGGATGCATAATGTATGCCTTTTTAATGAGTTTTTATAGCATTTTTATCATGAAAAAAAGCAAACAAAAGCGAAAAAACCTGAACGTGTGCACATAGCCTAAAAGGCAAACAGACGAAACAGTATGCTAGCACATCAGGGGTCAGACACACAGTCAAGAATGAATGTATCACTGACAAGGATCCCCAGACGAAGGTGGGTAAATATGGCCCTCCCCAAACCAAAAGAAGGCCATGCAAAATTAACCCTGAGAGGACAGGAAAGGGAATCCTGTCCACAACCATGACATATACTAATTTAAATTTTCATCCTAAGAGTCGACTGCCCGCTTTATGGCCAAGCATTCTTTTTCTTTAATGGAATAATTTTGCTCACATGCCGACAGTTTCCTACTCGGGTAGAGAACAGGATGCTCCTCTCCATGTATCTCGTGAAAAGGGACCGCTCCTAATCCGACTTCTGAGGTGTCAGTTTGGAGTACAAATTCCTTCTCAGTCAGGGGCTGTCAGGACCGGCTTCTTACACAGAACTTCTTTCAGTTCTTGAAAGGCCATCTGTCTCCAATATCTATTTGCCATAACTGATTTTGTCTCCTTAAGGAGGTCACTCAAGGGTGCAGCCACTATGGCAAAGTTTGGAATGAACCTCCTGTTGTACCCCCAGAAAGACCCTAACTTGCTTTTTGAGAGCTGTCTCTGCCAGTTCTGGATTGCATCACCTTTATTGATCTGGGTTTGATTTGCCTCTACTTATTATATATCCAAGGTATTTGGCCTCCTCTTTCATCATGGCACATTTTTTAAAAATTTATAGAGAACCCTGCCATACTGAGAGCATCAAACACCACCTGTTCCTTTCCCAGATGACTTCCCCAATCCAGGCTGAAGATTACGATATTGGGGAAGTCATCTGGGAAAGGAACAGGCGGTGCTGCAACATAATTCTTATGGGGTGCAAGGATCTGGTCCATGGCCCTCTGGAAGGTCGCCAGAGCTCCCTGCAGTCTGAACGGCATCCAGACGTATTGGAAGCACCCATCGGGCATGGAGCAAGCGGTCTTCACCTTGTCTTCTTGTGGCATGAGGATTTGCCAATATCCCTTCATTGAATCCAAAGTGGTTATGCACCTTGCCGACCCAACTCTCTCAATCAGCTTATCAACACGGGTCATCGGATATGTGTTGAACTTGTAGACTTCGTTCAGCTTCCAATAATCATTACAGAATCTCCCTTTGCCATCTGGTTTTGGAGCAAGAACAATCGGGCTAGACCACAAGCTTTTAGATTCCTCAATTACTCGCCCGGCCTCAGGAATTCGATAGGGCTTCAAGTTCACCCACACATGGGGTTCTGTCAAAACTTCTGTACACCTCGGCAAATCTGAGAACCGTTCCCTGTTCTGCTGCAATTCCCAACTCTGTTTTTGGGCCTTCGACAGCGCATCGGGTATGGTGACATCTTCAATGTCCCCTTCTGGGTTAGCCAGCAAACATTGTTTCGATGGGCGTCCCTGTCTTACCATGCCTTGATAAGATTAGTAACATAGTAACATAGTTAGCAAGGCCAAAAAAGACATTTGTCTATCCAGTTCATCCTATATTCCATCAGAATAAATCCCAAGATCTACGTCCTTCTAAAGAACCTAATAATATTGTTACACTCCAGGAAGACATCCAAGCATCTCTTGAACCCCTCGACTGAGTTCGCCATCACCACCTCCTCAGGCAGGGAATTCCAGATTTTTACTGCCCTAACAGTAAGGAATTCTCTTCTATGTTGGTGGGAAAACCTTCTCTCCTCCAGACGCAAAGAATGCCCTCTTGTGACCGTCACTTTCCTTGGTATAAACAGATGCTTGGAGAGATATTTGTATTGTCCCCTTATATACTTATACATGGTTATTAGATCGCCCTTCAGTCGTCGTTTTTTTCTAGACTAAATAATCCTAATTTTGCTAATCTCTCTGGGTATTGTAGTTCCTCCATCCCCTTTATTAATTTTGTTGCCTTCCTTTGTACTTGCTCTAGTTCCATTATATCCTTCCTAAGCACCAGTGCCCAAAACTGTACACACTACTCCATGTGCGGTCTAACCAGGTATTTGTACAAAGACAGTATAAGCTCTCATCATGTGTATCCAGATGTCTTTTAATGCACCCCATGATCCTGTTTGCCTTGGCAGCTGCTGCCTGGCACTGGCTGCTCCAGGTAAGTTTATCATTAACTAGGATCCCAAAGTCCTTCTCCATGTCAAATTTTACCCAGTGGTTTCCTGTTCAGTGTAATGGTGATATTGATTCCTTCTTCCCATGTGTATAACCTTACATTTATTATTATTATTATTATTTATTTATATAGCACCATTAATTCCATGGTGCTGTACATGTCAAAAGGAGTTACATACAGGGTTATAGATATCGTTAACAGTAAACAAATTTACAATGACAGACTGGTACAGAGGGGAGAGGTCCCTGTCCTTGCAGACTTACATTCTTCTTCGTCATTGTTATACCACATATGCCTCCTCTTGGCCCAAGTTTCCAACTTATCCAGGTCCATCTGTAGCAGAATACGATCTTCTCTTGTATTGACTACTTTACATAGTTTTGTATCATCTGCAAATATCAATATTTTACTGTGTAAACTTTCTACCAGATCGTTAATAAATATTTTGAAAAAAATAGGTCTCAACACTACCCCTGCGGTACCCCACTGGTCACAGCGACCCAGTTAGAGACTATACCATTTATAACCACCCTCTGCTTTCTATCACGAAGCCAGTTACTTACCCATTTACACACATTTTTCCCCAGACCCAGCATTCTGATTTTGTGTACCAACCTCTTGTGTGGCACGGTATCAAACACTTTGGAAAAATCAAGATATACCACGTCCAATAACTTAAGGCCCCGTCTCACATAGCGAGATCGCTAGCGAGATCGCTGCTGAGTCACTATTTTTGTGACGCAACAGCGACCTCAGTAGCGATCTCGCTATGTGTGACACGTACCAGCGATCAGGCCCCTGCTGCGAGATCGCTGGTCGTGTCGGAATGGCCTGGACCTTTTTTTGGTCGTTGAGGTCCCGCTGACATCGCTGAATCGGTGTGTGTGACACCGATCCAGCGATGTCTTCACTGGTAACCAGGGTAAACATCGGGTTACTAAGCGCAGGGCCGCGCTTAGTAACCCGATGTTTACCCTGGTTACCAGCGTAAATGTAAAAAAAAACAAACAGTACATACTCACCATCTGTTGCCCATCAGGTCCCTTGGCGTCTGCTTCCTGCTCTGACTGCCGCCGTAAAGTGAGAGCACAGCAGTGACGTCACCGCTGCGCTCTGCTCTCACTGTACGGCGGCTCAGTCAGAGCAGGAAGCAGACGGCAAGGGACCTGACGGGCAACAGATGGTGAGTATGTAGTGTTTGTTTTTTTTGGTAACCAGGGTAAACATCGGGTTACTAAGCGCGGCCCTGCGCTTAGTAACCCGATGTTTACCCTGGTTACCCGGGTGCTGCAGGGGGACTTCGGCATCGTTGAAGACAGTTTCAACGATGCCGAAGTCGTTCCCCTGATCGTTGGTCGCTGGAGAGAGCTGTCTGTGTGACAGCTCCCCAGCGACCACACAGCGACCACACAGCGACGCTGCAGCGATCAGCATCGTTGTCTGTATCGCTGCAGCGTCGCTGTGTGAGACGGGGCCCTTACCCTTGGTCGAGTCTATGGCTTACCTCTTCATAAAAGCTGATTAGATTGGTTTCACATGAGTGATTCCTCATAAACCCGTGCTGATATGGAGTTAAACAATTATTCTCATTGAGATAATCAGAATAACTTCCCTCAGAAACCCTTCAAATATTTTACCAACAATAGAGGTTAGACTTACTGGCCTAGAGGTTAGACTTCCCGGTTCACTGTTTGAGCCCTTTTTCAATATTGGTACCACATTTGCTCTGCGCCAGTCCTGTGGAACAGACCTCGTCGCTATAGAGTCCCTAAATATAAGAAATAATGGCTTGTCTATTACATTACTTGATTCTCTTAGTACTCCTGGGTGTATGCCATCCAGACCCAGATATTTATCTATTTTAATCTTATTTAGCCGGTTTCACATCTCTTCTTGGGTTAGATTGGTGACCCTTAATATAGGGTTTTCTTTGTCTCTTGGCATTTCACCTAAAATTTTATTTTCCACCGTGAATAACGTGGAGAAGAAGGTGTTTAACATATTAGCTTTTTCCTCCTCATCTGCAACCATTCTTTCCTCACAATTTTTTAAGGGGCCTATACTTTCACTTTTGATTCTTTTACTATTGATATAGTTGAAGAACAGTTTGGGATTCATTTTACTCTCCTTAGCAATGTGCTTCTTTGTTTCCTTTTTGGCAGCTTTAATTAGTTTTTTAGATAAAGTATTTTTTACCCTATAGTTTTTTAGAGCTTCAATGGTGCCATCCTGCTTTAGTAGTTTAAATGCTTTCTTTTTACTGTTAATTGCCCCTCTTACTACTTTGTTTAGTTAGCCACATTGGGTTTTTCCTATTTCTTGTCCTTTTTTTCTCAAAGGGTATAAACCGCTTACAGTTCCTATTTAGGATGTTTTTAACATTTCCCATTTATTATCTGTATTCTTATTTCTGAGGACATTGTCCCAGTCAACCAGATTAAGGGCATCTCTAAGCGGTCAAACTTTGCCTTCCTAAAGTTCAATGTTTTTGTGACTCCCTGACAAGTCCCCCTAGCGAAAGACAAGTGAAACTGTACAATATTGTGGTCGCTATTTCCTAGATGCCCGACCACCTGCAGATTTGTTATTCTGTCAGGTCTATTAAATAGTATTAGGTCTAAAAGTGCTGCTCCTCTGGTTGGATTCTGCACCAATTGTGAAAGATAATTTTTCTTGGTTATTAGAAACCTGTTGCCTTTATGGGTTTCTCATGTGTCTGTTTCCCAGTTAATATCCGGGTAGTTAAAGTCCACCATAACAAGGACCTCATTATGGGTTGCAGCTTCATCTATCTGCCTTAGTAGTAGACTTTCCATGATTTCTGTTATATTTGGGGGTTTTTAAAGGCCCCAATGAGAATTTTGTTACTAATTTTCCCTCCATGTATTTCGACCCATATGGACTCGACATCCTCATTTCCTTCGCTAATATCCTCCCTTAAAGTGGATTGATGTGGTAGACCTGGAACAGCTATCATCTTCCTTGTTGATGAACCTTGTAGTTCAATTCCCTCAGCTTCTCTACCACTTCATAGCGGCCTTGCCATTTGGCCTCAAAATTTACTCTATGGTGGGAATAAGAATGACCAGGAATTAAGCCTCTTGTGCCTGAAAGAGATGTTCTTTTATGATGGGCATTACCTTTGCAACCCTCTCTTGCATTTGGATGACGTGCTTAATGATGCTCCGATGGGGCATGACCTTGGTGTCCCAGGTTTCTTTTTGCTATATCAAAGAGACCCTGCAGATGTCAGCCATACGTGATTTCAAATGTAGTGAGAAACTGGTAGAAGCTAGTGGAACCTTCTGGATAGAGAATAATGGATATGGGAGTCCCAGTCTCGACCGTCCTGTTCTATGACCTTATTAGGCATACTCTTTAGGGTTTTATTGAACCTTTCCACAAAGCTGCCTGGGAATGGTAAATTGACGTCTTCAGTTATGTAATTTTCAAAGTATTACACTTAACTCATAAAGGGTGTTTCTTGGTCGGTCAGGATGACCCTTTTTAGTCCTGTCCTGGCAAAAATTTGGACCAACTCACAGGCTATACATTTCACAGACGAGTTTCTCAGGGGAACCGCTTCTGGGTGCCGAGTAGCAATGTTGAGGACAACCAATATGTATTAATGCCTATGAACAGATGTAACAAAGGGGGCGGCCAGATCCTTGGCAATTCGGTCATACGATACCTATATGATGGGTAGCAGCACAAGGGGATTTCAGAAGGAAGAGCGGTTAACTGGCAGGTAAGACAGGACTTGCAAGACATTAGGATTTCCCGGTGACATCTGGGCCAATAGAATCTCCGAATGACTCGTTCTTGAGTTTTGTCAACACCAAGATGGCAACCCAAGACATGTGAATGGGCCATGTCCAATACCCTCAGTCTATAGGGTCCTGGTACCAACAATTGTTCCACTATTTCCTCTCTGACTTTAGTAGCCCAGTACAATAATGCCCTACTTATTATAAAGTAAGAATCTGTTGTCGGCCCCTTGCTCCTTCTTCTAACGGTCACATTATTGAACGCTTCTTTTAAAGTTAGATCCCTAAGTTGCGCTGACTCAAAAATTTGTACGGTCACCCCCATCTCTGGAATGTCAGCCTTGAGATACTACCTCCACATCTCCCACCATTACACAGAAAGAATCCTGTCAGACTGAGTGTGGTGATACTACTTTAGGGGTAACCCATCTATTATCTGAGCCGTTGAGGCCTTTCCCACTTCCCCCACATGTCTCAAAACACACTGTCCCAGCCTATAATAATTGGGTGCAATAAATCCTGGACCATCCTACCTCATGGTACTTAGTAATTTGGGCCATCTCAATCACCACCCTGGCCACTGGATACTCTTTAGCATTCCCATACCCCTACCTCCTACAAAGAAAATGACAATTGCTACTGATTAGATTCTATCTCTGCAATGGGAACGTCTGTCTTCACTGAATACAGATTTTACCGGTCAATTGAGAATTTTGAAAATGAATGATCTGTTCTGGCCATTTCTGTTGCTTTTTTTTTTACTGTTTTACTCTAGCAAAACAGGTAGGTGATACAACATGAACACTACCAGTGTTCCCAAAAGGATTTTTTTTAACTGTTTTCAAGATAAAAACGTAATAAATCTGATTTGTTCCCAAGGAAACAATACTATGTGATACACCTACTTATTTCAGGATCTTGGGTAATCTTACACAAATTGTGGACTTACTTGATATTCTGAAAATTATTATTTTTATCATTATCACTGTGTCAAATATAACCATTGCGCCTGTGTTCTGATCATATTCACAATAGAGGTGTGGTCATGATTGCCTTTGGCATACAAACTGATCTTTGACAGGATGCTGGTGAAGTAAATGATACTTGGATAATGTGATGACGATGATCATGTAGCTGAGAGAAGTCAGTTCAAAGATAAATCTATAGTTTTAAAAAAATCTCTGGTGATTAGTGCCTGAAGTACAAGTAGATGTGCGTTCTGCATATGAATCAGTCTATCTGTAGATCAGTTGTTGTATACCTCCAGGAATGTACGTAAATATATTGAAGAACATTCTATTCAGAATACTGCCCCCCCTATAAAAATAATAAAGTAAACCAAATTTAAAACATAAAAAAAATAAAATATAAATGCCATGGAAATATCAGTGCCGTACAGTACAGTACAGTACAGTACTCCTATAAACCATTGTCATGCCACGGTATCAAAATAGTACAATAAAATGCCTAAATGAAGATGAAACTTCATAGTACAGATACACAAGGACCCAAACATACTGTGAAACCAACCAAGGCGTTTTTAAGGCAAAGAAGTTGAATATTCTGCAATGGCCGATTCGATCACAGATCTCAACCCCACCGAACATAAATTTCACATGCTTAAGGCAGAAAGACCCACAAACAAAATTCACTGAATGAGGACCTACAAGTCTGAGAAAAATCCGCTGTATTAGACCATGATCACTGATCTGATGGACTACTATAACAAAATATAACCTTTATTTCTAATGTTTAAAATATTAAATGACAAGATCACCGTGCTCTTTTAAATTTACCCACTATATCCAGTCATAAATCATTTCTGGAATCAAATCCACACATGTATTATCTCATCTTCTCCGTACTCTTGTCATTATTCTCTCATCCTTCACCAAGTATCAATGTAGTAGTGTTAGACCGATAATAAGGACATATTGATCCCATATAATAAAACCAATAGCTTTTTTTTATCTCACAAAGAGAAATTGCACTACGCCCTTGTATTGTCAGAATACCAATCTTGTAGTTTCCAAAATTATTCATACAGGCTAAAGTGCTAGTGCAATAACTTTGTCCTCAAAAGGACCTCAGTAATTCTGACAAAATTATAATACATAATATTATATAATATAATAAATATATAAATATAATATAATAATACATTGTAATAATATATAACATAATATACATACAAGACATGTGTCCACCTAACCTATATCATTCACTGGCATATGTGAATGAACTTATATAGAACTGCCATTGCTATATAGTTTGCCTCAACGCGTTCCGCCCCCACAATTTCTTAGGTAAGCACATCATTAGGCTAAATTCTACTGTAATCCTATGCTGACATATGAATGTCGGCACAGGAGCATCTATTTTCACTCCCGGCCACGATAACAAGCAACAACTGAAGTGAGCTGAAGTAAAGGTATGGCAAAGCATCACAAAGGAGGAAAGACAGCATTTGTAGAGAATAACTTCCTAAAGTCTGTATGCCATGGATGTCATGAAAGAATGAAAAACAAACAGTTTATTTATGGGAAAGTTAATCTGTCCAATTAGTTTTGAGCCCCTGAGGAGGCTTTGTAGAAAACATTTCACAGGATATTTTTGTTCAACCCTTTAGTTAAACCAGAAAGTCTATGTTTCAATTGCCTCTCGGCTGGTTAATTTTAAATAAAAAAAAAAACTGGCATGCAGAGCCCAAATCACAAAGATTCGGTCAGTTTCCAAATATTTCTGGACCTAACTATATGTGAAAAGATCATTAGAAAGGTCACTGTGCTCTCGATATACAGTGGGTACGGAAAGTATTCTGACCCCTTTAAATTTTTCACTTTTTTTTTCATTACAGCCATTTGGTAAATTCAAAAAAGTTCATTTTTTTCTCAATAATGTACACTCTGCACCCCATCTTGACTGAAAATAAACAGAAATGTAGAAATTGTTCCAAATTTAACCAAAAAGAAAAACTGAAATATCACATGGTCATAAGTATTCAGACCCTTTGCTCAGACACTCACATTTAAGTCACATGCTGTCCATTTCCTTGTGATCCTCCTTGAGATGGTTCTACTCCTTCATTGGAGGCCAGCTGTGTTTAATTAAACTGATAGGACTTGATTTGGAAAGGCACACACCTGTATATATAAGACCTCACAGCTCACAGTGCATGTCAGACCAAATAAGAATCATGAGGTCAAAGGGACTGGCCAAGGAGCTCAGAGACAGAATTGTGGCTAGGCACAGATCTGACCAAGGTTACAACAGAATTTCTGCAGTACTCAAGGTTCCTAAGAGCACAGTGACCTCCATATTCCTTAAATGGAAGAAGTTTGGGACCACCAGAAGTCTTGTGAGAAGAACCTTGGTGAGTGAGTTAAAGAAGAACCCCAAGATCATCGTGGCTCCGGAGATTCAGTAGGGAGATGGGAGAAAGTTCCACAAAGTCAACTATCACTGCCGCCCTCCACCAGTCGGGCCTTTATGGCAGAGTGGCCCAACGGAAGCTTCTCCTCAGTGCAAGACATATGAAAGCCCACATAGTTTGCTAAAAAAAAAAACACATGAAAGACTCCCAGACTATGAGAAATAAGAATCTCTGGTCTGATGAAACGAAGATAGACCTTTTTGATGATAATTCTAAGCGGTATGTGTGGAGAAAACCAGCCACTGTTCATCACCTGCCCAATACAATCCCAACAGTGAAACTTGGTGGTGGCATCATCATGCTATGGGGGTGTATTTCATGTGCAGGGACAGGACGACTGGTTGTCATTGAAGGAAACATGAATGCGGCCAAGTACAGAGATCTCCTGGATGAAAACCTTTTCCAGAGTGCTCATGGCTGTACTAGCTCAAAAGGGTGCTTCTACTCAATACTGAGCAAAAGGTCTGAATACTTATGACCATGTGATAACTTAGTTTTTCTTTTTTATTAAATTTGCAACAATTTCTACATTTCTGTTTCTTTTCAGTCAAGATGGGGTGCAGAGTGTGCATTGAGAAAAAAATGAACTTTTTTGAATTTACCAAATTGCTGCAATGAAACAGAGGGAAAAATTTAAAGGGGTATGAATACTTTTTGTACCCACTGTATCTGTATATTAGAATAGGATCCATCCTAATCCTTTGTTTTTTCAAACTCAATAACCCTAAGTTTGATAGCCAAATTAATGATCAAAAAAGAAATCTACCTCCAATCAAAATTTGGTGTTGTCATTTTTTTGGCAAGTATGGATGGATGAACCCGTATCGATACCGAACTCTGATCACGGACTTCAAACAGGAAGTCAGTTTTAGCGTTTGGGTTCTGCTGCCTTATAAAGCTGGGTGAAAGACTGCAGCTCATGGCAGTACTGGCATGGCTGTGATTGGGTGGAGCAGCACGTGTCCTGGCCTGTATAAAGGCCGGATCACGGGTTGTGCCATCATCAGCGTTGTCATAAGAAAAGAGTGCCGTACAGCCTAGTGCATACAGCTCCTATTATGTTCGTAAGAGCCTGGTTATTAGTGCCCATATAGCCTGGTAGAGTGCCTGTACAGCCTGGTGTACAGTGCCCATACAGTCTGATCCAGAGTGCCCATACAGCCTGGTGCACACTGCCTGTATAGCCTGCTGCATAGTGCCCGTACAGCCTGGTGCACAGTGCACTGACAGGCTGGTCCAGTGTGTCCAAACAGCCTGGTGCAGTATGTCCATACAGCCTGTTGCACATTGTCCTTCCAGCCTGGTGCACACTGCCTGTAAAGACTGGTGCTTAGTGCCCTAACAGCCTGTTGCACAGTGCACTTATAGCCTGGTCCAGAGTGCCCATACAATCTGATCCAGAGTGTCTGTACATCCTGGTGCACACTGCCTGTAAAGCCTGGTGCACAGTGCACTTACAGCCTGGTGTATAGCGCCCATAAATGTGGGGAGAGCACCAAATAGGGGGTGTGGTTGTGGTGATGGTGGTGCTGCTGCAAGTAGAGGACTTGGCTGAGCTGTGCCTGTTACATGCCCAAGTGAAAAACCTTCCTCACGTGCATGCAGGCAACGGGACGTTCTGCATCATTTTGTAGGTTCGAGTAGTGCTGTCAGAATGGTGAGGCCCCAACATGTTGAGGCAGTGATTGGATTGGATGGTTGACAGTGCCTCCAGTTCCTTCGCACTATCTTCCACCCGATCCCCTGCAGAAAGCACAGTTTTTGCAGCTCTCTTCTGCTTTTTGATGACTCCGCTAGCTGGGGTTCCGTCCACCTGGCCCTGCTTCGGAAGTGGAAGAGACTAAGTGCACTGATGCCAAACCACTTATGTCGAAGAATGAGTACATGGAAGGGCTAGTGCACATGGCCAGTGGCCAACTGCAGCACATATCTGATGATGAGGAAACACAACTGCTGTGTGCAGACTGGCAAGGAGAGCAGGGGTAAGGAGTGGGTGGAAGATGATGCAGGAGATGAGGTCCTAGACCCCACATGGAGTGAAGGCCATCACAGTGCCGTGCTCCATTCCGAGGAAGAGGAGGTGGTCATGCGGCCCCAGCAGCCCAGTAAAAGATGGTGCAGGGTGGAGAAGCACAGTGGCCAGCCCCTAACCAGTAAGGCTACTTTTACACATCAGTTTTTCGCCTTCAGGCATAATCCGGCTATTTTTTAATAAACGGATCCGGTGCAAATTGTGAAAAACTGATGCGCCGGATCCGTTTTTTTTTTTTTTTTGATGGATCCGTTTTTGTTTATTGGGCCTAGAGTTTAAACTTCCTGTTCCAGAGAGAGAGAGAGGGAGAGAACTCCAGAATGGAAAATGAAGCTACGAAGCATGCTCAGTGTAAAAATACTGGAATCGGTAGCCGGATCCAGCCATTTCACCTCACGTTTCAACCGTTTATCGCTGGAACCGTCGATGTGCACTGTACGTTTTCTTCGTCCGCCAGAAACATAATTTTTGACTGATCAGGCAAAAACGGATGAAACGTGTGGCCGTCAGGCGCAATCTGACGCTAATACAACTCTATGAGAAAAAAACGGATCTGGCGGAAAAAAATGTTTTTTCAAAAGTTGCCAGATTGTGCCTGATGGCAAAAACCTGATGTATGAAAGTAGCCTAAGTCGGCTACTACTGCCCACCGTGCAAAGGAAATGAGCACATCAAAGGTAGCTCAAAGGAGTTCCCTGGTATGGGATGTGATGCAGCGACGTCCTTCCTGTGCAGTGAGTAGGCAGTGACCCATATAAAGTTCAAAATAAGTCTTGTTTATTTCATAGTATAGCGCCCCCACCGCCGCAGGGCCGAGGGGTACCCGGTACCGGGCCTCTGAGTGAGTCTCTGCTCTGGGGCTGTCACGGCGGCTAGGCCCCGGTCCGTGACCCTGCCGTGGGGCGCACAGTGGATAACAGGTGACTGATGTAGATGGGGGGGGGGTGAGGCTGTAGTGGTGCGGTGCAGTAAATAACGAGGACACCAGGTTGCAGTCTCTTTACCTCTTTACTGGAGATCTCTGAGTCCTCAGTCCGGAACACGGTTCACCAGGCTGCGCAAGTCCGGCCGGTCCAATGGCACCTCCAGAGTTCTCCTCACAGGTGGAAATCGGTGCCTTCCTTCTAGCGCTATGTGTTGCGGTCCTTCCCTGCTGTGCTTACGGAAAGTCCCCACAACTGTTGTGTCTGTTTCTTAAGTTCCCTCACAACTCGATTAAATGATGTTCTTCTAATCCTCCGTCCCTCCCTGATGTTCTGGTTGGGACGGCACCCGTTTGACGGGTAGGCTCGGAGCTCTTCCGGGACCCTAGAGTCGCCCCTCTCCACAGGTTGCCCCCCAAGACTGCATAGGTGATATGTGTTAGACAGCCTGCCTTAAACTGACTGTCCTGCCGCTGTTTAGAGTATTGCTTGAAGCTGAATGTTATGATACTCCCTCGGCGTTCCGGCCACCGATAATGCGCCTCAGTAGGGTGTTGCTCCGGTCTTACAGCACGAACCCTACTGGTATTTCTCCTTTTGCGTGATCTCGTTTCTCACTCAGCACAATCTATCTCGCTTCTAGTCCTTCCTTGGGCACCGCCGCTACCCGGAGCAGGCGCGGTCCCGTTACGTTCGTTCAAGTTGCCAAGCCTCTGTCAGGATCCCACCCCTGACAGAGACCCTACTGTATCTTCCCCCACAACACCCTCTGCCACAAGGTGTTGCCTGGTTCCAACCCAGTCAGCTTTCTGATCTAACTTCCTGCCTGACCCCCAGTTTACCCACTATGGTGGGGAGTGGCCTAATGAATAGAACCCTTAGCTCCCCCCGGAGGCCCAGCTGTGAAATGTATTGGTGTCTGTGATACCTGATCAGGTGAACTCCTTCAGTGCCATCGGACGCACCATGGCTCCCCATAGTGGCGGAGCCACAGTACTGCAACGACCAGGACTCTGGGGCGCTGCACTCCCCCCTGGTTAAACACAGTACTCCGGGACTGGGAAGAAAACAACAATACAAGTTAGCAAAAAGACATACAGTTTTGTTGAGTGTAATAATAATAAGTATACTTGAACAGGCTTCCCTTTATGGGAGGTAAGGACACTTGAACATTACAAACATGGTTAACATTATAAATTACAGGCTATAAATAACTCCTGTTACCCAACCGGGTATTCTACTAAGTGCACAATTGTTGGACAATAATTTAACATTGCCTTTAAGGACTTACACTCTAAATCCACTAAAGACCTTCCTATAATCACATTATAAGGCAATTTAACTTTCTCATTCTCCTTCTTTAAATCTGCAGGACCGCCTGTCCTATCGGCACCAGACCTACTGCCTCTCCTTTCAGTTACAGGACCGCCCCGTTCAGCCAGGGCCTACTGCCTTTTCAACTACTATACACAGTATAGAACATAACATTACTTTCAGTTTAAGAGCACTAAGTCATTTCTACATGACTCCTATGAGGACTCAGGGTTTACCTTCTATCCTAACTATCTATCAGCATTATCAAAAACATTTTCTATTGAACATTAAGCCTTCTCATTATCTTTCTTCCTTTCATGCATGCTGGACACCATGTCTATCCCTACGGGCCCACTGCATCCTTCTTCTATCTTTCACCTTTTTCTTCTCAGAGCACATCATCAGTATTTCTTCACATTTAACTAATTAAATACATATAACTTTCTCATGTAAACATTATCATCTCTTTCTTTGGTCAAGACATTATTGCTTCCTATCTTAAGCAATATCACAGTTTAAGCGTAACAAATGAACATCCCCTTTAAGAGGGGACCAAGTCTCTATGAGGTAGCACACCTTCCCAGGCTACCAGTCCATACTCAGCAAAGGTTCCAGTGCGGTATCTTCACAAAGTGTCCTTCTTTAAGTAAAACCAGTAGGGAGCGCCTTTAATAAGGTGCAAACTATATACAAGAAGTTCGGATCATGCACTGTTCATGATTTCAGCAGTTCTAGAAACTTGTGCAAAAACTTGGAAAAATCAAATAAAAGCAAAACAATAGGGATCCCAGGTCCACAGAAGGATCCCCTTAAGAGTTAACCCTGGACGGGTTCAACAGCAAAAATCAGAAAATAAACAATTAAAAACTATGTACATACTCATGGTATCGAGGTTTACTCTTCCAAGTCTGGGAGTGGCTTCCGTGAGCACCGCTCTCCTCCGGCCACCACATAAAGGGCGTCCGCACCCCGGATTGGGGTCTGGGTACTCACGGTTCTCCTTGGGGTGATGGTCCGCAAGCTTCTAGCACACAAAGAGATCGGGGGAATGACCGCAGGTCTTGGGGAAGCATCAGGGGCTGGTGGTGTCACTTCCGGCTTGTATTTACGTACATGCAAGGCATACCACCCTTTGTCTCCCCAGTGGCGGGTATACCTAACTCGGTCCCCTGGATAGAGATCCCGGCCGGGGTGTCCCTCCACAAGGTGCGCCTCCACGTCCCGCCGGTTTACAAACACCTCCAAGGCAAGGCCGGACTCTTTAATGAAGCCCCAACCTCCCTGCAGTCGGAAGGTGCTGATCACACCGCAGCGCTGCGGGCCCCAGTTTTCCTCAGCGGCCTGCCTGACCTGGGCTTTGAGTTGGAGGTCTTTCTCTCGCTCAGCCTGACGCCGGAGTTCCTTCTTGCGGGCCCACTCCTCTTCTTGCTGGCGCAGCTGCTGGCGGTATTCCCTCTGGCGAATGACCTCGATACTCTCCCCTTCCTCCCGGGCATTCCCCGGAAACTCCATTAGGTTGGTGGTGGCTGCGCGGGTCCACTTGAAGGTGACCCATTCTCCCTGGAGCTGCGGGGGCTGCTTGATGGGTCGCAGGGGTTTATCGGCTGTCTGCAGGGTTTCCCAGGGCCTTTCACACTCAATGCAACTACACACCCGTCCGGGTGGTCGTGGTGGGGGCGAATCTACATCTACCAGCAGGGGCTCTTCAATCGCCACACCCGGGTCGGCGCCGTTACCTGCTTCCGCCGCATCTCCGGTGCCGGTCTTCTCTGTAGTTGGCTGTGGGATCGTTGCCTGGTGCAGGTGCGACTCCTCACCAGGGACGGTTGCTCGCTGACAGAGACTCCTGTTGTGAATATACCTTTTTGGCTCCCTCTAGTGGTTACTAGTGATTTGACTCTGGGAATGTCTGCCATCCCTTGTATGCTCACCTGGGTCGTTAGGTCAGGGGTGTTGCTATATAAGCTCCCTGGACCTTCAGTTCAATGCCTGGCAACGTTGTAATCAGAGCTAATCTGTTGTGCTCTTGTCTACTGATCCTGGTTCCTGCTAGATTAAGCTAAGTCTGCTTTCTTGCTTTTTGCTATTTGTTTTTGTTTGCATTTTTGTCCAGCTTGTACATAATCTGTATCCTAACCTTGCTGGAAGCTCTAGGGAGGCTGGAGTTCTCCCCCCGGGCCGTAAGACGGTTCGGGGGTTCTTGAATTTCCAGTGTGGATTTTTGATAGGGTTTTTGTTGACCATATAAGTTATCTTACTACATTCTGCTATTAGTAAGTGGGCCTCTCTTTGCTACACCTAGTTCATCTCTGTGTTTGTCATTTCCTCTTACCTCACCATTATTATTTGTGGGGGGCTTGTATCCAACTTTTGGGGTCTATTCTCTGGAGGCAAGAGAGGTCTTTGTTTTCCTCTTCTAGGGGTAGTTAGTCCTCCGGCTGGCGCGAGACATCTAGCGACCAACGTAGGCATGTTCCCCGGCTACTTCTAGTGTTGGCGTTAGGAGTAGATATATGGTCAACCCAGTTACCACTGCCCTATGAGCTGGATTTTTGTACTTCGCAGACTTACTTGTTCCTCTGAGACCCTCGCCATTGGGGTCATAACAGTTTGCCAGGCCAGTATTAAATGTTAAATGCATTGCAGAAGCGGGATTATAAGAAAGAAAATTCTGAGTTTTTTTTTTTTCTCTTTCTCATTTTTTTTCTTTTCCCCTTTACCTCTGAGTGGCTTGTGTTTGCTGCAGACATGAATGTCCAGACCTTGATTACAGGTGTGGACCAGCTTACTGCTCGTGTGCAGGGCATACAAGATTATGTTATCAGAAATCCTATGTCAGAACCTAAGATACCGATTCCTGAACTGTTTTCCGGAGACCGATTTAAATTTAGAAATTTCAGGAATAATTGTAAATTGTTTTTGTCCCTGAGACCCTGTTCATCTGGAGACTCCGCTCAGCAAGTGAAAATTGTTATTTCTTTTTTACGGGGCGACCCTCAGGATTGGGCCTTCTCGCTGGCGCCAGGAGATCCGGCATTGGCTGATATTGATGCGTTTTTTCTGGCGCTCGGTTTGCTTTATGAGGAACCCAATCTTGAGATTCAGGCAGAAAAAGCCTTGCTGGCTATGTCTCAGGGCCAGGACGAGGCTGAAGTGTATTGCCAAAAATTTCGGAAATGGTCCGTGCTGACCCAGTGGAACGAGTGTGCATTGGCTGCAAATTTCAGAAATGGCCTTTCTGAAGCCATTAAGAATGTGATGGTGGGTTTTCCCATTCCCACAGGTCTGAATGATTCCATGGCCCTGGCAATTCAAATCGACCGGCGGTTGCGGGAGCGCAAAACCGCAAATTCCCTCATGGTGGTGTCTGAACAGGCACCTGATTTAATGCAATGTGATAGAATCCTGACTAGAAATGAGCGGAAAATTCATAGACGCCAGAATGGCTTGTGTTACTACTGTGGTGATTCTACACATGTTATCTCAGCATGCTCTAAACGTCTTACTAGGGTTGTTAGTCCTGTCGCCATTGGTAATTTGCAACCTAAATTTATTCTATCTGTAACTTTGATTTGCTCACTGTGATCGTATCCTGTCATGGCGTTTGTAGACTCAGGTGCTGCCCTGAGTCTGATGGATCTGTCATTTGCCAAGCGCTGCGGTTTTGTTCTGGAGCCATTAGAAAATCCTATCCCTCTTAGGGGTATTGATGCTACGCCTTTGGCAAAAAATACACCGCAGTTTTGGACACAGGTTACCATGTGCATGACTCCCGAACATCGGGAGGTGATACGTTTTCTTGTTCTGCATAAGATGCATGATTTGGTTGTTTTGGGTTTGCCATGGTTACAGACCCATAATCCAGTCTTGGACTGGAAGGCAATGTCGGTGTCAAGTTGGGGCTGCCATGGAATTCATGGAGATTCCCTGCCCTTGTCTATTGCTTCTTCTACGCCTTCGGAAGTTCCGGCGTATTTGTCTGATTATCAGGATGTCTTCAGCGAGTCTAAGTCCAGTGCACTGCCTCCTCATAGGGAATGTGACTGTGCAATAGATTTGATTCCTGGCAGTAAGTTTCCTAAGGGGAAACTGTTTAATTTGTCGGTACCTGAACATACCGCGATGCGTTCATATATCAAGGAGTCTCTTGAGAAGGGGCATATCCGTCCTTCTTCTTCCCCTCTTGGTGCGGGATTCTTTTTTGTGGCCAAAAAGGACGGATCTTTGAGGCCTTGTATTGACTATCGGCTTTTAAACAAGATCACTGTCAAATTTCAGTATCCTTTGCCGCTGTTGTCAGACTTGTTTGCCCGGATTAAAGGTGCCAAGTGGTTCACCAAGATAGACCTTCGTGGTGCGTACAACCTTGTGCGCATTAAGCAAGGCGATGAATGGAAAACCGCATTCAATACGCCCGAAGGTCATTTTGAGTACTTGGTGATGCCATTTGGGCTCTCTAATGCACCTTCAGTTTTTCAGTCCTTCATGCATGACATTTTCCGGAAGTATCTGGATAAATTTTTGATTGTTTATCTGGATGATATTCTGTTTTTTTCTGATGATTGGGACTCGCATGTGGAGCAGGTCAGGATGGTTTTTAAGATTTTGCGTGAAAATTCTTTGTTTGTTAAAGGCTCAAAGTGTCTCTTTGGTGTACAGAGGGTTCCCTTTTTGGGGTTCATTTTTTCCCCTTCTGCTGTGGAGATGGACCCAGTCAAGGTCCGAGCTATTCATGATTGGACTCAACCCTCGTCAGTTAAGAGTCTTCAGAAGTTCTTGGGTTTTGCTAACTTCTACCGTCGTTTTATCGCAAATTTTTCTAGCGTTGTTAAACCATTGACGGATATGACCAAGAAAGGCTCTGATGTAGCTAACTGGGCTCCTGCTGCCGTGGAGGCTTTCCAGGAGTTGAAACGCCGGTTTACTTCGGCGCCTGTTTTGTGCCAACCTGACACCTCACTTCCCTTTCAGGTGGAGGTGGATGCTTCGGAGATTGGGGCAGGGGCCGTTTTGTCGCAGAGAGGCCCTGGTTGCTCTGCTATGAGACCTTGTGCCTTTTTCTCCAGGAAGTTTTCGCCGGCAGAGCGAAATTATGATGTGGGCAATCGGGAGTTGTTGGCCATGAAGTGGGCATTTGAGGAGTGGCGTCATTGGCTCGAGGGTGCTAAGCATCGTGTGGTGGTCTTGACTGATCACAAAAATCTGATGTATCTCGAGTCTGCTAAACGCCTGAATCCTAGACAGGCCCGCTGGTCATTGTTTTTCTCCCGTTTTGACTTTGTGGTCTCGTATTTACCAGGTTCTAAGAATGTGAAGGCCGATGCTCTGTCTAGGAGCTTTGTGCCCGATGCTCCTGGAGTCGCTGAACCTGTGGGTATTCTTAAGGAAGGAGTTATCGTGTCAGCTATTTCTCCTGATCTGCGGCGTGTGTTGCAGAGATTTCAGGCTGGTAGGCCTGACTCTTGTCCATCTGACAGATTGTTTGTGCCTGCTAAATGGACCAGCAGAGTCATTTCCGAGGTTCATTCCTCAGTGTTGGCAGGGCACCCGGGAATTTTTGGCACCAGAGATCTGGTGGCCAGGTCCTTTTGGTGGCCTTCCTTGTCAAGGGATGTGTGGTCATTTGTGCAGTCCTGTGGAACTTGTGCTCGAGCTAAGCCTTGCTGTTCTCGTGCCAGCGGGTTGCTCTTGCCCTTGCCTGTCCCGAAGAGACCTTGGACACACATCTCTATGGATTTCATTTCTGATCTTCCGGTGTCTCAGGGCATGTCTGTCATCTGGGTGATATGTGATCGTTTCTCCAAGATGGTCCATTTGGTTCCTTTGCCTAAGCTGCCCTCCTCTTCTGATCTGGTTCCTGTGTTCTTCCAGAACGTGGTTCGTTTGCACGGCATTCCTGAGAATATTGTGTCGGACAGAGGATCCCAGTTTGTTTCCAGGTTCTGGCGATCCTTTTGTGGTAGGATGGGCATTGATTTGTCGTTTTCGTCCGCTTTTTATCCCCAGA
Organism: Ranitomeya variabilis; assembly: GCF_051348905.1. Taxonomy (NCBI): domain Eukaryota; kingdom Metazoa; phylum Chordata; class Amphibia; order Anura; family Dendrobatidae; genus Ranitomeya; species Ranitomeya variabilis. The sequence continues at coordinate 188,779,096 of NC_135236.1, forward strand.
CTAACGGACAAACGGAGCGAACTAATCAGACTCTGGAGGCTTATTTGAGGTGTTTTGTCTCTTCTGATCAGGATGATTGGGTGACCTTCTTGCCGTTGGCTGAATTTGCCCTTAATAATCGGGCTAGTTCCGCCACCTTGGTTTCGCCATTTTTCTGCAACTCTGGTTTCCATCCTCGTTTTTCCTCGGGACATGTGGAGCCTTCTGACTGTCCTGGGGTGGATTCTGTGGTGGATAGGTTGCAGCGGATCTGGAGTCATGTGGTGGACAACTTGAAGTTGTCACAGGAGAAGGCTCAGCGTTTTGCCAACCGCCGCCGCGGTGTGGGTCCCCGACTTCGCGTTGGGGATTTGGTATGGTTGTCTTCTCGATTTGTTCCTATGAAGGTCTCCTCTCCCAAATTTAAGCCTCGCTTCATTGGTCCTTACAAGATATTGGAAATCCTTAATCCTGTATCCTTTCGCCTGGATCTTCCGGTGTCGTTTGCCATTCACAACGTATTTCATAGGTCCTTGTTGCGGCGGTACGTTGTGCCTGTGGTCCCTTCTGCTGAGCCTCCTGCTCCGGTGTTGGTTGAGGGCGAGTTGGAGTACGTGGTGGAGAAGATCTTAGATTCTCGTCTCTCCAGGCGGAGGCTTCAGTACCTGGTCAAGTGGAAGGGCTATGGTCAGGAGGATAATTCCTGGGTGGTCGCCTCTGATGTGCATGCGGCCGATTTGGTTCGTGCCTTTCACACCGCTCATCCTGATCACCCTGGTGGTCTTGGTGAGGGTTCGGTGACCCCTCACTAAGGGGGGGGTACTGTTGTGAATTTACCTTTTTGGCTCCCTCTAGTGGTTACTAGTGATTTGACTCTGGGAATGTCTGCCATCCCTTGTATGCTCACCTGGGTCGTTAGGTCAGGGGTGTTGCTATATAAGCTCCCTGGACCTTCAGTTAAATGCCTGGCAACGTTGTAATCAGAGCTAATCTGTTGTGCTCTTGTCTACTGATCCTGGTTCCTGCTAGATTAAGCTAAGTCTGCTTTCTTGCTTTTTGCTATTTGTTTTTGTTTGCATTTTTGTCCAGCTTGTACATAATCTGTATCCTAACCTTGCTGGAAGCTCTAGGGAGGCTGGAGTTCTCCCCCCGGGCCGTTAGACGGTTCGGGGGTTCTTGAATTTCCAGTGTGGATTTTTGATAGGGTTTTTGTTGACCATATAAGTTATCTTACTACATTCTGCTATTAGTAAGTGGGCCTCTCTTTGCTACACCTAGTTCATCTCTGTGTTTGTCATTTCCTCTTACCTCACCGTTATTATTTGTGGGGGGCTTGTATCCAACTTTTGGGGTCTATTCTCTGGAGGCAAGAGAGGTCTTTGTTTTCCTCTTCTAGGGGTAGTTAGTCCTCCGGCTGGCGCGAGACATCTAGCGACCAACGTAGGCATGTTCCCCGGCTACTTCTAGTGTTGGCGTTAGGAGTAGATATATGGTCAACCCAGTTACCACTGCCCTATGAGCTGGATTTTTGTACTTCGCAGACTTACTTGTTCCTCTGAGCCCCTCGCCATTGGGGTCATAACAGACTCCGGAACTGCCGGCACAGCTCTTCCACCTCTTCCCCGAGGAGCTCCTGATCAGCGCAGCCTGGCACGAACTCCGTCGGCTCCCATTGGCGGGGCCTGATACGGGCCTCCTCTCCCTCTCCGGGGTGACTTCCGCGCTCCATGCTGCCAATCGGATTCTGCCTCGTGGCATCCAGAGGCTCTTGCTCCTCCCCGTCCGGAGGACGGCCTTTCTCTCCTCCACCATCCCACACTAGGAGGCGGGCCCTTCGCCTTGATGGGCATATCTTCTGAACATAGTAGTATCTGTGAGGGGTGGGCTCCATTTTCGCGCCGCTCATACAAGCTACGCCCACGATGACACGCCCCATGTTCCCTGCGCGCCACATATTATTGTAATGGCGACGATTTTGGCGGGGAATGTCATAGCACAGTCTTTGCAACATAATACAGTCCTATATTAATAAATTGGAAAGAGCATAATGCCCCAGCACAAACAAAAGAGCAACATAATCAAATAATGATCTTAAATTTTATTATTGAACTACAAAAAAGTTAAAAACACAGTAATATGAGGATATGGTGTATGACATCTGTGTCCAACAACAAAGGACTGCACATATATAAAAGTACAAGGGTACAATCATGGAGCCATATAATGTGCAAGATACAGCCTCCCGAAGAAGCGACATATCGCGAAACGTGCGTCGGGGCTCTTTCTGTGGACACCGCACATAGGACTTTGCACATATGGGTAAGCTCAATCAGGGGCATATTGTTTCATTATGCTCTTACTTTATTCTCGGGCAGTTGCAATAATAGGGTTAGAACGCATGGCATTTTTCTCTTTATTGAGTATTTTGGTCACTGACCTGTGATCTAGCAACGTTTTTTCCCCCCCCCCGTTACTTTACATCATACATATTATTTGCCTTTGCACAATTACTGCTCGGTACTTGTATCTTGCACATTATATGGCTCCATGATTGTACCCTTGTACTTTTATATATGTGCAGTCCTTTGTTGTTGGACACAGATGTCATACACCATATCCTCATATTACTGTGTTTTTAACTTTTTTGTAGTTCAATAATAAAATTTAAGATCATTATTTGATTATGTTGCTCTTTTGTTTGTGCTGGGGCATTATGCTCTTTCCAATTTATTAATATATGTTGATTTGGGAGTTTTGCCCCTCCCCCTTTCCCTATTGGAGTGCAATGGGCACGTCCTGTATAAGGGACTTTACCATAAATGAGTATATCCGCAAGATTGGTATTTATTTTGGTATAATACAGTCCTAGCACAACAAATCTCAGTTCCAAGGCACACATGACCTGATTCTTCAGGCTTAAGTAGATCCTGTTCGTGACGCCAAGTTGTAGCGCCCCCACCGCCGCAGGGCCGAGGGGTACCCGGTACCGGGCCTCTGAGTGAGTCTCTGCTCTGGGGCTGTCACGGCGGCTAGGCCCCGGTCCGTGACCCTGCCGTGGGGCGCACAGTGGATAACAGGTGACTGATGTAGATGGGGGGGGGGGTGAGGCTGTAGTGGTGCGGTGCAGTAAATAACGAGGACACCAGGTTGCAGTCTCTTTACCTCTTTACTGGAGATCTGAGTCCTCAGTCCGGAACACGGTTCACCAGGCTGCGCAAGTCCGGCCGGTCCAATGGCACCTCCAGAGTTCTCCTCACAGGTGGAAATCGGTGCCTTCCTTCTAGCGCTATGTGTTGCGGTCCTTCCCTGCTGTGCTTACGGAAAGTCCCCACAACTGTTGTGTCTGTTTCTTAAGTTCCCTCACAACTCGATTAAATGATGTTCTTCTAATCCTCCGTCCCTCCCTGATGTTCTGGTTGGGACGGCACCCGTTTGACGGGTAGGCTCGGAGCTCTTCCGGGACCCTAGAGTCGCCCCTCTCCACAGGTTGCCCCCCAAGACTGCATAGGTGATATGTGTTAGACAGCCCGCCTTAAACTGACTGTCCTGCCGCTGTTTAGAGTATTGCTTGAAGCTGAATGTTATGATACTCCCTCGGCGTTCCGGCCACCGGAAATGCGCCTCAGTAGGGTGTTGCTCCGGTCTTACAGCACGACCCCTACTGGTATTTCTCCTTTTGCGTGATCTCGTTTCTCACTCAGCACAATCTATCTCGCTTCTAGTCCTTCCTTGGGCACTGCCGTTACCCGGAGCAGGCGCGGTCCCGTTACGTTCGTTCAAGTTGCCAAGCCTCTGTCAGGATCCCACCCCTGACAGAGACCCTACTGTATCTTCCCCCACAACACCCTCTGCCACAAGGTGTTGCCTGGTTCCAACCCAGTCAGCTTTCTGATCTAACTTCCTGCCTGACCCCCAGTTTACCCACTATGGTGGGGAGTGGCCTAATGAATAGAACCCTTAGCTCCCCCCGGAGGCCCAGCTGTGAAATGTATTGGTGTCTGTGATACCTGATCAGGTGAACTCCTTCAGTGCCATCGGACGCACCATGGCTCCCCATAGTGGCGGAGCCACAGCACTGCAACGACCAGGACTCTGGGGCGCTGCAATAGCATACTCACAAACTGGAAAAATAAGCAAACAAGTCCTTCGGTATGCAGCCGGGAAAAGTAAAGACAGTCCACACTCTGTTGCCATGAACGTATTACACCACCGTGCACGCTGGGTGTCAGACTTTTTAGGCTTTGCCTGGCCCGTGTTGCTCCACACGGAAAGAGCTCCTCATAAGCCTTCTGCTAGGTCTGACTCCCAGACCAATACTGACACACCCAAACTCTCTTGCAGGGTTTTTTTTTCTTTCCTCCAGATTCTATGGCCATGGGCCACTATAAGATCTGGGCTAAACGGACCGGCCCCACTACCTTCCTGCAGTCCGTTTCAAAAATAAAAGCCCATACCGGGTTTTCCTGAATAATTTCTGGGTCAAATAACTTGATCCAGTTCACACTCACTTTTATTCTTCCCTGTGTCTCACAGGCAAACCTGCTGTGAGCACAGGGCACTCCAGCGGATCTAATATGCTTCTAAGCACATCCTGGGGGATACATAGTGACCCTCGCATATGACACCGGTCACTGCCTTACATACCCCCCTCTGTTCAGACTTGTCAGATTGAACATTTGTCAGCATACATGGTGCCCGTGACAGGGCATCCGCATTTCCCTGTGATTTCCCAGCCCGATGTTCCACAGAGAAGCTGAAGTTTTGTAGGGACAAGAACCATCTGGTGACTTGGGCATTCCTCTCTTTTGTATTTCTCATCCAGACAAGGGGCGAATGGTCCGTTACCAACCGAAACTGACGCCCGAGCAAATAGTAGCGTAGGGACTCCAAGGCCCATTTAATCGCCAAGCACTCCTTCTCCACTACGCTATAATTTTTCTCTGCCGGGGTCAGTTTCCTGCTTAAATAGGTGACTGGATGCTCATCCCCGTTCACCTCTTGCGACAGCACCGCTCCTAAGCCTACCTCTGAGGCATCGGTTTGCACAATAAAGGTTTTCTTGAAGTCGGGGCTGACGAGGACTGGCTGTCCACACAACGCCGACTTCAGAGACTGGAAAGCTTCCTCTGCTTGAAGATTCCACTTGACCATCACCGTTCTCTTCCCTTTTAACAGGTCCGTTAGGGAAGCCGATTTACCAGCAAAATTGGGTATAAATCGACGGTAATACCCAATGATGCCAAGGAATGCATTGTTTTGTACTTAAGGGCTTGGGCCAGTTTTGAATGGCCTCAATTTTGTTCACTTGAGGTTTGATAACCCCCCGGCCGATCACGTATCCTAAGTACCGGGCTTCCGTGAGACCTATCGCGCATTTCTTTGGGTTTGCTGTTAACCCTGTGACTTTAAGAGACTCCAGCACTGCTTGTACCTGGGACAGATGGGTATCCCAGTCGGTACTAAAGATGACTATGTCATCCAAATAGGCCGACGCGTAATCTCTATGTGGCGCTAACACAATGTCCATCAGCCTCTGGAATGTGGCCGGAGCCCCATGTAACCCAAAAGGTAAGACAACGTATTGATAGAGACCCTCTGGGGTTATAAAAGCAGTCTTTTCTTTCGCTGACTCTGTTAAGGGAACCTGCCAGTAACCTTTCGTGAGATCCAGCGTGGTGAAGTACTGGGCCTTCCCCAGTCTCTCAATTAGCTCGTCCACCCGTGGCATGGGATACAGGTCAAATTTTGACACTTCATTTAACTTCCTAAAGTCATTACAGAAGCGTAATGACCCATCAGGTTTTGGTATTAGTACAATGGGGCTAGCCCACTCACTTCAGGACTCCTCAATGACTCCCAACTGAAGCATTTGCTTTACCTCGGCCGCGATGGCTTGTCTTCAGGTTTCTGGCACTCGGTACGGTTTCATCCGCACCTTTACCCGGGGCTCAGTGACAATGTCATGCTGAATCACTGAGGTTCGCCCCGGCAGCTCTGAGAATACATCCATATTCTGCTGTACCAAAGCTCGAGCCTCCCGCCGCTGCTGTTTTGTGAGGGCATCATTGACTTTTACCTCACACCCGGCTGTGTCCTTGGCCAGTGCCAGAGGGACCTCCGATTGTATGACCGTAGTTGCTTCTGTGACCAAACATTCTCGGTCCTTCCAGGCCTTTAGCAGGTTTACATGGTACAGCTGCTCGGGTTTTCTTTTCCCGGGTTGGTACACTTTGTAATTCACTTCCCCCACCTTCCCCCGTATCTCATAAGGCCCTTGCCACTTGGCCATGTGTTTACTCTCTGGGGTGGGTACTAGTACCAACACCCGGTCTCCTTCTTTAAAGGTCCTGACCGTGGCCCTTTTATTATATGTACTGCTCTGAGCGGCCTGGGCATCCAACAGATGCTCCTTTACTATGGGTTGCACGAGCACAATCCGATCCTGCATGCTTGCCACATACTCGATAACACTCTTATGTGGAGTGGGCTCCTGTTCCCACGTCTCTTTGGCTACATCCAGCAGTCCCCTCGGGTGCCTGCCATACAATAGCTCAAATGGGGAGAACCCCGTGGACGCCTGTGGTACCTCGCGTATGGCGAACATTAAATATGGCAATAACCTATCCCAATCCTTCCCATCCTTGGCGACCACCTTTTTGAGCATGGCCTTGAGGGTCTTATTAAACCTCTCGACCAACCCATCGGTTTGTGGATGGTACACTGACGTACGTAACTGTTTAATTTGGAGCAATTTACATAGCTCCCTAGTCACTTTAGACATAAAAGGGGTTCCCTGATCTGTAAGGATCTCCTTGGGAAGCCCAAGGCGACAAAACATGGCAAACAGTTCACGGGCTATTAGTTTAGCCGAAGTGTGCCGGAGCGGTATCGCCTCTGGATACCGGGTGGCGTAGTCTACGACTACTAATATGTGCTGGTGGCCCCGGGCGGATTTTACTATTGGTCCTACCAGATCCATCGCTATCCGCTCAAAAGGTACTTCTATGATGGGCAGAGGCACTAATGGACTCCGGTAGTTCGTGGTGGGTGAGGTTAGTTGACACTCAGGACATGTGTCACAGTACTTTGTAACCTCAGCGTAGACACCAGGCCAAAAAAACTCTGTAATATGCGCTCTAACGTCTTTTTGTCCCCCAAGTGCCCCCCCCAACATGTGAGTGTGAGCCATGTCGAGCACCGCCCGACGATAGGGTTGGGGCACTACCAGTTGTTCCACCACCTCATCCTGGATTTTACAACCCTGTACAGTAACTCCTGGTCAATCATCATCTGGGGAAACTCCTTTTCTGCACCAGGTTGTTGTGCCACCCCATTCACCTCGATTATTCTTTCCCTTGCTCGGGTCAGAGTGGGATCCTGGAGCTTGGCAGTCCCAAACTTACCAGGTGACACCTCCAGCTCAGGAATTGGTGGATTCTCTTCCACTTCTCCTGCCAACACCTCTAGGGGAAACCTATCGGAATTACACACTGTCCCTATCGTGGCGACCCCTACGGCAGGTGTCCCTGACTCGGGATCTTCGGGTTCTGCACCCAGAATGTTTTTTACCCTGAGAGGGTTAACTCTGGTTTCCCAGAGGGACCAGAACAAGGGCAAGTCTCTACCCATCACAGTCCCATACGGAAGAGTCTTTACCACTCCCACCACATGTTTTATCTCTCCACATGGGGTGGAGAACGTGACCTCCGCAGTCGGGTACTCTCGGAGGTCCCCATGTATGCACACTACCCCCACCTTTCATCCATTAGGACTGTCCCCAGCAACCAGGGACCCGTGTACCAGGGTCACCAAGCTCCCCGAGTCCAAGAGAGCATCCGTCTGGTACCCGTTAACGAGTACTCTGCACAGCTGAGGTTCGGTACCGGCAGGGTCTGTAGTGGCAATGCAGACTGGCTGGGCATACATAGACACCCGGCGGGTATACCCGCAGTCCATGGGTTCTGCTGTTAGGGGGCAATTAGCAACCACATGTCCAGGTTCTTGGCACCGCCAACACGTAATGACTGTGGCACGAGGTAACCTTGGGGCCAGTTTAGGGGACACAGGTCTGTGGTCACTCTCTTTCCGAGACAACCCCTCAGCACGGACTCGGTCCGGTTTTGTCCCAGTGGAGGGTCGTGGACTTTTCTCAGACTCCTGAGCTGGCGGAGCCTTACGTGACAGCCGAAGCGGAGCAGTGTCCCGTATAAAGTCCTGGGTGGCCTTATATCGCTCTATCAGACCTACAACCTGGTCTAGGGTACCTGGGTCCCCTTGACCCACCCAACGCTGTATGGCTGCTGGCAGAGCCCTCACAGTCGGTCGACCACCACCCTCTCCACTATCTGACTTGTGGTTAAAGTCTCAGGTTGGAGCCACCGTTTCACAAGCTGCAGTAAGTCAAAAATCTGAGACAGGGCAGGCTGGGCTTCCACAAAAGTCCAAGAAAACACCCGTTGAGCTCTCACATAAGTATTAACCCCCAGTCGGGCAAGGATCTCATCTTTTAGATTGGAATAGTCCTGGGAATCCTCCCGACTGAGGTCAAAGTAGGCCTTTAGCGCATCACCCCTCAAGAACGGAGCCACAACTTCAGCCCACTGTGCTGCTGGCAGATTCTCCCGCTCTGCCGTGCGCTCATAGACGGTGAGGAAAGCTTCCACGTCATCTTCCGGACTCAATTTCCTCAAAGTGGAGCGGACCTTGTCCCGGGCATCGCGACGTTCCGGGGTCGGTGCTGGAGGTGCCTCACGCAGGGCTGTAATTTGCTGCAGCAACAGGTTATTAGTTTGTTGCTGTTGTTGCTGTGTGAGGACCAGCTGCCTCAGGATCTCCTCCATTTTGCCTGTAGGCCTGATTTGTAATGTAGCAGGCTTAATAACAGACATGCAAATGGTGTTGGGATATGCCTGAATTCACACTGCTCCGCATTCTCCAACCATATGTGATGCAGCGACGTCCTTCCTGTGCAGTGAGTAGGCAGTGACCCATATAAAGTTCAAAATAAGTCTTGTTTATTTCATAGCATACTCACAAACTGGAAAAATAAGCAAACAAGTCCTTCGGTATGCAGCCGGGAAAAGTAAAGACAGTCCACAATCTGTTGCCATGAACGTATTACACCACCGTGCACGCTGGGTGTCAGGCTTTTTAGGCTCTGCCTGGCCCGTGTTGCTCCACATGGAAAGAGCTCCTAATAAGCCTTCTGCTAGGTCTGACTCCCAGACCAATACTGACACACCCAAACTCTCTGGAGGAAAGAAAAAAAAACCCTTCAAGATTCTATGGCCATGGGCCACTATAAGATCTGGGCTGGAGGAAACGGACCGGCCCCACTACCTTCCTGCAGTCCGTTTCAAAAATAAAAGCCCATACCGGGTTTTCCTGAATAATTTCTGGGTCAAATAACTTGATCCAGTTCACACTCACTTTTATTCTTCCCTGTGTCTCACAGGCAAACCTGCTGTGAGCACAGGGCACTCCAGCGGATCTAATATGCTTCTAAGCACATCTTGGGGGATACATAGTGACCCTCGCATATGACACCGGTCACTGCCTTACAGGGATTTATTCAGGCAGTGTCCTGAAGAACGAGGCTCAATAGGGATACTCGTTGTCAGCGGAAGGCAGGAGCGTGAGAAATTTTTGGAGAGACCCCAGAAAAAAATTACATGCAGTCCACCTTATTTTTTATAACCAGCTAAGACAAAGCAGACATCTGGGGGCTCATATTAAAGGCAGAGAAGGGCCATGGATATTGGCCCTTTCCCAGTCTTATAAGACCATCCCTCAGTCAACCCACAAATGGCACATCTGATACTCCAATTGTGGCGCTTAACCTTAGCTCATCTCGATTGCAATGGTGTAGTGGCAATCAGGATAATGGGATTGTGGGGTTCATGTCAAATGTATTATGTCCGCTGACATAAAGCACACGGGTTAGTAATGGAGAGGAGTCTATCAGACACCTCACTTACTAACTTGGTACATAAAAAGAGGAGAAAACACACCAAAAAAAAATCTTTATTTGAAAAAAAACCTCCCCAACAATTTCCATCTTTCACCATTTATTGCAAAAACAAATAACACAGGGTCCACCGTAATTCATAACATGGATGTTCCACGACAATCCCAGTATTCTTTATCCATTCTATGGAGCTCCATTTAGGGAACGCATGCCTTGTTTTTTTCCCTTTTTTATTTTTACCCCCTTCACGACATTGAACGTATCCATACATCATGGTTGGCTGGTACTTACCGACCTATGACGTATGGATAAGTCATAGAGATTTTGCACACACAGTCTGCGATCACTGCCTAGTGTCAGCTGATTCTGATAGCTGACACCCAGCGGTGCTTGCACTAGTCGCAGCACTTTAATCCAGTAAATACTGTGATCGATATAGATAGAAGTATTTAGCAGGCAAGCAGAGGGAGGGAGGCCCTCTGCTCTCCGATCAGCGCCCCCGCGACGTCATCGCGAGAGGCCAATTGGTACCTTGGTACCCAATATTGTCATGACAACATCTGCGTCACCAGAGCTAGCAAACTTGCTACACCATGCTCAGAGCGTAATATAGCAAATATAGCAAGTTTGTCTCTTAGTGCAGCGCTGACAGTTTGCAAAGCATAGCAAATCTCCAGCCAGTCAGCATCGTTCAAACTGTGATTAATAAATGGAAAATCAGGGGCTCTGTAAAGCCATGGTCAAGTAGACCAACAAAAATTTTGCCCACAACTGCCAGGAAAAACCCACAAATAACATCAGCTGAAATACTGGACTCTGAAAACTAGCAGTGTGGCACAATAAGGAGGCACTTGAAGATAAATGGGTTCCATGGTCGAGTCGCCAGAAGAAAGGAATTATTGCGCAAATGACACAAAGTATCTCGCCTACAATACGCTTTTGCACATAGACAAGCCTCAAAACTTCTGGAACAAGGTAATTTGGAGTGATGAGACCAAAATTGAACTTTATGGCCACAACCATAAACGTTACATTTGGAGAGAGGTCAACAAGGCCTATGATGAAAGGAACACTATTCCAACTGTAAAGCATGAAGGTAGGTTGCTGATGTTTTGGGGATGTGTGAGCTACAAAGGTACAGGGAACTTGGCCAAAGTTGAAGGAAAGATGATTGCAGTACTTTATCAGCAAATACTGGAGGCAAATTTGAAATCATCAGCTCGGAAGCTGCTCATGGGACATACTTGGACGTTCCAACATGACAACGATCCGAAACACAAGGCCGAGTCGACCTGTCATCGGCTGCAGCAGAACAAAGTGAAGGTTCTGGAGTGGCCATCTGTCTCCTGACCTCAATATCATTGAGCCACTATGGGGAGATCTCAAGCGTGCAATTCATGCTAGACAGCCCAAGAATTTACTGGAACTAGAGGCTTTTTGCCAAGAAGAGTGGGCAGCTTTACCATCTGAGAAAATAAAGAACCTTATCCACAACTACCACAAAAGACTTCAAGCTGTCATTGATGTTAGAGGGGGCAATACACCATATTAATTAATGGGGTATGTGAACTTTTGATCAGGGTCATTTGGATGTTTTGGGTTGTCATTATGATTTAAAAAGAGAAAAAACAGTAGTCTGACAATAAATGGTTTCACCCAACCACTAACCATGAGTGGAGAAAAATATTTGGTGTTTTCATTCATATTCTCTGAAAAAAGGCCAAGAAAGCAAAAATGCTGCTGGGGTATGTAAACTTTTGAGCATAACTGTATATGGAGTCTGCAAACAATTCTAGGAAAATCTGCGCTTCAGGAGGCAAATAGCGATCTGTCCCTCCAGTGTCTCGCTGTATGGCTATGCAGTGTTGTACAGCCATATATAGGGTATTTCTCCATTCAGCAGAAATTGTGGAACAAATTTTGGTGCCATTTTTACCCACTTCCAAGTGTAAAAATGTAAAATCTTTGGCTAAAACAAAATGTTGGTGGTAAAAGTGTAATTATTATTTTCTTCACTACTCAATGGTATAAAATTCTGTGACCCACCTATGGTGTCAATATGATCACTGCACCCCTAGATGAATTGAGAGGTGCAGTTTGTAAAATGGTGTCCCCTATGGGGGGTTCTGCTGTTTTGGCACTTCTGTGGTTCTGCCAATGTAACATGGCGCTTTCAAACCAGTCCAGCAAAATCTGAACTCCAATATTCCCTTCTGAGCTTTGCACTGTGCATCAAAAATAGTTTTCAACTACATATGGGGTATTCTTTCTTAATTTTTCATATTTCTAGTGCAGTAATGCAGTTCAATTTTCATGTTTCATGTTTGCAGGTTTTGGCGCTACAGTGTGCTGCCCTATTTATTTGACTGTATACGAGTTTGTGACTCTAGGTTCAGCACCTGTTCACACCTAATCTATGTTTGGATGTGACGGTCAGTTTTTTGAAATTTGTATTCATCAGTCTTCTGACTGAGCACTCCTCCTTTTAGCCACAGGTGTTTTTAATCACAACAGGACCACTACCCCTCCACAGAGAGAGAGATTTTAGTCAGAGAGGACTCACATTAGGTTCCTATTCAGATGAAGACTTTATTCTCAGAGAGGAAAGGTATTGCTAGGCCCTTGTATACGAGAAATGCTTATCGTGGCTAAAAGGTACACATAAATTGGCCAATTTATGCGCTAAAGTTTCTGTTTTTCATATTTCTAGTGCAGTAATGCAGTTCAATTTTCATGTTTCATGTTTGCAGGTTTTGGCGTTAGTGTGCTGCCTTATTTATTTGACTGTATACGAGTTGGTGACTCTAGGTTCAGCACCTGTTCACACTTAGGCTAGGTTCACATTGCGTTAGTGGGTGGTCGCTAACGGACAGCGTTGCACGGCGAAAATGTTGCAATTAACGCCGTGCAACGAGTCCGTTAGCGCACCCATTGACAGCAATGTAAATTTCGCCTGTAGCGCATCGCTAGCGCGTACCTTTTTTGGCTCGCGCTAGCGATGTGCCGTTCTTTTGTAGCGCACCTCGGACGCTGCTTGCAGCGTCCGCGGCGCGCCCGAGGTCCGTTCCCCGTTCTCGCAGATCGGGGATCTGCGAGAGCGGGGACGTTAGCGCGACCCCTAAATGCGGCCCCTACAAATACATTGCGTTAGCGCAATCCGCTAGCGCTAGCGCTAAACGGATTGCCCTAACGCAATGTGAACCTAGCCTTAGTGTATGTTTGGATGTGACTGTCAGTTTTTTGAAATTTAAATACATATGGGGTACTGGCGTAATCTGGAGAAATTGCAAAACAAATTTTGGGGTCCATTTCCTCCTGTTACCGTTGTGAAAATAAAAAAAATTGAGGGGATAAAATAACATTTTTGTGGGAAAAATGTGATTTACTGTATATACTCGAGCATAAGCTGACCCGAGTATAAGCCGACCCCCCTAATTTTGCCACAAAAAACTGGGAAAACTTAATGACTCGAATATAAGCCTAGGGTGGGAAATTCAGCAGCTACTGGTAAATTTCAAAAATAAAATAGATACCAATAAAAGTAAAATTAATTGAGACATCAGTAGGTTGTGTTTTTGAATATCCATATTGAATCAGGAGCCCCATATAATGCTCAATACAGTTCATGATGGGTCCCATAAGATGCTCCATATTAAAATAGGCCCCATATAATGCTCCATATACAAATGTGCCACCTATAATGCTCCATGCAGTTCATTATGGCCCCATAAGATGCTCCATATACAAATATGCCCCATATAATGCTCCATACAGTTTATTATGGCCCCATAGATGCTCCATATACAAATATTCCCCATATAATGCTCCATACAGTTCATTATGGCCTCATAAGATGCTCCATATACAAATATGCCCCATATAATGCTCCATACAGTTCATTATGGCCCCATAGATGCTCCATATACAAATATGCCCCATATAATGCTCCATACAGTTCAGTATGGCCCCATAGATGCTCCATATAACAATGTGCCACATATAATGCTGCTACAATTAAAAATGACATACTCACCTCTCGTCGCTGCTCCTCAGCGTCCCGTCTCTCCGCACTGACTGTTCAGGCAGAGGGCGGCGCGCACAATAATACGTCATCGCGCCCTCTGACCTGAACAGTCACTGCAGAGGACGCGGAAGACGGAGCAGCGCCGATGCTGGAACGAGGGACAGGTGAATATTTAATACTCACCTGCTCCCGGTGCGGTCCCTGGCAGCTTCTCCCGGACAGATGGTCTCCGCCGCAGCTTCTTCCTGTATTGAGAGGTCACTGGTACCGCTCATTACAGGAATGAATATGCGGCTCCACCCCTACTTTAATGAGCGGTACCACGTGACTGCTGAGCCACGGTACCACATGACCGGCGCCGGAGACCATGGGACATGCAGGGATCGCGTCAGGAGCTCCAGGAGCAGGTGAGTATGTGACCGTTGTCGACCCCCCGCCTTCCGTGACTCGAGTATAAGCCGAGAGGGTCACTTTCAGCACAATTTTTGGGGCTGAAAATCTCAGCTTATACTCGAGTATATACGCTATTTATTTCATTTTTTTTCACGGCTCTACGTTATGAAGATTTGTGAAGCAAATGGAGGTTCAAGGTGCTCACCACACATTCCTTGAAGTGTCTAGTTTCCAAATGGGGTCACGGGGTTTACACTGTTTAGGCACATCAGTGGCTCTCCAAATGTGACATGACACCTGCAGACCATTCCATCAAAATCTGCCTTCCAAAATGTCACTCTTTTCTTTCTGATCCTTGCCGTACGCCCAAACAGTAGTTTTTCACCACATATGGGATAGATGTGACTTTTTTTTTTTCACGGCTCTACGTTATAAACTTCTGTGAAGCACCTTGGGGTTCAAGGTGCTCACCACACATCTAGATAATTTCCCTGAGGGGTCTAGTTTCCAAAATGGTGTCACTTGGGGATGGTTTCCATTGGTTAAGCACAAATGGCGCTTCTTCCCTTTCAAGCCCTGTCATGCATCCAAACAGTAGTTTTTGTAGTTTTTCCCCACATATGGGGTATCGGCATGCTTAGGAGAAATTGTACAAAAAATTTTGGGGTCCATTTTTGCCTGTTATCCTAGTGAAAATAAAAAATTAGGGCTAAAGTAAAATGTTTGTGAAAAGTTAAATGTTCATTTTTTTCCTTCCACATTCTATACATTCCTGCGAAACACCTGAAGGGTTTATAAACTTTTTGAATGTGGTTTTCAGCACCTTGAAAGGTACAATTTTTAGAATAGTATCTCTTTTGGGTATTTTCTTTCATATAGACCCCTCAAAGTCTCTTCATGTGTAATGTGGTCCCTTAAAAAAAAACAAAAAAAAAAAAAATGGTTTTGTAAATTTTGTTGCAAAAAAGAGAAATCGCTGGTAAATTTTTAACCTTTACAGCTTCCTAACAAAAAACTGTTTCAAAAACTGTGCTGAATTAAAGTAGACGTGGGAAATTTATTAACTATTTTGTGCAACACAATTCTTTCATTTAAGTTTGGAAATCGTAAAATGTTCAAAATTTTCACCAAATTTCCATTTTTTTTTTCCACAAATAAACACAAGTCATATCGAATAAATTTTACCACTATCATGAAGTACAATGTGTCACGAAAAACAGTCTCAGAATCAGTTGGTGTTCCGTTGAAGCGTTCCAGAGTTATTACCTCATAAAGTGACACTGGTCAGAATTGTAAAACTTGGCCTGGTCATGAGGGTTGAAACAGGCTTGGGGGCTGAAGGGGTTAATAGAGGAAAAAATGCTATAGTTATACTGTAGTATTTTAGTATGAACAATCATGGCCTCCTTTGAAAAATAATTTTGCTCATGTTAAGGTTGGCATCACATAAGAGTTTTATGGTTTGTGTACTGACTAAAACTTTCGAATCAGTTTTAGATCTTCTGAACCAAACTTAAATGGAATCTGTCACCAAGTTTTTGCCGCCTAATGTGATGGCCGCATAATGTAGATACAGAGACCCTGATTCCAGCGATGTGTCACTTAGGCTGGTTTCACATTTGTGGTTGTGTCCGCAGCGCTTCTGATGCATACATCCGCATGCGTCTTGATTTCATATCTTTTACATTGTGGAGGCAGGTTCGTGCGTTTGCGTGCGTTTGCTTACACGTGTATTTTCGCGGTGTGCGGCTGACGCACCATGTTAGAATTTTTGTGATGGCAAATTTCCGCCGCCATACTCATGCGAACGCTTGCAGAAGGAGTGTGTCAAATAAACACATTACAGTCTATGGGAATGCATAGGAACGCAAGGACATGCATATGATTGCGTTTACATACGCATGCATTTTTATGAGTAAACATGTCTAGGAACTTGTTTGAAGCCACCCCCAAACAAAGGTTATACAAGAAGGTGTGGGCAGTGGAAGTCCATTACTCTCAAGACTCTGGAAGCGATACAAGCCTTGCAGCATCAGGTTTGGAAGACTCTATCAAAATGTAAGTATACAAGCTATATGTCTACCTGTCTGTTTTTCTCCCTGCAGTCTTTAATCATATCTGTCTCTCTTGCAGCATTCCTCATCATGTCCTCCACACAAGATCAGAGCTCACACAGTGGACAGGAGACTGAAGTGAGTACATTTGCTCCTGATTGGTAAGTATTCACTGTCACTATTTTACACATGTGGCAAAATATTTATTTTTCCTTTTACAGAACCCTTCCAGTGCAGAAGAGCAGGAGCAGCAGGCTCGGGACCAAGTTTCAGTGGCAAGACGGCGTGTAAGTATTCTTGACTGTTTTTATTTATTCTTGACTGTTTTTATTTATTCTTGACTGTTTTTATTTATTCTTGACTGTTTTTGTTTTAAGTGTTTTATCTTTACAACATTAATGTATTTGTTTCTTTCTAGGTCCCACAATGGGAGGAGGATTTTATAGACTATGACCTCCTCATCACCTTGGTGCAGGAGCGAGTTCCGTTGTGGAACACCCGGGAACAGCAGCACTCGGACGCTGTGGTGATTCGGCCGCTGTGGACTGAGGTGGCCCAAGCGCTGATGGGTGACTGGGACAATGCCACGTCACGAGTCAGAAAGGCTTTTCGCAAGTGTTGCAGTGTGGTCTGATGCGGCAGTGAACCTGAAGGCCGGGGTCACACAACCGTGTGTGATGCGAGAAACTCCTGTGAGGTTCTCGCATCACACACAGTTGTGTGATCCCAGCCTTAAGTGCTTTGTTTAGCTTTTTTTTTTTCCCTATTCACAGTGAACAAAGTCAAAACCCATTGGCGTTTGATGAAGGATCGCTTCAACAAGGACCTAAAACAGGAGATCCAAGTTCACAGTGGTGCTGCTGCAAGGATCGGGAAATATAAGTACCACCGGTTGCTGGCTTACCTGAGGCCTGTCCTTGCTCAGAGAACGGAAGTATTTTTGTGTTGTTTTCCATTGTGTTGTTTTCCCTAATCCACAGGAGTTGGCACTTTTACAATTGTTATTTTTTGGTAGTAATGTTTTGCTTTTCTTTTCTTTTCACAGAACCTTTAGCAGCACCCTCGAACCTGGATCGTCTTCTGGAGCGGTCCCTCATCGAACAGCCACGGACCAGTCCCAGCCATCCACCTGCGAAGCAGCAAGTGGGCCGGCGTCACAGGCTGGAAAACAGGCAGCTGGTCCTCCAGGTGTTCCCCTGTCCCAGTCCTCTGCCTCTTTTTTTTTTTTTTTTTTTTGGCTCTTCCTGCCAGAGGCAGAAGGCCTCGGACAGGTCCCTCATGCCCGAGTTTATTCACTTGAGCTCGGTCTTCCAGAATGGCTTGAAGGCGCTGGGAGATAGACTGGAAAGTGGTCTGACTCATATTAACACACTTTTCCAGGATGTCAACCAATGCCTTAATTGTCTGGAAGCTGACCTCCAGAGACCAGCACACCATTTTTTAATAAGATAGAGCAGGGCATGTCGAAACACCTTACACCTAAACTTCAGCTCAACGTGATGCAGGCCTGCAATGCTGCTTGCGTTCAGGCTATGCAGCAGACTCAGTACTTACACCAGCCACAGGTGGTATTTCCATCTGTGCCTCAAATTTCCCACCTAACATCAATACCGAGTTCTGCTGCATTTTATTATTATTATTATTATTATTATTATTACTGATACTGCATATCAGTGTATGGCCACCACCATGCCCAGTGCTGCCCCACACCACTACACCGCCACCAACATGCGGGGTGCTGCTACAAGCCACTCCACCACCACTACCACCATTCCGAGTCCTGCTCCTGCACGGCTGTCTACCGCCACCAGCACTAAGCCGCCTACTGATCCTGCACGGCTGTCCACCGCCACCACCACTAGGCCGCCTGAAGATACTGCACGACTGTTCACCGCCACCACCAGGCCAGGTCGACAGTGAACGACCTGCTGACCCCACCACTCCCACCTTCCCAAGGAGACACAAAAAAGGAAGCTGCCCCATAAAACTGGACAGAAAGGCAAAAGGACTCCTGGCAGCAGAAGTGTTGTGCTACCTCCACCCTCCCCTCCCAATGTGTTTGTGTTGTCCAGTTTTTCTCTCCCTTCCAATGTGTCTCTCCCATCCCATGCTTCCACTCCTAATGTGTCTACTTCCATCCTTGACCTCCCAGACCCCACAAGTTTAGTTAGCCCTTCCCCTGGAACCCCTTCATCGCCAACACGTAGCCAATCCACCCAGCTCCACACCCCCAGGTCCATAACATTTCCCCCTCATCGGTTCGTAAAAGTTAATTTTTTTTATTTTTATTTTTTTAAATAAATTTGTGTTGTTTTTCTCCAATCACTGCTTGGTCTTTGTCTCTTTCGTCGCCGGCAACACATACCGTGCACCGTCAACACACGTCGCCATGTACACACACTGTGTTTTTTGCCATCTCATAGCTCCCTGACACACAATCTACTGCTCCTCTTTTTTATTTGCTTTGCACTGCAGCTTTGCTTCTTGTGTCTGTCATGGAGCTATGAGGTGGCAAAAACACAAAAAGGACTGAAAATCCTCCAAAAATATATATTAATACAGCAAAAAAGGTCAGGGGTCAACAATGCTCACCTGCCCAGGTGTCAGCACTAGTGCACTCAGGATCCTGTCTTTTCTGCATCCTGAGTGCACTAGTTCTGACACATGGGCAGGTGAGTAAAGATATGAGGTGGATTAGCTCCATCATCTCTTCAGTCTGCATTAATAGATAGAAAAATAGAAATGCAGACTGAAGAGACGATGGCGCTAATCCAACGTCACCTACCATAGCACTGACCTCTCAGAGAGAAGAGGTGTAGTGTAAAGCATGGTTTACATAACCCAATTTGGTTATAATCCACTTCCTGTCTCATGCAATCTGCATGATACAGCGAGTGGATTTTATAAAAACTGTAGTTGAGAACCGGGGATCACCTTATTAAACTTTAAAAATAATAATTCTAATATTGAGGACACTTGGAACAGGTGTTTAACTAGAGGTGTTTTATTGTCAGCAAACATTAAAGTAAATTTAAATAATTACAGGTACATAAGATTGCACAACATTACAAGAACACTAAACCATGTTATCTTGCCAGGACCGACGTCCACTGTCAGAAACAAAGTAGGACGCAAATGTATCCCTCATTTTGGCAACATCAACTGTTGTCCTGAAAGGGAGATGATGGTAATCTGGCAATGGGTTAGAAACAGGTTCATCAAGTTCAATGTTGGGTCACTCTTTAGCCATTATGTAGTTGTGCAGAACCACACACACCTTGACCCACCTCATCGACTGTCTCAATTTTAAGATTAATGACTGTCCCTAAAATGCGCCATTTTGAGACAAGCATACCAAAGGCACACTCAACAGTTCTTTGTGCCCTGGTCATTCTGTAATTAAAAATTATTATTTTTGTGTGCGTCAAGTCTCGACTGAAATATGGTTTCAGGAGGTTTCCAAACATCTGAAAGGCCTCATCCCCAACCACAGCAAATGGAATTGGTGGGCCTTCAGTGTTGGGAAGAGGTCGTGGCAGGGGAAAATTAAAATGATTCCCATACAACCGTTGGCCCATGTCCGAGTTTTTAAATGTCTGGGAGTCATTACTACGGCCAAAAGATCCAATGTCCATGGCGACAAACCTACAGTCCGCAGCTGCAATCTCCATGAGTACTATGGAAAAATATTTTTTATAATTAAAGTACTCGGATCCAGTTCCAGCCGGTTTGGTAATCCGGATATGTTTTCCATCCACTGCTCCCAAATAGTTGGGGAAATTACAATCTTCAAAAAATTGTTCAGCAGTTTGATGCCAGATTTCCATGGTGGGTAGGGGGATAAATTCCGCACAGAGAACATCCCACAAAGCCCAGCAGGTGTCTGCGACAATCCCAGATAGTGTTGAAATTCCTATCCGGAACTGGAAATGGAGCGATGATAGGCTCTATCCGGTAGCCAGGAATCTGCTGAACAAAGAAAGAAAAAAAATAAATCAGAACAATAATATTTATGACTGGGGTTTTGCTAAACAAAGAAAAAAAAAGAGAGAGAACATGGCTTTTATAACAATAATATTTAGGACAGTATTTTAGCAAAAGAAAAAAATTGAAAAATATTAAGTACATTGCTGAACAATAAGAATTATGACAGGCGTTAATGTTTAAATATTACGTACCTTAGTGTCACCAGCAGACGTTCCTCAGCAGTAATTGCTCTACGGA
This sequence comes from Ranitomeya variabilis, assembly GCF_051348905.1. Taxonomy (NCBI): domain Eukaryota; kingdom Metazoa; phylum Chordata; class Amphibia; order Anura; family Dendrobatidae; genus Ranitomeya; species Ranitomeya variabilis. The sequence goes on from NC_135236.1 coordinate 188,799,737, forward strand.
GCTGGGTGTCCTTCCTGCTGATGGCTCCTTGTACATGATCCAGCAGTTCCATGAAGCTGTCTTGAGATATCCTCGTATACTCAAAATATTTCTCCAGATTTTCACGGAGCTCACTGAAAAAGTAGTGGTAGGCTCCATGGCTCTGTCGGAGTCCAACAATCAGATGCTGCCAAAATCGCCGACTCCATCTTCTCTGTTTTTTCTCTTTTCCTTTCTTGGTCACAAGCAAATGCAAAAGAAAGAAGCAAGTTGACATCCAAATCCAGATTCCGATAGAAACTCTCCATGCGAAGATCCATCTTGACACAAGATACAGGAGGATTTCAGCTGTGCAAGGGTTTATATACAGAAATCCCATGAGCCACGCCCACGCGTTTTGCCATGTGTTTGCGGTTGCGTTGAAATAGTGTGCAGGTACTGAGTATGTCACCACGGAACAGACAGACCAACAGTTGAGGGGTTTAATAACAGGAATCAGGTTCTCCTCGCAGGGAGGAAGCAATGGAAAATAACTAGCAATAAAACAGTGCAAAAATATGGGAGTCAAACAATATAACAGAATTAAGCAGGATTTCTTGAGAAAAGAACACTTATCAGTCTGATGAGGACTTGCTTGAAGGGTCGCCTTCTCCAACGTAGGCGCCGAGAAACGGCACTTGTCGTCCCTCTGTTGTCCGTGGGCTGAGTAGTCTCTAGGAGCCTGCTGCCTGGGGTATCGGGAGTTAATGTGGTATGCACAGTCTCTGAGTCTTTAGCTTTTACAGCACAGCCAGGAATCAGGGGCTCTGCACTGTTAAATCTCTGTACCAGGAATCAGGGGCTCTGCACTGTCAAGTCTCTGTACCAGGAGTCACAGTCTCTGTACTGATACCGCGGGGACCAGGGGGTCGAAGTCTCTGCACGGGTCAATGTCTCTACACTGGTCTCAAAGCACCCCTCTCCAGTCGCAGCAGAGTCCGCTTTCATGTACTCACAAGATGCAGTCTTTCTGGGCAGTCTCCCTCTATTTGTCCTCAGACCAGGAGCTCTCTCTCTCCCGGAGCGCAGCTGCACCCTGCTCTGCACGCTGCTCTGTCCCCTGCTCGCGTGCCTTTTCCGCTCTCTGTCCGCTTCCTTCCTGTCCCAGTCTCTAAGTCTGCCCCTTGGGGAACCTGCAGCACAGCTCAATGGTTCCAGGCACAGAGCCGAGAAGGTAACCGCCCCCAGACTCTTCTTGTGTTTTACCTCCTTACATTCCCCCCCTTTTTCTGCTCGCCATTCCACGGGCGAGATCTTCAGGAGTTCCTGTTGGCAAACTTCCAGTCCTTGCACAATCTGCTGCCAGATGAACTCGTCCTGATTGTAGCGAACAGGGGGTACACCAGCCGTTGAACGTTCAGAGTGTCTCAAACCAGCAGGGGCGGTGGTGTCAACTGCTGTGGGAGGAGTCGAGGCTTCCTCCGATGCGTTGGTAGTTTCAGGCACCAGCCCTGTTCCTGGGTTCCCTGGGAGAGATTCGGAGTCTTCCTCGTCTTCCAAATCTACATTGATCACTGGCGCAGCCGGTGGGGGCACTGGAGCCAATTGGACTGATTCAGGATCTCGAGACAAACATGGACGCAACATATTCCTGTGCAGTGTGCGGGTGCGAGTCCGCTCTTCTGTTTCGGGCTGGACCTCATAAATGGGACCCCCGTTGCCGAGCCGCTGCTTCACTCGGTACTGCCTTTTCTCCCACCGGTACTCTAGTTTGTTGTGTGGGCGCATTTCCCTCACTAAGACTCGGTCTCCAGGCCGCAGGGCTGTCCCCTTTTGAGGAACTACCTGGGGATGCTCCAATTCTTGCAGCCGGTTCTGCACTAGATGTTGAATTGTCCACAGCCGACGACGATGTTCTTGAACCCAGGAGTACACCCCTGTCCGTGGGTAGTCCTCCTCGGGTTCCAGCGCCAGCTCTGCCAGTCACTTCCCGTGTCGGCCAAAGAACAATGAGTAGGGAGTGAATCCGGTGGTGCTGTGTTTCCGATTGTTATACACCCACACCAATTCAGGGACGGACTCAGTCCACTTCGCCTTCTGGTCCTCTTCCAGGGTCCTCAGCATTTGAATCAGAGTGCGGTTAAATCTTTCACAAGCCCCATTCCCCTGTGGATGATAAGGGGTGGTCCAGGACTTATCGATTTTGTACAGCTGGTGCAGCTCCTCCATCACTCTTCCGAGGAAGCAGGCCCCTTGATCAGAATGGATGCGCTTGGGACACCCGTACACCTGTATGAAGTGTTTGCAGATTGCTTGAGCAGCAGACTCGGCAGTCTGGTCCCGCGTGGGCGTCACTACGGCAAATTTAGTAAAGTGGTCTATCATCACTAAACATTGCTCATAGCCTTGGTGTGCTGGTCCAATTGTCAAGTAATCTATTGCCAGTAGGTCCATGGGGCCAGAAGACCTCACCGTCTCTGTGGGAGCTCGTTGTTCTGGTGGTTTGACCAGCTCACAACTTCTGCATTGCTGACATACTTTCTCCACAATGTTCCTTAAGTGGGCGTGATAAAATAGGCGCTGTAACCACTGGAAAGTTTTTTTCTGGCCCAAAGTGTGCTCCTTTCTCATGTGCTTCCTTAGCCACCTGGTCTATCAAGGACGAGGGAATCACCGTCTGCCATACAAGACTGAGTTCTGTTTGCAGGAATACCTTCCGGTACAGGATACCATCCCACAACTGGATCCTCTCCCACTGGCGTAGCATTTTCAGTACTTCAGGTGACATGGACCTCCTCTCATGCCGATTGGGCATTTGTTCAGACACGACCCACCTTCTCAACTGAGCTAGCTCCGGATCCTCCTGCTGCACTCGGACCCACTCATCGCGGGGCTGCTCCAGCAAATTCACACTGGCCTCTTCCTGTTCAATTTCCCGCACCGCTGCCACCATCCTGGCAGTCTCTCCAAAACCTGGAACCTCCACATCTTCCAGTTCTTCATCCTGGCTGGGTGCTGGTTTGCGATAGCTTACTCGGGAGAGGGCATCCGCATGAACATTCTCAGCTCCTCTTTTATACGAAATTCTGTATTGGAACTTGGCCATTCGGGCTACCCAACGTTGTTCTAGGGCACCTAACTTGGCATTCTCGAGATGGGCCAACAGATTGTTATCGGTGCGTACATGAACTTCTGAGCCAGCCAGATATTCCGCGAACTTCTCAGTCATTGCCCACACCAGGGCCAACAACTCCAGCTTAAATGAACTGTAGTTTTCTGGATTCCTTTCCGAGTCATGCAAAGACCGACTGGCATATGCGATGACACGCTCTTTCCCGTCCTGCATCTGCGATAGTACAGCCCCGAGACCCTGCAGGCTCCCATCAGTGTGCAAGATGAACAGTTGTGTGAAGTCAGCATAGGCCAGCACGGGGGCCTCCGTCAAAGCCTTCTTCAAAGCCAAGAATGCCTCCTCCTGACGCTTCCCCCACTGTATGTTCCTGTTTTTGGCGCAAGAGGGCACTCCCCTCAACAACTCCTGGAGTGGATTAGCAAGGCGGGTAAAGTCTTTTACAAACCGTCTGAAGTATCCTGTGAGTCCCAGGAACGCACGCACATCTTTCACAGTTTTTGGAGTTGGCCACTCTTGTACCGCAGCGATCTTCTCCTGGGAAGGCCTCACCCCCTCAGCGGAGACAACGTGTCCCAAGTATTCAATCTCGGTACGGAAGAGGTGACATTTCTGGGGTTTCACTTTCAAGCCATACTTCTGTAGCCGACTCAGAACTTGCTCTAGTCTCTGCAGATGCTCCTCAAAGGTGGGGGCAAAGACGATGATATCATGCAAGTAGATCAAAGTGGCTTCAAAGTTCAGGTCTCTCAGACATCTCTCCATGAGTCGCTGAAATGTTCCTGGGGCGTTTGCTAGGCCGAAGGGCATCTGGTCGAACTCAGTCCCATCGGAAGGATGAAAGCCGTCTTGGCTCGGTCTTGCTCAGACATGGGCACCTGCCTGCTGGCCAAGTCTAACGTGGAGAAATATCTGGCATTCCCTAGTGCCGTCAGGGACTCCTCTATCCTGGGCAGTGTGTACAAGTCCCGCATTGTGCAAGCATTGAGCCGGCGATAGTCCACACAGAACCGCAGGCACCCGTCTTTCTTTCTCACCAAGACTATAGGGGCAGCCCACGGGCTCTGATTCTCGCGTATAACTCCCTTCTTCAGCATGTGTGACAGCATTCCCTTCACCTCCTGGTACATCTGTGGGGGTATTTGGCAGTACCGTTCCCGGATTGGTGCCGCATCCCCGGTGGGTATCTCGTGGGTGATGGCCGTGGTACATCCAAAGTCATCTTCATCTTTGGCGAACGCATCCTGAAATTTCCCCAATGCGGCTTCCACCTGAGGTACCTGCTGTGGAGTAAGTTCTGAGAGCTCCGCCCTCATGCGTTCCAGTATCTGGCGCCCTTTTGCAGTAATCTGGGGTCCGGAGCTGCCTCCGCTTTGACGGTCACCAGCCACGGATCTTCTGGCCTTGCTGTCAGCTGTACCGCCTCAGTGGGGACCAACTCGTCTGGGAGGCCCAGGACTTGAGCGACTTCGCTTCTAGGGGGCAAAGTTGTATCTGTCTCCCCCAAATTGATGCAGCGCACATGGACAGTTCCATCCCGCACTGTAGCCAGGGACCGTGCAACCAATATTCCTGACGGCAGCTGGTTGGCTCTGCTGGGCTCAATTTGGACTTCGACCCCTTCCAGCGGGATGCCAGCTCGTACAGGCAGGGGAAGCACCATCTGCCCAGGGGGTAACACTCGATTGACTGAGGCGGGGGCGACGACTTTGCCAAGTTCCTTTCCGTCGCTGTATGCTTCCCGGACCTGGGCGGTCCATATCAGTTGTTGAAAGACCCTTCTCTGGGGGGTTTGGTCGCTCCATTGTTGCAGGAACTGTTCCGAGGTCTCGTTGAAAACAAGGCTTCCGAGGTCTTTTAACACATTCATGCCCAGGGTCACGGTATGGTCTTTAGCTACCTCTCCATCCACCAGTACCACTCCTCTTCTCCCGAGGTCTTTTCCGCAGACCTCTATGTTCATCCATACCACCCCTGCGACCCGGATGGGCAAGTGATTGGCCGCCATAAGTTTGATCACAGGGCCACATTCGGGCCTTAGCGCCTCTGTGAACTGACGGCGGAAATATCTCTCAGGCATGGTGGTCACTTGTGAGCCGGTGTCTATCAAGCATCGTACTGCTCTTCCATTGATTTCTGCCCAGACGAGAGGGCACATGGAAACAAGGCTGTGGGGACTTTTACTCCTCCTCTGTTCTTCACACTCTGAGCGGTGCCCCTCAAGCTCAGAACCACCTAGTTTAAAGGAGGGCGCGGGGATGGTCGGCTCCGCCGGGGACACCATCGAGCAATGTGGCCGGATTCTCCACAAGTGTAGCATGTAAGAGGGCTTCTCCTCCTGTAGTTTCACCCTCCCTTCGGGGGGCAGCTTCTCTGTCTCGCACCAGAGGGCCGGGCCCTTCTGCCAGAGTTCTTCTGGAGGCCGCCATTTCTTCACGGACCTGTCTAATCTCCATTCTCAGGTCCTCCACCCACTGGGGGATATTGGCGGCGGTGGTGGTTACCTCCCTGCTCTGCACTCTTCCCACCAGCCCCGGCACTCCCTGTTCTTGTTCTCGCACACGCGCCTCACTGCCAACCTCAGAGAAAGTCATGTCTGGCTTTACTCGCATGCGCTCTCGCAGTGCCTGTTTCATCATTGCGTCACGCAGTCCTGTCACTAGCTGATCTCTGAGCACCACATCAACTGACCCAACCCCTACACCGTCCTTTCGTCTGATAGCAGTGTGAAGCTCTTGTAGGGCGTTCATGAATTGGTCACGGTCTCCCCCTCCCGTTGTACCCGGTGAAACAGTCGCAAGCGAAGTTCCCCTACATCAGTGGGGTCCCCATGCGTCTCCTCAAGTATGCGCAGCACTTTGTCCAGGGTATATCTCTCCCGGGGGGACCTATGCATGACAGAATCCCGCGCCTCCCCCTCCAGGGCCATCAATGCAATTTCTGCCTCCAGGGCTGGTGTCATGGGATGCATCCGCATCATTCCCCGGATACGTTCCGTCCAACTCCACAACATTACATTGTTCCCAGTGAACCTTGGCAAATTATTTAACATGGCTCCCAGGGAAATGCTAGACCTGGGAACTTCCCCAGCTGCTTGGTCTGCCCTGTCCGCGCTACCGTGTGACAATCCTGCCGACTACACCAAATGTAATAGTGTGCAGGTACTGAGTATGTCACCACGGAACAGACAGACCAACAGTTGAGGAGTTTAATAACAGGAATCAGGTTCTCCTTGCAGGGAGGAAGCAATGGAAAATAACTAGCAATAAAACAGTGCAAAAATATGGGAGTCAAACAATATAACAGAATTAAGCAGGATTTCTTGAGAAAAGAACACTGACCAGTCTGATGAGGACTTGCTTGAAGGGTCGCCTTCAACAACGTAGGCGCCGAGAAACAACGGCACTTGTTGTCCCTCTGTTGTCCGTGGGCTGAGTAGTCTCTAGGAGCCTGCTGCCTAGGGTTTCGGGAGTTAATGTGGTATGCACAGGCTCTGAGTCTTTAGCTTTTACAGCACAGCCAGGAATCAGGGGCTCTGCACTGTCAAGTCTCTGTACCAGGAATCAGGGGCTCTGCACTGTTAAGTCTCTGTACCAGGAGTCACAGTCTCTGTACTGATACCGCGGGGACCAGGGGGTCGAAGTATCTGCACGGGCCAATGTCTCTACACGGGTCTCAAAGCACCCCTCTCCAGTCGCAGCAGAGTCCGCTTTCATGTACTCACAAGATGCAGTCTTTCTGGGCAGTCTCCCTCTATTTGTCCTCAGACCGGGAGCTCTGTCTCTTCCGGAGCGCAGCTGCACTCTGCTCTGTGCCCTGTGCGCGTGCCTTTCCCACTCTCTGCCCGCTTCCTTCCTGTCCCAGTCTCTAAGTCTGCCCCTTGGGGAACCTGCAGCACAGCTCAATGGTTCCAGGCACAGAGCCGAGAAGGTAACCGCCCCCAGACTCTTCTTGTGTTTTACCTCCTTACAGCGTACGAAATGCTGCGAACTCAACCGCAAATAGGAACCTAGCCTTACTTGGTTGCTCGCGGTTGTTTTGATAAAATCACTGTTTTATCAGCAGTAGGTTATCAGTCGAGGACTAGTAAACCTGCTGCCATGTAGTCCTCCATATTCATTGGCTCAGTATAACCCCCACCTCCACCATTGATTAGCAGCTTTCTGCTTACACACAGTGTACACTATAAGCTGCCAATAAGTGGTATAGGCGGGGCTATACAGATCTCAGTATTCAGTGAGCTGGTAGATCAGCAGGAGCTAAAACTGTGATTTTATCAAAACTGTAGCAAGACGCCCAGCAAGTGTAAGGTCTATGACCTTATATCATACTGCTCTTTTATATGGGGTAGCTAAAACCTGGTGGCAGATTGCCTTTAACAGGCTCATAGGATGTGTGGAAATATTTCAAAGCCTTGTTCATAAACTACACTCCAATGTAAAAAGTTTTAGTTAGTTACAGAACAAAAAATTTCTAGCCATGTGGCTAATGTTAAAATGCAGCCTGCTATGTTACTGAGCAGAGACACATTTGATAAGGTAGCCAATGTCCATAACACTCTCCTCATCAATCCAGGATGAACACTGAGAATCTTTTACTGTTTCTTTACATTCCTTCACCATTTCTTACAATGAATTCATCCATTGCTAGTTGTGAAGATCTCGGGTTTACAGCATACAGGTGTACACAGTAGCATATTTTCATTCATTCTACAAGATGACTATCAATAGTCTTCGCCATCCATTAGTACTTTGTATTTAGACTGTGTTTTTTTTTCTGTATTAAGTAATGAGGATTCCATTACTTTAAAATTACAAATACCTATTTCATGTATAGAGAAGAAAGATGACTTTCTCTGCAGGTTACTGTGATGGCTTCCAGATCATCTAATGCTTCAGGCACAGTTAGGTCACCCTTATGTCTCTGTGACCCTTCCTAACCTAGGCTGGTCAGCAGGCTAAATCTAGTGTCAGTATTGTTTACTTGGCTGAGACTGATGGCCTCCAGGTGGACCCTTCTGTACCGGTTACCCTGTACTGCTACTTTGGAGCTCTTCTAATCTCTGGTTGAACCTCAAGACCTTTTTATGTAGCAGTAGTTTCCAGCAAATATCTCAATCTTGGTGCAACTTCTAGATACATGAACCCTAACATGTATTAATTTTAAATTCACTCTTATAATTTAGGATATGCCCTAGTTTTGACAATGCATAAAAGCTTTTTTGGATCCCATAAGTCCCAGAAAACACCAAGATTTTTTTTTTCATTTTCCCCTAGACATCACTGTCCTTGGAGATTTATAGGACTTTCTATGTAAACATTATTCCATTAATTCCATTAAATGGTCTGTCTACGTTAAACCTCTTTGACCTTGACAGTCCTGTTGAAGATGTTGATGAGTGAACATTCCTACAACAAATTCATCCTACATAACATTTAGTGCCAGCCACATCACAGATTGCAGGGAGTAGATCATGTTTTACTGAATAGCATATTCCCTTTTTTAAGTGGCTCACCAACACGAAGGCATTTTAATTACAGTTAGGGCCATACAATGAACGTTTTCAGTAAATTATAAATCTGGATTTCTTGTGTTGGAAGTGACATATGCTGTAAATGGCAAAGTGATAAAGAAATTATGAAAATATTTAAGAGGTACTTTCATATTTGCAATATCCCATCTTTTTTTGTAATCCAAGAGGAAATCATCCTGTTTGTGCTGACCCTGAAAATATCTGGGATATTTGTTAAAATTATTGCATGGATTGAATGCTGTCTATTTCTTGGTGTGTTGGGCATTGCTTTTAGAGAATAACTTTGTATATGTGGCATCGTAAGCGGCATGTTTCAATAATAATTGTATTTTTGTATACATATTTTATTTGTATCATTTACAGTTAAAGCAATGAATCTCTGTATAAAGATATCTGAACCTGGAGGCATACGGAGGCACATTACAGTTCTTAGGGCAATATTCCTATACTTCAGTCTTGAAGGCCCACCAACAGATCATGTTTTTAGAATTATCACCTGGCCAATACTAAGGGAATCCTGAAAACATGACCTGTTGGTGGACTGTAGTTGTAGAAGACTGCTGTAGGGTAAGTGCACAAAAAGTTTTTAAGACGCCAGTAAACCTACTGAGGTTTTCGTAGGTGAAGCCACATCAAGGCAAAGTCAGAGGCCTTTTTCCTGAAGCAACTTCGCTGACTGTTTAGCCACCGTTTTTGCTCTGGCCACCGGCAGGTTTTTTCTATAATTTATTCTCTAACTAGTGAGCCGCTTCCTGGAAGAACTTTTCTGAACTCTGAAGCAGTTAAAAAAAAAAAAAAAAAAAAAAAAAAAGGCTAAATATATGCATGGGAATGTCGTTTTTACTTTTCTGTGCACTTTTCATTTTTTGCGGCAGTTTTGTGCTTTTTCAGGAAAGTTCCAAGCGGAATACACCTGAAATAGATGTTGTATACAGTTTAAAATAAGGCTAGAACTACACTGTGACATTTTGCGAGCCAGGAATTTCTGTGGTCTCCCCTTGAAGGTGTGTTAAAGGGAACCTGTGATGTGAAAAAATGTGATTCAACCTGGGTGTAATCTGCAGGTTGAGTGGTGAGCCACAATGTAGCACCTGCACTCAGAGCCCCGCTGTTGGGAGGAAATTAACTTTAATTACCCCTTCCACGGCAGTCTCGCTTTTTCAGTCATGGGGTTGAGACTGACGCTGTTTCTGTCACCGCTCTGCACATAGAGAGCAGCTGCTGTAATCACACCCTCGACACTGACTGACAGCCAGTTCATCAGTAGGGCTGGTTGATAGTCAGTGTGGAGGCGTGGTTACAGCTGCTGCTCTCTATTCGTAGTGCAGTGTTTGACACATTGCCGGTGCCATCCCTATGACTAAAACAGCGAGGCTACCAGGGGGAATAGAGTTACTTTGCTCCCAAAAGTAGGGCTCTTTGTGCGGTGGCCACATGATGTCAGAATGCGATTAACCTGCAGATTAACCCCATATGTGCAGGTTAATAGCATTTTTATACACGACTTGTTCCCTTTAAGTTTTATGTGCTCCATATTCTCAATAGAATTGCGTTACATTTTTCCTGCACTATTCTCTGCATGTAACTTAAAAAACTCACCAAATACTTTTTTTGTGGGAATGTAGCCTAAGGTATGTGCAAATGTTGAGTATTTGCAGTAGATTTTTCTGCAACAGGAAAAACATTGCATAAACATGTTTTTGATGCACTTTTCCCATTCATTTTGGGTGAAAAGTGGTAAAAAAGATTGGCTTTTCAAATTCCAGTCTTAACCCCTTAACCCACTTAGCTTTTTTCGGTTTTGCGTTTTTGTTTTTCGCTCACCTCCTTCCCAGAGCCATAATTTTTTATTTTTCCATCAATATGGCCATGTGAAGGCTTATATTTTGCGGGATGAGTTGTACTTTTGAATGACTGCATTGGTTTTACCATGTCGTGTACTAGAAAACGGGAAAAAAATTCCAAGTTTGGTGAAATTGCAAAAAAAGTGCAATTCCACACTTGTTTTTTGTTTGGCTTTTTTGCTAGGTTCGTTAAATGCAAATACAGACCTGCCATTATGATTCTCCAGGTCAATACGAGTTTATAGACAACAAACATGTCTAGATTCTTTTTTATCTAAGTGGTGAAAAGCAATTCCAAACTTTGCTAAAAAAAAAAAACAAATTGCGCTATTTTCCGATACCCGTAGCATCTCCATTTTTCGTGATCTCGGGTTGGGTGAAGGCTTATTTTTTGCATTCCGAGCTGACTTTTTTAATGATACCATTTTGGTGCCGTTACGATCTTTTGATTGCCCTTTATTGCATTTTAATGCAATGGCGTTTTGACTTTTTTTCTTACTACGCCGTTCAGCGATCAGATTAATCCTTTTTTTATTCATAGATCGGGCGATTCTGAACCCGGCGATATCGAATGTGTATGTTTGATTTTATTTTATTTTGCATGGGGCGAAAGGAGGGTGATTTGAACTTTTTATTTATTTTTATCTTTTTATTTATTTTTATCTTTTTATATATTTTTAAACACATTTCTTTTTTTTTTTACTTTTGGCATGCTTCATTAGTCTCCATAGGAGACTAGAAGCTGCCATAGCCAGATCGGCTCTGCAACATAGAGGCGATGGTCGGATCGCCTCTACAGTTGTGGCTAAAAGTATTGACACCCCTGCAATTCTGTCAGATAATACTCAGTTTCTTCCTGAAAATGATTGCAAACACAAATTCTTTGGTATTATTATCTTCATTTAATTTGTCTTAAATAAAAAAACACAAAAAGAATTGTCCTAAAGCCAAATTGGATATAATTCCACACAAACATAAAAAAGGGGGTGGACAAAAGTATTGGCACTGTTCGAAAAATCATGTGAGAATCATTTGTGTAATTAACAGCACCTGTAACTTACCTGTGGCGCCTAACAGGTGTTGGCAATAACTAAATCACACTTGCAGCCAGTTGACATGGATTAAAGTTGACTCAACCTCTGTCCTGTGTCCTTGTGTGTACCACATTGAGCATGGAGAAAAGAAAGAAGACCAAAGAACTGTCTGAGGACTTGAGAAACCAAATTGTGAAGAATCATGAGTAATCTCAAGGCTACAAATTCATCTCCAAAGACCTGAATGTTCCTGTGTCTACCGTGCGCAGTGTCATCAAGAAGTTTAAAGCTCATTGCACTGTGGCTAACCTCCCTAGATGTGGACGGAAAAGAAAAATTGACAAGAGATTTCAACACAAGATTGTGCGGATGTTGGATAAAGAACCTTGACTAACATCCAAACAAGTTCAAGCTGCCTTGCAGTCCGAGGGTACAACAGTGTCAACCCGTACTATCCGTCGGCGTCTGAATGAAAAGGGACTGTATGGTAGGAGACCCAGGAAGAACCCACTTCTTACCCCGAGACATTAAAAAAGCCAGGCTGGAGTTTGCCAAAACTTACCTGAAAAAGCCTAAAACGTTTTGGAAGAATGTTCTCTGGTCAGATGAGACAAAAGTAGAGCTTTTGGGGCAAAGGTATCAACATAGAGTTTACAGGAGAAAAAAAGAGGCATTCAAAGAAAAGAACTGTCCCTACAGTCAAACATGGCGGAGGTTCCCTGATGTTTTGGGGTTGCTTTGCTGCCTCTGGCACTGGACTGCTTGACTGTGTGCATGACATTATGAAGTCTGAAGACTACCAACAAATTTTGCAGCATAATGTAGGGCCCAGTGTGAGAAAGCTGGCTCTCCCTCAGAGGTCTTCCAGCAGAACAATGACCCAAAACACACTTCAAAAAGCACTAGAAAATGGTTTGAGAGAAAGCACTGGAGACTTCTAAGGTGGCCAGCAATGAGTCCAGACCTGGAGTGTGATAAACAATTGTGTCCATAAATATTGGAACAGTTCACAGATAAGGAGTAAATGTTTTATTGTCCTCTGATTGGGGTCTCCTTCTTTATGATGCCCCATAAGGTCTGAAGTGCAAATTCCTTAATTGATGTAAAAAGACATAAATCCATGCAACACATTCATTCCTGCACTAAGTGTGTCAAAGGTCATCATAAGTTTATACTCCCAGATTCTCCTGTCTCTCTAGATTTGAAGTTACCTTTCAATACAAGTAATATCAGGTCCATGGTGCTATGATCAGGCATACAAAAATGTTTGGCCACAGGTAGATCCATTCTTTTTTCTCTTATTGTGTGGCGGTGAGAATTTATCCTTGTTCTCAGTTTTTGCCCTGTCTCCCCAACATACAGACCCCCAGCTGGACATTTGGTACATATAATTAGGTACACCACATTAGATGTAACGCAGCTGAAAGTACCTCGGATCTTGTAGTCCTGATGTGAATTGGGGATCTTTAGGTTTTACATTTTTTCTGGTTGCAAGGAAATGTTCCTGCAGCTGTTGAAGAGGACAGGGAGGCTTTGACAATGATGCTTCTTAGATTTGGGGCTGCCAAAAAAACACAGTAGTGGATGGTCTGGAAAAATGGATTGTAAGCAGGCATCTTTTTGTAGTAAAGATTGTAATTTCCATGCAGCTCCCCTTAGCACCTCCAGATTTGGATTGTAGGTGACTACTAGAGTTACCCGGTTATTTTCTTCTTTAGCTTTGTAATGTAGCAGGTGATTCCTTGATATTCTAATGGCTCTTGTGATCTGGTTTTCAGTTGTTCTTGGATGGTAGCCCTGATTCAAAAAGGTCTTTCTGACCAAGTTGTTCATCTCTATCCATGGGGTTGGAACATATACGATTGAATCTGATGGCTTGGCTATAGACAATAGTTTTTTATGTGTTTTGGATGGAAACTGTTCCATTTAAGGTATGTTGGACGGTCGATTGGCTTCTGATACAGGGATGCCTCCATTTCATTGTTCTGCAGCTTAATGATGAGGTCCAAAAAGTACATTTCAGTACAGGAGTAGTTGAGTGTTAAGTTGATGGTGGGATGAAATTGATTAAACTGTTCATGGAACATCTTTAGCTGTGGCTCAGACTCCGTTCAGATGAATAAAATATCATCAATGTAGCGGTAGTGGGCCAGAGGCCTGATGACACATGAGGACAAAAAGTCACTATCAAGCTTGGCCATGAAAAGATTTGCATACTGTGGAGCCATTTTACTTCCCATTGCTGTGCCAGTCTCCTGTAGATATATCTTGGTGTCAAATTCAAAGTAATTGTTGGTGAGGATTAATTTTATAAGTTTCACCACAGAATTAGCATCAGTCCCTGTGTTTTCCAGGAAGAATTTGCAGGCATGTAATCCATCCTGGTGTGGGATATTAGCGTACAAAGATTCCACATCCATGGTGGCCAGGATAGTTCCTTCTGGTAGAGGACCTATTGCTGCTAGTTTATTCAATAGGTCAGTTGTGTCCTGAATGTAGCTGGGTTTTTACCAAGGGTTTAAGAATACCCTCTACCCATCGAGATACCTGCTCAGTAAGGGTGCCGACACATGAAATAAATTGTCTTCCTGGATTTCCAGATTTGTGGGTTTTGGGAAGCATGTAGAATGTCCCTATTCTTGGACTTTCTGGTATCGGGTCATCGGCTCTTATGGATTCGTCGGGCAGACAAGATACCAATTTGTTGAGTTCCATATAATAGTCCTGTGTAGGATCCAACACCAATTTTTTGTTGTAGTGTGTCCATAAGTTGTCTGTTTGCTGGGTGGCGCTCACAGCAATCCGGCACTGACAACCATAGACGTCTCCAGGAGACTTCAGGTTGTCATGACAACACATCAGTGACCTGCGATCGTGTGACGCAGGTCACCGGTGTGCGTATTTCTGGCACGATTGCCGGAAGTGCCATTTAAATGCCGGGGTCAGCATTTAACTAGTTAATAGTTTAGAGTGGATCGCAATTCCACCCGCGGCTATTGCGGGCACATGTCAGCTGTTCAAAACAGCTAACATGTCCCTGGAAAGGTGTGGTGAGCCGGAGCCCACATCAAAGGGAGGGAGACCGACATCGGCGTAAATGTACACCCGATGTCGGTAAGAGGTTAACTCCTTTCTGCCATTGGACGTACTATTCCGTCCATGTGGGGTGGGCCCTACTTCCCAAAGACGGAATAGTACGTCCAGCGCGATCAGCCGCACTCACGGGGGGAGCGTGGCCGATCGCAGCCGGGTGTCAGCTGACTATCGCAGCTGACATCCGGCACTATGCGCCAGGAGCGGTCACGGACCGCCCCCGGCACATTAACCCCCAGAACACTGCGATCAAACATGATCGCAGTGTTCCGGCGGTATAGGGAAGCATCGCGCAGGGAGGGGGCTCCCTGCGTGCTTCCCTGAGACGATCGGTACAAGGCGATGTGCTCACCTTGTACCAAGCGTCTCCTCCCTGCAAGCCCCGGATCCAAAATGGCCGCGGACCTGCATCCGGGTCCTGCAGGGAGGTGGCTTCACAGCGCCTGCTCAGAGCAGGCGTCGGGAAGCCGCCAGCAGTGCACGTCAGATCGCTGTTCTGACATAGTGCACAGCAAAGTGTCAGATCAGCGATCTGTCACTTTACTGTGATGCCCCCCCCTTCCCCCCCGGGCAAAGTAAAAAAGTAAAAAAAATCCTAAATAAATAATAATAATAAAAAAATATTGGTCCAATAAATACATTCCTTTCTCTAAATTAAAAAAAACAATAAAAGTACACATATTTAGTATCTGTCACGATCCAATTTTGGATTTGTGGCAGATCTGGTTTACCTCAGTTTAAGACCTTTTTTCCTTTCTGGTCATCGGGGGTTAATGCAGTCCCCCCCCCCACCCGCTGGCCGCTGGTGTTATTGCATTGCTGCTGGGTCAGCTGATGTTTGTGGTGACCACTCCCTCCATCCTTTAAGAGGTCACCTGGTTCATCTGCTGACTGTCGGTGTTAGTTCATTCTAAAGCGACCAAGCTGGGAGAAGGAGCTTGCTGGGAACTGTTGTTCTACTGCTGTGTCCAGTGAATCTGGTGTTACTTCTTGCTGTTCTGTGCCTTGCAGCATTAAGCTAAGTGTTGTTTAGCTTTACCTTATCTGTATTTCCTATATTTGTATTGTTTTGCCCTGTGCACATTATAGTGTTTTGCCCTGTGCACATTATAGTGTTTTCCCTGTCTGTGCTTTCTGTAGGGGTTGGTGAGAGGTCTTATCACTGGGTGGCGGGTGGAGGTTTCAGCTTAGTACTGAAACAGGACTCGGGGTCAGGCCTGGCGGCCCAGACATGCACACCTTCAGTGTAAACTCTGGGAGAGGGACAGACAGGGTTTCCCTAGTTTGAGGGATATTGACCGGGTAATCAGCTGTAGTCTACCCAGTATCCCCTCGACATTAACATCGACCGTCACATTTTTTCTGGTGAGCCATGGCTCAAATGCAGGCCTTTGCCCAACTGCTCCAGACTCTCACCACTGAGCTCAAGGATCTGCGTGGTGAGGTGGTGCAGCAGCTGCAGCAGTTGTTGGGGTTCTGGGCCTCGGCTCAGGTACAGGCTCTACCAGAACCCAAGATATCTCTCCCTGACAGGTTTTCCGGAGGGAGAGATACATTTTTGGTTTTTAAGGAGGCCTGCAAGTTATACTTCAGGCTCCGCCCTCGTTCATCAAGGAGTGAGGAACAACAGGTGGGAATCATCGTTTCCCTTCTTAAAGGTGATCCACAATCCTGGGCCTTCTCCCTGCCGACCGCTTCACCATCTCTACGGTCAGTGGACGAGTTTTTTGCAGCTCTGGCGCTGGTATATGGTGACCCGGACGGCGTCTCTTTGGCGGAATCCCGACTCTGTAAGATCAAGCAGGGGGGCCGGCCGGCGGAGGACTTCTGTTCAGAGTTCAGGAGGTGGGCCACTGACACACAGTGGAATGACCCGGCCCTTAGGAGCCATTTTGTGCAGGGTCTGTCTCCTAGGTTGCAAGATACTCTGGTACAGTACGCCGCCCCCAAGTCGTTGGAGGCCGCTATGTCCCTGGCCATCAGGGTGGATAGACGCTTGAGGGAGAGGCATACACCAAATATGCCCCCTGTAGTCCTTGCTAGGGAGGAGGACACACCTGACCAGGCGGACGAACCCATGCAGGTGGGAGGAGTTGGTTTCCAAACGGGGTTGTCTGGGGTTCGCAGTGGTGTGGGGGCATGTTTTTACTGTGGGCAGATTGGTCATTTTATCAATGTATGCCCAGCTCGCGCCAAAATTCCTGTTCCATCTAAAAAGCCGCGTCCCCCTGGTTGTGTGGAAGGAAGCGACCAGGGAGTGTATATTTCCTCCATTTTCTCATCTAAGTGTACCTTATCTGCTGAGGTGGTTGTTGGTGGGGTAACTGAGAATGTTCCGGTGCTTGTGGACAGTGGAGCAGGAGTCAATTTGGTGGATGCTCATTTTGTCCAGACCCATGGCCTGATGAGTAGGTTGCTAGCTAGACCCCTAAGCGTCCAGGCCATTGACTCTGCCCCACTCAGCCAGGGGAGCATTACCCATGTCGTAGACAATACACATCTGCGTATAGGGGCTTGTCATGAAGAGTCCCTGTCATGCTACGTCTTGAAGGGCATACCAACTCCCATGGTCTTAGGACTCCCTTGGTTGAAAAAACACAACCCGGTCATAGACTGGCGGTCCAGAGAAGTAGTCAGCTGGGGTCAGTCATGTGAGGACTGCTGCCCAGGAACTACGATCTCTGCCGTCCTTCTACTCCAGTGGGGGCAGTAGAGGTGCTTGAAGGGAGTAGGGGCAAGACTCTACCCTCACTACATTCTAAACCAGTGTGTCAGAGACCTCTTAGGAGGAGGGGTCAGAGGAGGGTGGTGGTTCCCTCGATGCATAGTGGGGGAGTGAGTTTGGCGACACAGGGGGACGCCTCTGTTGTCGGTTCTGTAAAGAGTTCACCATCTTGTGGCAGATGCATGCGTGAAAATAAACGTTCAGGTCCGGACCTGTGTGTGAATGATTACGTATGATGGTCCACCAAAAATATCAGGTGGAAGTGTGGAACTGGAATCTGGAGTTCAAGGGTAATCGGGCCATATCGGGTGTCAGCCATTGTCAGTCCGAAGACTTAACTTGGAGTTACCCTCAGTAATGCCCATACACAACTCATTCCACAGGTCGGCGCTCTGGAGATTTGTGCCGCCTACGTTGTTATCTCCATCGTGCTGTTCCACCGTAAACCTGAGGGTCAGGTGACTGAGGAGGTGAACTCTGGTGAATCGTGACGTTCTCACTGTAGGTTTTTTACCGGTGAGGACCAGTGTTGAGGGTCCAGAGGCCTCTCATTGAAAGGGGGGTACTGTCACAATGCAATTTTGGATTTGTGGCAGATCTGGTTTATCTCAGTTTAAGACCTTTTTTCCTTTCTGGTCATCGGGGATTAATTCAGTTTCACCCCCCCCCCCCCCGGTGGCTGCTGGTGTTATTGCATTGCTGCTGGGTCAGCTGATGTTTGTGGTGACCACTCCCTCCATCCTTTAAGAGGTCACCTGGTTCATCAGCTGACTGTCGGTATTAGTTCATTCTAAAGTGACCAAGCTGGGAGAAAGAGCTTGCTGGGAACTGTTGTTCTACTGCTGTGTCCAGTGAATCTGGTGTTACTTCTTGCTGTTCTGTGCCTTGCAGCATTAAGCTAAGTGTTATTTACCTTTACCTTGTCTGTATTTCCTATATTTGTATTGTTTTGCCCTGTGCACATTATAGTGTTTTCCCTGTCTGTGCTTTCTGTAGGGGTTGGTGAGAGGTCTTATCACTGGGTGGCGGGTGCAGGTTTCAGCTTAGTACTGAAACAGGACTCGGGGTCAGGCCTGGCGGCCCAGACATGCACACCTTTAGTGTAAACTCTGGGAGAGGGACAGAGAGGGTTTCCCTAGTTTGAGGGATATTGCAGGGGCCCGGGTAATCAGCTGTAGTCTACCCAGTATCTCCGCGACAGTATCGCCGTGTCCGTAACGACCCGACCGATAAAACTGTCCCACTAGTTAACCCCTTCAGTGAACACCGTAAAAAAAAAAAAAAAGAGGCTAAAAACAACGCTTTATTATCATACCGCAGAACAAAAAGTGGAATAACAAAAGACGGAAATAAATAACCACGGTACCGCTGAAAACGTCATCTTGTCTCGCAAAAAAATGAGCCACAATACAGCATCATCAGCAAAAAAAATAAAAAAGTTATAATCCTCAGAATAAAGCGATGCAAAAATAATTATTTTTTCTATAAAATAGTTTTTATCGTCTAAAAGCGCCAAAACATAAAAAAAGATATAAATGAGGTATAGCTGTAATCGTACTGATCTGAAGAATAAAACTGCTTTATCCATTTTACCAAACGCGGAACGGTATAAACGCCCCCCCCCCCCCCAAAAGAAATTCATGATTAGCTGGTTTTTGGTCATTCTGCCTCACAAAAATCGGAATAAAAAGCGATCAAAAAATGTCACGTGCCCGAAAATGTTACCAATAAATACGTGAAGTCGTTCTGAAAAAACAAGACCTCACATGACTCTGTGGACCAAAATATGGAAAAATTATAGCTCTCAAAATGTGGTAACGCGAAAAACATTTTTTGCAATAAAAAGCGTCTTTTAGCGTGTGAGGGCTGCCATTTAAAAATCCGCTAGAAAACCCGCTATAAATAGTAAATCAAACCCCCCTTCATCACCCCCTTAGGGAAAAATTAAAAAATTTAAAAAATGTATTTATTTCCATTTTGCCATTAGGGTTAGGGTTAGGGCTAGGGTTAGGGCTACAGTTAGGATTGGGGCTAAAGTTAGGGTTAGGCTTTGGATTACATTTACGGTTGGGAATAGGGTTGGGATTAGGGTTAGGGGTGTGTCAGGGTTAGGGGTTTGGTTAGGGTTAGGGGTGTGTTTGGATTAGGGTTTCAGTTATAATTGGGGGTTTCCACTGTTTAGGCACATCAGGGGCTCTCCAAACGCGACATGGCATCCGATCTCAATTCCAACCAATTCTGCGTTGAAAAAGTAAAACAGTGCTCCTTCCCTTCCGAGCTCTCCCGTGCGCCCAAACGGGTTTACCCCAACATATGGGGTATCAACGTACTCAGGACACATTGGACAACAACTTTTGGGGTCCAATTTCTCCTGTTACCCTTGGGAAAATACAAAACTGGGGGCTAAAAAATTATTTTTGTGAAAAAATATGATTTTTTATTTTTACAGCTCTGCGTTATAAACTTCTGTGAAGCACTTGGTGGGTCAAAGTGCTCACCACACATCTAGATAAGTTCCTTAGGGGGTCTACTTTCCAAAATGGTGTCACTTGTGGGGGGTTTCAATGTTTAGGCACATCAGGGGCTCTCCAAGCGCAACATGGCGTCCCATCTCAATTCCTGTCAATTTTGCATTGAAAAGTCAAACAGCACTCCTTCCCTTCCGAGCTCTCCCTTGCGCCCAAACAGTGGTTTACCCCCACATATGGGGTATCAGCATACTCAGGACAAATTGTACAACAACTTTTGGAGTCCAATGTCTTCTCTTACCCTTGTGAAAATTAAAAATTGGGGGCGAAAATATCATTTTTGTGAAAAAATATGATTTTTTATTTTTACGGCTCTGCATTATAAACTTCTGTGAATCACTTAATGGGTCAAAGTGCTCACCACACATCTAGATAAGTTCCTTAGGGGGTCTACTTTCCAAAATGTTGTCACTTGTGGGGGGTTTCAATGTTTAGGCACATCAGAGGCTCTCCAAACGCAACATGGCGTCCCATCTCAATTCCAGTCAATTTTGCATTGAAAAGTCAAAATGGCGCTCCTTCGCTTCCAAGGTCTGCCATGCGCCCAAACAGTGGTTTACCCTCACATATGGGGTATCGGCGTACTCAGGACAAATTGTACAACAACTTTTGCGGTCCATTGTTTCCTGTTACCCTTGGTAAAATAAAACAAATTGGAGCTGAAATAAATTTTTGGTGTAAAAAAGTACCACTATGAAAAACTATATCTCTGATAGTCTACGCAAAGGTCACATTCATCCCTGGGTCTCTCCTGTGGCCGCTGGATTCTTTTTTGTTAAGAAAAAAGATAGTGGTTTACGCCCGTGCCTTGATTTCCGAGAACTAAATAAGATTACGGTGAGAAATACCTACCCTCTCCCACTCATTCCAGATCTTTATAACCAAATGTCTGGGGCTAAGTGGTTTTCCAAACTTGATCTCAGGGGAGCATATAACCTTATCTGCATTTGAGAAGGGGATGAGTGGAAAACTGCATTTCTCACGTCCGAGGGTCTGTTTGAAAATTTAGTCATGCCCGTCGGTCTCACGAACATGCCTGCAGTGTTTCAGAACTTCATGAATGATGTTTTTTCTCATTTTATCGGGTGCTTTATGGTTGAATACCTGGAAGATGTCCTTGTTTTCTCTCCTGACAAGGAATCCCACATTGGCCATTTACGTTCTGTTCTTCATAGATATGGGGAAATTATCTGTTCGCTAGACCCCAGAAATGTTCGTTTTGTGTCCAGGAGCTTTCCTTTCTGGGGTTCATCCTTTCTGCCAATTGATTTCGGATGGATCCCGGAAAGGTACAGGCCATTGTTGATTGCGTGCAACCCAGAGACCTCAAGAGTCTGCAGCGTTTTCTGGATTTCACCAATTATTATCAAAAATTCAGCAAGGGGTTTTCTCAGGTGGTCAAGCCACTGACCGATCTCACTCGCAAGGGGGCTGATCTCAAAGTCTGGTCACCCCTGGCGGTTGAAGCATTTACTACATTAAAGAAGTGTTTTATGTCTGCTTCTGTATTGGTTCAGCCCGATCCATCAAAACCATTCAGGTGGATGCATCGGAGGTGGGAGTGGGGGATGTGTTGTCTCAGGGACCCGCTACTTTGACCAATTTAAGACCATGTGCATTTTTCTCAAGGAAGTTTTCTTCTGCAGAGAGGAATTATGATGTTGGTAGCTATTGGCTGTTGGGAGTTATTGGCCAGAAAATTGAGTTTTGAAGAATGGAGGCACTTTTTTGAGGGGGTGGTTCATCGGATCACAGTGATTACAGACCACAAGAACCTGTCCTACATTGAGTCTGCCAAGCGGTTAACTCCTGGATAGGTGAGGTGGTCACTTTTTTTTTTTTCTCATTTTCATTTGGAAAGCCATTGCTAGGCTGTTTTGGTGGTCCTCCATGACCTCTGATGTTGCTGTGTTTGTGTCTGCTTGTGATACCTGTGCCTGGGCTAAGAGCTCCCATAACTGGCCGGCCAGGGAATTGGTGCCATTTAGCAATTCCAGATAGACCTTGGACTCATTTGTCCATTGATTTTTATCACTAATCTCCCTCCTTCCAATGGCAAAACTGTGATCTGAGTAGTGGTTGACTGATTCAGTAAACAGGCGCATTTTGTACCTCTGGCAGGTTTGCCTGATGCTGAAACACTATGTAAGCTGTTTGTTGAGCACGTTGTATGGCTGCATGGCTGCCTTTGAATGTGGTTTCTGATAGAGGGGTACAATTTGTGTCCAAATTTTAGAGGGCATTTTGTAAAAGATTGGGTATTTGCTTGACCTTCAACTCTGCCTACCATCCCGAGACCAACGATCAGACGGAGAGGACCAATCAGTCAATTGAACAGATTTTGCAGTGTCTTGCTATGTCTCAGCAGGATGATTGGTGTTCTTCATTGCCCGTGGCTGAGTTTGCTTTTAATAATCGGATTAATCAGTCCACTGGCACCTCTCCGTTCTTCTGTAACTACGGTTTTCACCCCCATTTTGGTGAATTTTCTAGGCTGGATTCTGGAGGTCCAGGGGCTGATTCGGCAGTCCAATGGTTGGGGGAGGTGTGGAGGGAGGTCCAGAAGGACATTGGGGAGGTTCAGGACAAACATTTTGCTGATAAGCGACGGTCTGTAGGACCTATATTCCTGGTAGGAGATAGTGTGGTTGTCTACCAAGAACATATGTCTGAAAGTTCCTTCTGCTAAGCTAGATCCCAGGTTTATTGGTCCTTACGAGATCATTGAGGTTGTCAATCCAGTTGGCTTCCACTTACGCCTACCTCCGTCGCTTCAGATCCCCAATGTGTTTCATATGTCCATTTGTACCTTCCACTGCTGGGTCTCAATCCCCTCCGCCTCCTGTCTCTGTAGATGGTCAGACTGAGTATGAAGTGGAACTGATTGTGGATTCTTGCATGGTCCACAGTTCACTTCAGTATTTGGGTCATAGGAGGGGTTACGGTCCTGAGGATCGATCGTGGGTCCTGGCGTGATCTGTCCATGCTGATCGATTGGCTCGGGCGTTTCATGTACGTTATCCTGGGAGACCTGGGGGTCCGGTGGCCCCGCTTAGGAGGAGGGTATTGTCATGATCCAGACCGGGTTTTGAGTCCTAGCTTCCCTTTTCCTGGTCTGATCATGTCAGGGGTTAACTTTTCTCAGCCTCAGTCTGGTCTCAGGTTTGCTACTTTTCTCCACTGCATCCTGCAGGCAGTGTCAGTTATAGCTTCTGCCTATGGCGTGAGTAGCGGACTCTGGTTATATCTTGATTTGTCCTGCTGCGATTCCTGACTGTTCCCGTGTCTGTTCATTCCCCTTCCCCCTTTCCAACTCAGTGTTTTCCCTTCGTGTTTGGACTCTCTGGTACTTGACTCGGCTTTGTCTTTGACCTGACTGTCTTTTGCTCCTGATACTTCTGCTTCCGTCTGGTATTGACCGTCTAGTGCGTCTCTGGCTCTGAGTTGATTTTCCCCTTTGTACTACGTTACTCTCCTGGTTTTGATGCGGCTTGTTTGACTACCCTGTTGCCACCTGGTGGTGGCCTCACTGCAGTGCTGCAGGTCTTCTCTGGCGAGTGTTGCAGTCTTCCCTCCAGTCTACTGCCATCTAGTGGAGCGTGTGTCTGCATGCATAGCTGGGGCATGATAACTATGACCTAAATAATGTCCTAAGTATATGCTGACAAAATTCTGGGTAGGTTTCAGGAATGGCCGGTAACACGCTCCTAATAGCCAGACATCAGACATAAGGATGTAGGTGTAAATATAGATTGTTACCTGAGAGAAACCCAGGTAACACGTTCCTAATAGCCAGACATAAGGATGTAAGTGTAAATAGAGATTGTTACCTGAGAGTGAGAGCTACCACTAGAGATGCCCAAGGATCCCCTCACCCCGACGTGCATTTCGCCGCCAGCTTCTTCTTCTTGATGCCCCCAGAAGAAGCTGGCGGCAAAACGCGCATAGAGATGAGGGGACACTTGGGCATCTTTATTAGCAGCTTTCACTCCCAGGTAACAATATCTATTTACACTTACATACTTATATCTGATGTCTGGCTATTAGGAACATGTTAGCGGCCATTGCTACACCTAACCAGGATTTTGTCAGCAAATAATTAGGACGTTATTTAGATCATAGTGTTTACACCTGAGCTGCATTCTAGCAACGACCGAGTGCAATTTGGGTATTGTGGTTTAACCTGCATGTTAGAGAGTCACTGTACGATTATGTATCTTCTTTGATCTCCATTATTATCTCTCCATAACATCCCTCCCAATTTACCTATTTTCTTCCCCCGTTTTTGCTCAGCATTCTCTACGGCATTTCTGCATTTTTATATTTCATGGTTTTTAATCTTTATCTTTGAATAAAAATAAAATTTTGATATCATCTTTGGATCTCTTCTTATTCCCCATATTTATTCATATATGGGATTGTGGTTATATATTGCATGAAGTGCCTCCCTTATTCAAGACATTGTGTTGATGGAAGAAGTGATGGCAGTCTGCGCTGGTTGAAAAAGAAAAATGAAGATGTAGGACTTCAACTAGAGATGTCACCAGTGAGTCAGTGTATTATCTGTACACTGACGCTATATACTATGTACAGAGCTCCTGTGTATGTCACTGGTGATCCGTGTAGTACCTGTACACTAACACTATATACAGAGCTTCTGTGTATGCAGTCACTGGTGATCACTGTATTATGTGTACATTGACATTATATACAGAGATCCTGTGTATATTGCCACTGGTGATCCATGTATTACCTGTACACACACTATATACAGAGCTCCTGTGTATAATATGACCAGTGATCCCTGTATTACCTGTACACTGACACTATATACATGGCTCCTGTGTATAATGTCACAGGTGAGTCACTGTATTACCTGTACACTGACACTATGCACTGTATACTATGTACAGAGCTCCTTTTGTATAATGGCACTTATGGTAATATTAGTGCTGTCACTGTGGGGTTTTTTTATCATCAGTATTGTATTCGGTCACAATGTGGTATGGTCATGGTGTGACCGTAATAATTTGTATGTGGCATTATTGGTCATTTAAAAAAATGGATATGACACATTGTCTTGAGGTAAAATAAATCAAAATATACCTAAAGAGTTTGGGATATTTTAAGAAATGTTTAATAGGTTAGAGTACGGCCCTACCAAGAGAGTCTACCTTGTCGTGGTAATGGCTTAAAAAATCTTTTGGCCAAAACAAAATATGATGGCTATGTATGTGATATGGTGTTCAATGGGAACTGTTAATGTGTGATTGGTGAGGATGTGGTGCAGAAGTGGTGTTTTTCCAAAAGTGGGCCGAGTCTCAAGGGTGCCCCAAAATTTTGCCAGTGTGGGGTCCTGAAATTCCTGTTGGCAACCCTGGATAACGGTAATCTATGTAGTTTACTTAATAAATTTTAAAAAGAGATGCTCTTTCTTCTGCTCCTGCCCCTGAAAAGGTTAATGATGTAAGGAGTTTAGGTGAGCAGCAAGCCTTGCTTTCCTTCTGAATGCTGCTGCTCTAGTAGTTTATTTTCTGTTCCTCTGAAGACGGCTCTGGCATGATTAGTGCATCTTCCTGTTTTATACCTATTCCAGGCTCCTATCTGCACTTCTAAAAACATCACTGAAGTTGAAACATGACTTCAGGAATGTTATGTTTATGTGTACTCTTGGCCTATAGGCTTCTTTTAATTGGATGCAACAGAAAAGGGATCACCAAGTAGATGGATATCTTTGCAAAGCAGAGTGGTGCTTTTGCTCACATGCATCTCTCATAAACCATTAGGAAAAATACTTTTTTTATTAATTACTAAACTCCTGGTGACAGACCAGACTTGCCTGTTAAAACTTGTATTGCAATTTATGGATTAAAAGCCACACCTCTAGGGAACATCATACCTGAACTGTTTTTGTGTTGTTGGAGACTGTGCTTGTTTAAAATCGGTGATCTTCTACACCAGTATTACAAACCGAAGGTGACACAAAATTGACCCTGTAATGTGTGTCCTCAGACCTTGCTACAGGCTAAACTTGCACATGGGGAGTGGGGAGTTAGTGGAGCATCTGAAAACTGCAGAGCTGTAGAAAACTAACTTAGTGATAGGTGTCAGAAATTATACCCTTCTCCAATAGCCTAAGCTGGAATCACACGTGGATTTTCTTGTGCAGGCTCTGGATGCAGGTTTTTTTTTAGCTAAACACAGAAGTGTAAGTGAGGTCCAGAAATATTTTACCAACTCTTTGTGGGTTAGACTCATGTGCATGACACAAATTTTTATTTAAAATGAAACTGAGATGCAATTAAAATGTAGACTTTCAGGTTTTAATAAAGCAGTTGAACACAAATATCCTGTGCAACCCTTTTTCTACAAAGCCTCCTCATTTCAAGGGCTCAAAAGTAATTGGACAAATTAACTTTACCAGAAATAAAAAGTTATTTTAATACTTTGTAGAGAGAATCCTTAGCATGCAATGACTGCCTGAAATCTGGAAATGGAAATGCTGCTTGTTGATGTTGAGATATGTGATTGACTTGGCCATTGCAGAATATTCCACTTCTTTGTCTTAAAAAAACTTCTGGGTTACTTTGGAAATATCTCTACTGTGAAGCGTGGTCCAATCAACCCTACTGCACTTTGACGAATCTGAGCAGAAAGTATTGCCCTGTACACTTCACAATTCTTGCGGCTTCTTCTGTCTTCAGAAGGAAGCCATATATGCCCAGTGTAAGACTGTGGTGCCAAGGGCCCACCAGTAACATTGATTTTGGGGGGCCCACTTTTCACGTGCATACAAATTATTCTGACTCTTCAAGGTACTATGAGTCTCTAAATCTTTAGTCATCAATCCCTTAGATAACTGTATAATTGTTGTACTCACACGCGATGCGTCCTCAGATAGTTCCAGCTCGGCCACACTGACATGTAATAAGAGTCCAGGAGAAACAGAGTTGATTTTCTCTGAAATCTTGTATTTAAGCACAATGCAGCAGGTGGAAAGAGTAATCCCAACAGAGAAATACACATGAACATCTAAAATGGCTACATCAAACTGATACTGAGGAAGAAGGGAGGAGCAAAAGCTAAACCTCATCAACTACATGAGAGAAAAAGGGACAAACTTCAAAGGGCAGAGCTTTTCCCCAGAAACAGCATAATCAAATGCATAACATAGAAAGTACATAAGTTCCCATTTATGGGGACAACACTCCCCTGTCTGAAATCTTCAGATTTCACAATGTCTCTGTATGACATGACGAGTTGTTGCTGTCCAGCGCCGACATGGAACCTGAAAGAGGAGCGAGAAGAAAACAATATTCAACAGTAATGCAACAATTCAAGTCCATAATTGAGCGATGACGTGTAGTCCTTGAATAAGAAATAAAAATTGAATATGACTTCAATAGACAAACCCATCTTCGGGTTGGGGAAGCTGCAACAAGCAAACTCTTCCAACAATCCAGTAGTAACGTTTAATCCATGGGGAAGTGTTCAAGTCTGGTTGCACGCAGAGCATTTTATGTCCTAACACTGGGTATGAGGGGGTATGCTCCCTGCCATGGTGGAGTCCATGAGCAATGTTCAGTTCATGTGACTTCCTCCTTCGGTAAAAGTAGCATGAGTTCAGTGACTGGGCGAAAGAAGATTCAAGTTGAAGCCCCTTTTGTCACCTTGACTTCTACCTTCTGACTCTTTCCGTCATTGCTAGGCACAATCTTGGTGATAAGACCCACCGGCCAATGGTTACGATGTACCTCTTTGTCTTCGGCAGGATGACCCTTGCACATGTGCCAGCTGCGGCACCCTGATGTCTTGTCATTGGTAAAACAATGAGTGATGTGAGTAAGACGAGCCATGGCTTGTACAGCGGATGACCAACTTGAGAAGTGTTCAAAACGATGAGGTTTCAACTTCAGCCTTGAAGTCATTGAAGTATAGTGTGTGGAGATAGTTGGAATAATTTCTTTGTCATATTCTGGATCCACCAGCTCATATGCGTTGTTGACGTAGTTATCGTAGGTATCCTCGTATAAGATACTTTAAGGTGTCAGCCACATGTCACCAAGCTTGCAGCTGTAAATCTCGTTCCTCGGTCAGATGGGTTTAGATCAGAGGGGATGTGATGCCACTGCTCAGAAGTAGCAAAATGTGTGATGCACTCTATTACTCAAGTAGACGTAGAATTGTTTTGTTTGGTTATATATATATCCGAGTACCACTCTACTATCTGTGTAGAATGTAAAGCAATCGATTGCGATGTCTATTTCATCTCTCTCGACTTCAGCGATTTCTACCGCCAATACTTCAGCAAAAAGTTCAAGCCTTGGTACTGAGTGTGCAGGTTTAATGGTTAGTTTGGCCTTACCCAGAATGAAACCACAGTGCACTTCATTGTACGCTCCCAAGGTCTTCAGATAAGCTACTGCAGCTATGGCTTCTGTAGACATGTCAGAGAAAATGTGGACTTCTCTTCTGGTGGCAAGTGAAGATTTTACAGAGTAACAATGTGGGACTTCGAGTTGTTCTAGGACCTTCAGTCTTTCAGGTCTCCCATCTTTGTTGTTCCTGGGAGCATCCCAATCAGTATTTTCGGCAGTGACAGTGAGCTGCCTTAGCAGTATCTTGCCTTGAATGGTCACATCCATATTCTCTTTCACCTTCCTGGGCTGCCCGTCTCAGTCCATAGATCGCTACAGCAGGTGAAGGGTTGTTGCTAAAGATGTGTATCTTCATCCGGTAGTCTATGTCCTTGTCGTGGATGTCAATAGAACCTGAGATAGTTTCTACTGTCTTCCTTCACAATGAAGCAATGAAACATCTGCTGGATGTCGGCCATTATCACCACGGGTTCCTGCCTGAAGCGAATGAACACTCCTATGAGACTGTTGTTCATGTTGGGTCCAGTGAGATACAAGTTGTTGAGGGAGACTCCTTCGAGCTGAGCACTGGAGTCAAATACCACCCTGATCTGGTTAAGTTTCCAAGGGTGGTAGACCCCAATGGATGGAAGGTACCAGCATTCTTCACCTTCCTTCAGTGGTGGTGTGGGTTCTGCATGATCTCTATCAAAAATGTTTTGCATGAAATCCATGAAATGTCTTTTCATCTCTGGCCTTCTTTTTAAAGTGCGCTTTAGAGAAGAGAGCCTTGCTGTTGCTTGCTGCAGATTGTTTGGCAACCTTCGTCTTGAAGAACGAAAAGGTAATGTAGTCACCCAGCTGCTGGAGTTGTCTTGAGCAAATTCTTTGTCCATAACTCCTATAAATTCTTTGTCTTTTCTTGTGGGTGCCAACTTGTCTTCACTTGTGGAATTGAACACCATTGACCCGAGGTCATCCTCCCAGGGACGGTCCGTGTTCGCATTGTTAAGTGGTAGCCATCGCCACTTGGTGTCTCTCAGTTTCTCTTTCACCCTGTAATGATGTGGGCATTTCTCGAAATTAGTGTTGCGACCATTTGGCAAGATGTATGTCTTGTAGGAGAAGATAGCGTTAGGTCTCTTCATTTTGTCTACGCAGAAGTTATCTATGATCACCATGCCTAGGTAGAAGCGCTGAGCAAATGGTTCATCTTGATGGCTGGTTATTTGCTGGCATACCTTCTGTAACTGGAGGATGTCTCTCCCAAGTAGAATCAGGATTTTTGTGTTGTGGTTGAGAGCTGGAATCTTGCTGTTAACAGTCTTCAGGTGAGGGAGATGAAGAGCGGATTCTGGTGTTGGGATCTCTTCCTTGTCGGATGGTATCTGACTGCACTCAACGTTGGGGTTAGAGGTATTTTTACTATATTTTCAAGAGACGTTACCAAGAGACCACTGGCCCTTCTTCCGAAGACGTCTGAGATGCCGCTGCATGTGCCTAAGGTATAGGGGTAGGCGCTTCCCTTTAAATCGAACAGATCAAAGAGTTTTGACCTTGCTAGTAATCGGTTGCTCTGATCGGCCAGGATGCTATACACCTTCATGGCCTTCTCTGGGTGATCCTTGGGATATACCTTAACCAGACAAATGTTCGCACAAGACTTGTCCCAGTGAACTTCTCCGCAGAATTTGGTGCATGAGGAAGATACTGCGAGATGACTTGCTGCTTGGCCTGTACTCGCCCCGCCATGGCTTGTCGTGGGACAAGGCTTAGGTGTAGGGTTCAGCTGGGATGGATGGAGCACTTGTACGTGGTCCTTGCTGTCACACTCCATACACTTGATTGTAACCTTACAGTCCTTAGTGAGTTGTTCGGTAGAAGCACAACATCTCAAGCACACTCCAAACTTCTTTAGAAGTTTTCTTGGAGTGGTTTCTTCCTAAATCCAATACATTTCTTCAGCGGATGTGGGGTCTTGTGGATGGGACACTGATGGTTTGGATTCTCGACTCTTTCACCCTTGTGGCCCTTGTCAGGAATCGATGCTGGTGTAGGAAGAACGTCAGTGTTTTCTACCGATATTGGGCCTCTGTGTTTTCTGTCAATTTGATGAGGGCTCTTATATTTGAGAGCGGGTGAAGCTGTGCCTTTGGGTTCTCCACAGGTGAAGCTTGGGTTGGCCTTAAGCTCTGCAATGTCACGCAGAAGTAGGAGAACAGAGGAAAAGACACCTGGTGTTCCTTTTTGTAACTTGTTCATAGCGTAGTCAACCTTTCTTGCGTTATATGGCAGCTTGGTGACTATGGGTTTCACAACATGTGCGGTGTCCAAGCAGCTGAGGCAAGGTAGATGTGTGTCTGTTTTGGCCAACTGGAGTTCGAACAGCAGATCGCTGAGTTCCTGGAATTTTGATGCATCCTTGCAAGATATTTTAGGAAAATCCTGTAATTGTTTGAGCAGTGCATCTTCTATAGCTTCAGGACTGCCGAAACCTTTCTATTGTCTGTCCCATGCTGTCATGAGACCAGCCGCTGGATCGCTGAAAACTGATCTGTGTCTCTTGATGTTCTCTGTGGATCGTGGTACCAGCCACCTGATCAGCAGGTCCATCTCTTCAGCAGCAGTAATGCCAAGGTCACTAGTGTGATGCAGTGACTCCTGTTACAGCTAGGGGGCGCTGCACGTGCTCCTCAGGGTATGCATGGAGGCATATCTGTAGTTGTAATGGTTAAAATAGCCACACACACCTCCCACCTGTGGGAGTGGCTAAAAGTATATGTGACCATGTGGGTCACATGAGGAGAAATGGATGGACCTGAGTGGTCTGTGTGACAGGTTCTGGAGGGCCTCTGTGTTGGGAGGTCCTGGGAGTAGGACTAGATCCCTGAAGAGCACATGGGGGCAGCTTAGGACCTGGGGGCCTGTGTGTTGGACGGTCCTAGATGGAGATGGACATCCTGAATAGCGCACAGAGAGGATGCATGTGCAGAGTCCACGATGGCACTGCGTTTGGGGAAGCTACAGCTCGTCTGAAGATCTGGACTGTCAGGTGGTCTGGCGAGCAAGGCATTTCCCGGGACTGTGATCCCAGTTCGGCAGCTTCCCTGAGAGAGTGAGTACTGACAAGTCAGCGTGTGGAGCAGGAGCTCCTGGAAGGTAACCCAGCGTATGGGGAACCGTGCAGTCACCTATGGTAACTGGACGAAGTGAGAGGTCCAGCATGTTTAGTGTCCGTGAGATAAAGCCGAATATGAAGTGTCTAAAAATAAAGCTGCATGTTGGTGCCTATTGTATTCTATGAAGTGTATATGATGAACTGTGCATAATCAAGTTTATGATGCCATAATAAACCGTGTGGACTGTTTAAGTTGAAAAACCGTGCCTAAGTGCTTGAATCCCGTGCCAAGTGAGTGTCCCCCCAATACACTCAGTAAGTGCAATCTTACACTAGTTGAGGTTTTAAAGGCACACTTTCCACCCTCTGTAGTTTTTGGGTTGGTCGTCGAACCTTGTGAGACCGGTGTAGGTGAGTTCTCGGCGAATCATGTATCTCGCAAAGGACATGTCTGTTCTTTCTGACTTTGGGAGCACACTTTCTGGCTGAGTAGTGCTGTTCACTTTGGTTGTAGTTTCTTAGTTCAGAAACGTGGGAAGGTATGGAGCGGCATATGCATTTAACCCAGCAACCGGTTTGGTGTATACAGTCTCTGTCGTATGTGAGGCTGGAAATAAAGGAAAACTCACTGAACAGCAATCTAGTCTGAACTGGTGCATAACCAAAAAAAGACATATAGTAAATAGATCAATGGCTGCACTCAATTTTACTGTACTAAAGCAAGGAAATGTGTGATACATGAAATGTGAATAGCATAATGGCTTGTGAAATCTATGAAAAAACACATGAGATGCTTAGCACAAGATTTGGCCAAAAATTGTGAGCCCATCCACCAAACGTCAAGGTAATCTCAGATCGGATGGGTACCTGACCTCTCTGCCTAGTGTGAACACTTACCTATGGCTAATAATATGGTAAAGCCTGCATTTATAGGAAGGTCGGACCAACTGTGTTTGGATGTAATTAAAATCACAGCATGGTGAAGGGCGGGGCGTTCAAGTCAGAAAAAAATAGTACATAGTAAATATTGGAAAACTGACTGAACAGCAATCTAGTCTGAACTGGTGCATAACCAAAAAAAGACATATAGTAAATAGATCAATGGCTGCACTCAATTTTACTGTACTAAAGCAAGGAAATGTGTGATACATGAAATGTGAATAGCATAATGGCTTGTGAAATCTATGAAAAAACACATGAGATGCTTAGCAAAAGATTTGGCCAAAAATTGTGAGCCCATCCACCAAACGTCAAGGTAATCTCAGATCGGATGGGTACCTGACCTCTCTGCCTAGTGTGAACACTTACCTGTGATAATTGTGTAATTACTTTTGGTTCCATTTAAAAAGAGGCATCTACATATTAAAGAGCTATAATTCCTAAATCCTTGCTCCAATAAGATGTGAATACCCTCAAATTAAAGCCGTGAGTCTGCACTTTAATGTAATGTTTATACTTGAATATTTTTTGCTAACTGCTAAATGCCAAAACTTGTCACTCTCCAAATATGGGCCTAACTGTATATGCAATGGATATATGTGGACTTGGGTTCAAGTTTGGAGAAAAAAACTCCAAGCTTGATAAATTTCACCAGTAGTGTTTTGTTTGAATCTATTAGATGCATATACATCAGTGGCAGTGGTGTAAACTAGCTTAGCTTATCGCTTTCAGACAATACAAGAATTAAGGGGCAAAGGCTAAATAAAAGGAGTCTAATCATTAAAAATTTGCTTACGATACATTTTACCATTCCATGTAAACTGGCCACGGCATTTGCACTAGGCTTGACCACAATCTGAAAAAACATTGTGATCAGTGTTGAGCTGACCTCCTAGGATCATTGCTGATACAGAGAATGCAGGGACAAAAACCTGACTGCTATTGAACCCTTTTTTTTTTTTTCTTTTACAGTTTCATCCTGAACTCTGCCCAAAATCGAACATACCTCTGCACTTTGGTGCAGACCACTCGGTCCACAAAAATACACGTACCTTTTAGCTCTATGGGGCTGTTCATATGTACAAGGTTTATCCATGAAAAACATGAACAGAACTTGTGCTTGAAAAAGTTACATGTAAATGAGCCAATAGGGTTGATTTTACACCCAGTATTTTTAAATGAAAAATGGTAAGGTCAGTTGTTGGATAAAAGTCAATATAAAATGCACTATACACACTGCAGTTTTCTGTTTGTTTTTTTTTCTTTAAAATTCCACTTTGTCCTGCTTTTCACCCATAGAATTAATCTGTTTATTTTCTTCATTTGTAAAAAAAAACAAAACAAAATTTTGCGTGACTTACTTTTATTGTTGTTTATTGTGTTTTTCAAATAACTTGTAATTGACAGCCTGAAATCACTTCAATAATGAAAAAAATGATTTGTAATGTTAAAAACATGACTATAGCAGAGAGAAAAGAAATAAAGATGATAAACTCATAAAACCGCTAATTTTAAATGTCTATCCAAAATGTATTTGAAGGCAGCCGTAGGGTATTTTCTGAGGCAGTCACACAATAGCATGGTCGACGACACTTTTATTTGCCTCAAAAAGTGGACACTGCCAAAGCGGAGGCGAGAGTGCAAAGTGACTTTGTGTACCTTATTAAAGGGAGTGGCCCCATGAGGGGTTCCACCCAAATTCTATTGTTCAGGGCTCCAGAAAGAAGCCCTAACAGAATGTGAAAGTACCCATAAAGGGGCTATATTGAAGTTCTCTGCACAATTTTGTGCTGAGCTTTGCTCTACATGGAAAAACAGTGAAGGATCCACAATGCTTTTCTAATGCCACTGCACCTTAATTTTATTGATCGATGGAAGTCTTAAGCCCCCGTCTCACATAGCGAGATCGCTAGCGAGATCGCTGCTGAGTCACAAGTTTTGTGACGCAACAGCGACCTCCATAGCGATCTCGCTATGTGTGACACGTACCAGCGATCAGGCCCCTGCTGCGAGATCGCTGGTCGTGTCGGAATGGCCTGGACCTTTTTTTGGTCGTTGAGGCCCCGCTGACATTGCTGAATCGGTGTGTGTGACACCGATCCAGCGATGTCTTCACTGGTAACCAGGGTAAACATCGGGTTACTAAGCGCAGGGCCGCGCTTAGTAACCCGATGTTTACCCTGGTTACCAGCGTAAATGTAAAAAAAAAAAAACAATACATACTCGCCTTCTGATGTCCGTCAGGTCCCTTGCCGTCTGCTTCCTGCTCTGACTGACTGCCGGCCGTACAGTGAGAAGTGAGAGCACAGCAGTGACGTCACCGCTGCGCTCTGCTCTCACAGTACGGCGGCTCAGTCAGTCAGAGCAGGAAGCAGACGGCAAGGGACCTGGACACCGAAAGGCGAGTATGTACTGTTTGTTTTTTTTGGTAACCAGGGTAAACATCGGGTTACTAAGCGCGGCCCTGCGCTTAGTAACCCGATGTTTACCCTGGTTACCCGGGTGCTGCAGGGGGACTTCGGCATCGTTGAAGACAGTTTCAACGATGCCGAAGTCGTTCCCCTGATCGTTGGTCGCTGGAGAGAGCTGTCTGTGTGACAGCTCCCCAGCGACCACACAGCGACTTACCAACG
The DNA here is from genome assembly GCF_051348905.1 of Ranitomeya variabilis. Lineage (NCBI taxonomy): Eukaryota > Metazoa > Chordata > Amphibia > Anura > Dendrobatidae > Ranitomeya > Ranitomeya variabilis. Next base: position 188,834,629 of record NC_135236.1, read on the forward strand.
ATCACGGCCAGGTCGTATCGCTGGTCGTGATCGTTGGTAAATCGCTAAGTGAGACGGGGCCTTTAGTTGTCAGACTTGTATCATTTTTGGCTCTAGCAATATGTCATAATCATTGTACAATAAAACTTTTTGTAACTTTCTAGTTTTATACATTAATTGCTCACCTCTCTGAAGAGTCCTGCTTGCATAAAAAAGGGCATTAATTAATTACATTTAGGGCAGGTGCAGACGACTATGTTCTCCAAGAAAAAGAGCAGCTGACAGCACAACAGATGAAAAATGAGATGCACGCTCCCAGTCCACAGACCCAATTAGACATAGTAACTCTAAGGTAAAATGAGGAACACAGCATCAAGTCCAGGTGAAAAATTAGAATAAACCTTTATTCCGCCATCATACAACGTTTTGACCAATAATGGTCTTTATCAAGATGGTATGTTCTCCATCCAAGTAAAACTGCGCAAATATGCTAAACACTCTGTGGTATGATCAAATTTTATAGGATGTGGAGATTTTAAAAGAGAGAAATTCTCCAGCGTCTCCATTTCGGCTAAGTTCACACTGGGTGTTTTTGCTGCGTTTGTTATGCTAATTTTCAGCTGCTTTTTACCATACCAGCAAAGCCTATGAGATTTCAGAAATCTCATGCACACATATTGTTTTTTTGTCATCAGTATATTGTGATATTGTGCTTTGCATGTTTTTTTTTGGGACAAAGAGCATGTCACTTCTTTCAGCGTTTTTTTCAGCGTTTTTCACTCATTGACTTGAATGGGTGGTGAAAAGCGCTGAAAAAACGCACCAAAAAACGCAGGTATCATGTTTTGCTGCGTTTTTTTATGCCAAAACTTGATTCTATGGCATAGGACTTTTTTTCTCAACACTAAACTTAATCAGCATGCACAAGAGAGAAATTTAGCATGGCAAAAATGCACAAAAACGCATAAAAAAAACCTACAAGAAAAACAAGGAAAACCTGCCTTTTTCGGCAGCTTCTTTCCTGCCACGAGATCAGGTTTTGTTGCAGAAAAAAACTCTGTAAAGGGCCTAGTGTAAACTTACCCAAATTCACTCGGATGTCTTATTAGTGCGGTCCGATGTCTATGGGTCCGTGGAAAACATGAATGGGCAAACGCCATCAGATTATCAGAGGCAAATCGGACATGTTCACTGCATCATTGAATAACATTGGTCCAAGTGTGAGCCGATGTTTTGACGGATCGCGCTTGAACAGAAACTATGGTCGCCTGCACAAGCCCTGAGGCTATGTGCACACGTTGCGGATTTTGCCACGGATATTTGACGCTGCGGATCGGCAGCAGTTTTCCATGAGGTGTACAGTACCATGTAAACCTATGGAAAACAAAATCCGCAGTGCACATGCTGCAGAAAAAAAGCGTGGAAACGCAGCGGTTTATTTTCCGCAGCATGTGAATTCTTTGTGCGGATTCCGCAGCGGTTTACACCTGCTCCTCAATAGAAATCCGCAGGTGTAAAAACGCAGGTGGAATCCGCACAAAAACTGTGGTAAATCTGTGGTAAATCTGCAGTGCGGATTTACCAAAAACAGTGCGGAAAAATCCGCACACCATTCCACAGCTTGTGCACATAGCCTTAGAGGCAGAAAACCTGTCCTACAAAACTGGACAGTAGTGCAAGTGTAAATCTGTTCAAGTTTTCAGGCATCAATTCACTGACCGCAAACACAGATATTGAAAACCAAAAAGTGAATAATATTCTATTGAGAGAACCCACTATATATCACTGCAAAAGGTTATCATATGTACAAGAAGTAAATTTACATTGATGGCTGGAATGCCCTGCCTCCTTGGGAAGGAATGCAATATTTTTTTATCATGGTGACTTCCTCCATATGACTGTGCTGACGAAATGATGTCCTTTTTAAAATGAAGGAATGTTTAAAAGCTTTCTGCTCACCTTTTCAAAGGTACAAGTATACGTGTCTTTAGGTTGTAATATGACTCTCACTTGTACCCTTCAATTTTCATAGCCTTCAGCCACAGTAAAGTGCCCCATAAATCCCTTGAATGGCTCACAATGCTAGGATGACTGTCTGTGATGTTAGAGCAGCACTACCAGTGTACAAGACATGCAACCCTGCCATGACCTTATCCTGAAGGGTATTAAGTGGGGCTTTCTGCTGCTCTCATGGGCTATTATCTGCTCACTCAAAGTAAAGATTTTTGTCTCTGTTTACTTTTCCTAAAAGAGGCTGTTTACCGCCTCTGATGCCCATCTTCAGTTCATGGCTATGTTCATTTTAGAAGCTATGGGGGGCTGTGGGATGTGTGAAGCCAAGGTCAAAAGTAGTGTTTTTTTTCTTCTTGCAAATTTTTTTTTTAATTATATATAAAATATTGTATATTTACTTATGGAAGACTTTTTTTCTACTGACCTTATTTACAGTTATAAGAACCACGGACTCAGTTTAATGCACCTGTTTCTTGTTATGCACAAGACTACCCAATGGGTGATCTTATGAGATATAGTGTACATATTGCAATGAATTATTTTTTTTTTCTTTTAAGTTTGATCCAGTTGATTTTGGCTGTCTGCTTTGGTTCATATACAAGAATGGATACAGTCTCCCTCCAGACACAGAAAATTGATTCGCTTTCAACGTTTCGGCTTTCTAAGCAACAATCTGATATCAGAGGAAGGTTGGGTTTCCAGAGCACATTTCTTGTAATGTTGGACAGTGTACTGTGAAATTAAATTGTTCTCACAGGTGCTTTATATTTTTATGTGGAACCCTTTCAGGCTCCATGTGATGAGGTTTCAGTATATGTACTTCACAAAGTTTGCTTCTTTACGTAATAAATATGACCACTATGTAAACAGATATCGGCACATATCTTCATAGGACATCACCTGATTGACTTTTACTACACATTTATAAAAAACTAGATGGTGGCCCGATTCTAACGCATCGGGTATTCTAGAATATACATGTCCACGTAGTATATTGCCCAGCAACGTAGTATATTGCCCAGCCCACGTAGTATATTGCCCAGCGACGTAGCATATTGCCCAGCCACGTAGTATATTGCCCAGCCCACGTAGTATATTGCCCAGCCCACGTAGTATATTGCCCAGTTACGTAGTATATTGCCCAGTGACGTAGTATATTGCCCAGTGACGTAGTATATTGCCCAGCCACGTAGTATATTGCCCAGTAACGTAGTATATTGCCCAGTGAAGTAGTATACAGCACAGAGCCACGTAGTATATTGCACAGCGACGTAGTACACAGCCACGTAGTATATTGGCCAGTCACATAGTATATTGCTCAGCTATGTAGTATATAGCCCAACCACGTAGTATATTGCACAGCGACGTATTATACAGCACAGAGCCACGTAGTATACTGCCCAGTGACGTAGTATATTGCCCAGCCACGTAGTATATTGCCCAGTTACGTAGTATATTGCACAGTGACGTTGTATACAGCACAGAGCCACATAGTATATTGCCCAGCCACATAGTATATTGGCCAGTCACATGGTATATTGCCCATCTACGTAGTATATTGCCCAACCACGTAGTATATTGCACAGCGACGTATTATACAGCACAGAGCCACGTAGTATATTGCCCAGTTACGTAGTATATTGCCCAGTGATGTAGTATATTGCCCAGCCACGTAGTATATTGCCCAGTTACGTAGTATATTGCACAGCGACGTAGTATACAGCACAGAGCCACGTAGTATATTTCCCAGGCACGTAGTATATTGGCCAGTCACGTAGTATATTGCTCAGCTACGTAGTATATTGCCCAGTCACGTATGTCACAGGTTTAAAAATAAAAAAAATAAACATATACTCACCTTCCGAGGGCCCCTTGTAGTTCTGTCGCCTCCTTCTTGCGCAGGCGCGCAGGACCTGTGATGACGTCACGGTCACATGACCGTGACATCATGGCAGGTACTTCTCGCAGACCATCCTTGCCACCGGAACCTGCCGCTTGCATGGACCGGTCACCGGAGCGTCGCGAGGAGCGGGAAAGGTGGTGGAAGGCGAGTATATACTGATTTTTTTAATTTTTTTAAATTATTTTTAACATTAGATGTTTTTACTATTGACGCTGCATAGGCAGCATCAATAGTAAAAACTTGGTCACACAGGGTTAATAGCGGCGGTAACGGAGTGAGTTACCCGCTGCATAACGCGGTCTGTTACCGCCGGCATTAACCCTGTGTGAGCCGTGACTGTGGGGAGTATGGAGCGGGCGTCAGGCACTGACTGCAGGGGAGTAGGGAGGGACTAATCGGACTGTGGCTGTCGCTGATTGGTCGCGGCAGCCATGACAGGCAGCTGGCGAGACCAATCAGCGACTTGGATTCCATGACAGACAGAGGCCGCGACCAATGAATATCCATGACAGACAGAAGGACAGACAGACAGACGGAAGTGACCCTTGGACAATTATATAGTAGATGGATAATGAACTTTGTAATAGTTACTGGTGGCCCTACTTCTTTCTATTATTTTTAAGCTGTCTGGTTTGAGGAAGATTAGGTGTTTATATTGAAATAAACGCTTTCCCGTTCTAAGGCTTGTGATTTGCTGCAGCAGTCAGCTGACCAAGGAACTGGATGTCATTACTTCCTGTCCCACTGAAGACCACACTGAAACAACCTGCACAGGAGCTAAGCGGGTTAGAGCAGGAAAGAATGATAATAATTTATCTACTTGAATATGAAAACAAAATTTTCTGAGAAAATGGAACTTGCTACTTTTCAATGTAATCCCCCTTGACATCAACACACTTATTTAACTTTGCCTCCAGTGATTGGATGCCCTGAAAATAGGAGATTCTTACTGCTTCACAAACCCTGTTACTGCCTCTTTGACTGAAATATCATCAGGAAATCCTTACCCACCCAGAAATTTTATCAGGTTTGGAAATAGAAAGTAGTCTCTGGGAGCTAGGCCTGGACTGTAGGGCAGATGATTAAGCTCAATGAAACCACATTCGTTGTTATCAGCTTGTGATTTGCAAAACTTGTGAACTAGTGCATTGTTGTGATGCAGCAACAAACCTTCCAACAACTTTCCACTGCGTTTCTTTTTGATAACCTCACATAATGCCTTTATGGTTGAAGCATAGTTGTTTCCAGTACTTCTTGTCTTGTGTGGCATGGCTTCTAGTGATAACACACCTTCTGTATCCCAAAAGCTGTTGCCATGAGCTTTCATGATGACTGCAGGGCACAAAATGATGACCACTTGTGCTTCCATTGCATGGACTCTTGTTTGGTCCCAGAATCTTGGTGGTAGACCCATGTTTCATCACCCTTAATAATTTGATAATAGAAGTCTCCTGAATTTTCTCTAAGCACGTCTAAATTTTCTTGGCTAAATTGCTGCCGACATGTTTTTTGTTTAGGCATCAATGTGTGGCACCCAATGGGAACTGCCCTTTGACATCATCATGACATCATGAATGATATTGGAAACTTTGACAACTGAAATACTTAATTCATGAGCTATAACAAAGACTTTGACTGGACAATCTTCCAAAATCATGGCCTCCGCTTTACAACACATTTCCACTGAATATAATTAGGTTGCTCTGTACATGGGTCATCTTCAGTTGATTTCCTACCCCATTTAAATTGCTTGGCCTTAAACTTTACTTGGCAGTACGAAGATGCATCATCACCATATACAGTGAACAAAATAATTATTTGATCCCTTGCTGATTTTGTAAGTTTGCCCACTGCCAAACACATGAACAGTCTATAATTTTAAGGGTAGGTTAATTTTAACATTGAGAGATAGAATATCAAAAATAAAATCCAGAAAATCACATTGTATAAATTATATAAATTTATTTGCATTTTGCAGTGAGAAATAAGTCCATGGAAGTCTTCAAACAGAGGCTGGACAGACATCTGTCTGGGATGATTTAGTGAATCCTGCTTTGAGCAGGGGGTTGGACCAGATGACCCAGGAGGTCCCTTCCAACTCTACCATTCTATGATTCTATAAGTATTTGATCCCTTACCAACCATTAAGAGTTCTAGCTGCTACAGACCAGTAAGGCTACTTTCACATTTCCGTCAGTACGGGCCCGTCGCAATGCGTCGGGCCGACGTACCGATGGACGCTGTGAAATAACTGCAAGACGTGGGCAGCGGATGCAGTTTTTCAATGCATCTGCTGCCCATTCTGCAGTCCGGGGAGGAGGGGGCGGAGTTTCGTCTGCGCATGCGCGGTCGAAAATGTCGGACGTGACGCACAAAAAAAAAATTACATGGCACTTTTTTTGTGCCTACGGTCCGCCAAACCACGACACATCTGTCACACGATGGATGCGACGTGTGGCAATCCGTCGCAATGCCTCGTTAATGCAAGTGTATGGAGAAAAAACGCATCCTGCGGGCAACTTTGCAGGATGCGTTTTTTTATCCAAAACGACGCATTGCGACATAGGCCATAAGACGGAAGTGTGAAAGTAGCCTTAGACACTCCTAATCAACTCGTTACCTGCATTAAAGACAGGTGTCTTACATAGTCACCTTTATAAAAGACTACTGTCCACAGACTCATTTAATCAGTCATACTCTATCCTCTACAACATGGGCAAGACGAAAAAGCTTTAGAAGGATGTCAGGGACAAGATCACACACCTGCACAAAGCTGGAATAGGCTACAAAACCATACGTAAGATGCTGGGTGAGAAGAAGACATCTGTTGGTGCAATTGTAAGAAAATGGAAGAAATACAAAATGACTTGAATCGATCTTGGGCACCATGCAAAATCTCAACTTGTGGGGTATCCTTGATCAAGAGGAAGGTGAGAGATCAGCCTAAAACTACACGGGGGGAACTTGTTAATGATCTCAAGGCAGCTGGGACCACAGTCTCCAAGAAAACCATTGATAACACATCATGCTGTAAAGGGTTAAAATCCTGCAGTGCCCGCAAGGTCCTCCTGCTCAAGAAGGCACATGTGCAGGCCCATCTTTAGTTTGCCAATGAACACCTGGATGATTCTGTGAGTGATTGGGAGAAGGTGCTGTGGTCAGATGAGACAAAAATTGAGGTCTTTGGCATTAACTCAACTCGCCGTGTTTGGAGGAAGAGAAATGCTGCCTATGACCCAAAGAACACCGTCCCCACTGTCAAGCATGGAGGTGGAAACATTGTTTTGGGGGTGTTTCTCTGCTAAGGGCACAGGACTACTTCATCGTATCAATGGGAGAATGGATGGAGTCATGTACCGTAAAATCCTGAGTGACAACCTCCTTCCCTCCGCCAGGACATTAAAAATGGGTTGTGGCTGGGTCTTCCAGCAAGACAATGACCCAAAACATACAGGCAAGGCAACAACAGAGTGGCTCACAAAGAAGCACATTAAGGTCATGGAGTGGCTTAACCAGTCTCCAGACCTTAGTCCTTTAGAAAACGTATGGAGGGAGTTGAAGCTCCGAGTTGCCAAGCGACAGCCTCAAAATCTTAATTTAGAGATGATCTGCAAAGAGGAGTGAACCAAAATTCCTCCTGACATGTGCGCAAAACTCATCATCAACTACAAAAAACGTCTGACTGCTGTGCTTGCCAACAAGGGTTTTGCCACCAAGTATTAAGTCTTGTTTGCCAGAGGGATCAAATACTTATTTCTCACTGCAAAATGCAAATAAATTTATATAATTTATACATTTCCTGGATTTTCATTTTGATATTCTATTTCTCAATATTAAAATTAACTTACCCTTAAAATTATAGACTGTTCATGTCGTTGTCAGTGGGCAAACTTACAAAATCAGCAAGGGATCAAATAATTATTTCCTTCACTGTATAGCAATGATGCTTTCATGGATTTCTTTAGGCTTCTTTTGCTTCTTTGAAAGAAAAAGGAATTTAATCACAGAACAAAACTCCAAAAAGCTCACTTTATTTGTAGACACTGTACTGCACTTGCCATCCTGCAGTTTCCAGTGTCTTCATCAGCTTGAACTTCTACTGTGTCTGCTGAATGTTCAAACATGTCTCAATATACACAGATAAATCTCTGTTCTCTAACACTGACAGAACATGCTGGGGTAGAGAACATACGAGGGGTGTTCAATAGGTTATTTTATTATTTTTTTTAAACACACCTTCCTTATGTAAAGAAAGCTATTGGGTTGCCTTTGCAGTATTTTGCTAATTATCAATTGGTTCTAAGACTGTCCTATGAAAGCAGTGGACTAAGGGTCCATTTACATTTCAAGATTATCATGAATGAGCATTCCTAGAAACACTTGTTTTATAATCCCATTGCAGCCTAAACAGCCTAATCACATGGTGATGAAAGCAGAAAATGTTGTTTGTCAGGTGACATGATCTTTTTTGCTGCACAAAAAATCATCGTTCTCGGTAGCACTTTCTCCTGTGTAAACAAGACTCGTGCTGCCGAGATGGCAACAATGGCAGCCTATCTATTATAGCTCAAACTGCGTTCATCACTAAGTGCAGGCTGCCTGTGTACACAGGTAATTAAGTGACGACTAAGGGTACCGTCACACAGTGCCATTTTCATCGCTACGACAGTACGATTCGTGACGTTCTAGCGATATCGTTACGATATCGCAGTGTCTGACACGCAGCAGCGATCAGGGACCCTGCTGAGAATCGTACGTCGTAGCAGATCGTTTGGAACTTTCTTTCGTCGCTTGATCACCCGCTGACATCGCTGGATCGTTGTGTGTGACACCGATCCAGCGATGTGTTTGCTTGTAACCAGGGTAAACATCGGGTAACTAAGCGCAGGGCCGCGCTTAGTAACCCGATGTTTACCCTGGTTACCAGCGTAAACGTAAAAAAACCAAACAGTACATACACACATTCCGGTGTCTGTCCTCCGGCGTCTCAGCTTCTCTGCACTGTGAGCGCCGGCCAGCCGGAAAGCGAGCACAGCGGTGACGTCACCGCTCTGCTTTCCGGCTATGGTGCTTACACAGTGCAGAGAAGCACAGCGTCGGGGGACAGACACCGGAATGTAAGTATGTACTGTTTGTTTTTTTTACGTTTACGCTGGTAACCAGGGTAAACATCGGGTTACTAAGCGCGGCCCTGCGCTTAGTAACCCGATGTTTACCCTGGTTACCCGGGGACTTCGGCATCGCTCCAGCGCCGTGATTGCAAAGTGTGACCGCAGTCTATGACGCTGGAGCGATAATCATACGATGCTGCGACGTCACGGATCGTGCCGTCGTAGCGATGAAAATGGTACTGTGTGACGGTACCCTAACGTTTAAACATTTACAGTCGGTTCGTGTAGATGGATCTTAAATTTAGGCAGAATGTATAGCTTTATACACTTCAGAATTAATCTTTAAATTCTGACATGGCTATTTATTAAGGTATCCTATAAATGTTACCACACAGTTTGCACTTGCTGCAAACACATGCTTAATACATAAACTATGCCTCTTAATGAATTAGGAGGGACTGACAAGTGGCGTTCACCTTGCTACAAATCTTACTCCGCTCTGGAACTGGGGTAAGATTTTGGGTGTAAGAAACGCTGCAGCTCGTCATGAATTTAACAAACGGGTTAACATGCCCCTGTCCTTACCCCACTGACTTTGTCAGAGCTGGGAGAAAGTGGCCTGAGAACGTTAAATGTCACAAAATTTCCATGTAGCCTTGCATTACGCCAACATTTTGTGGTTTTCCAAAGCTTTTTATGCGAGAAGTCTGGCATAAAAGGTTTCATGAATCAAGCCCTTGGAATCCACTCGAGATCCTTGGGCTCCGTTCATCAAAACCGGCATTTTTCACACCAGTCTTGGTGAGGGGGCCTGCTGGAGTCACACTCCTGATTCATTAAAGGGACTCTGTCATCTGAATTTGGCGGGCTATGTAAATGCCTTGTGTCCGGTCCGATGGGCGGTGTTTCCTCTTCTTTCATTCACCCCTTCCTTTCCCGCTGGCCGCAATATTTTCTTGAATTTCAGTAGGTTTCCTCTGTAGTTCATGCGTGCGCAATGCAATCTTGCCTTGCGCACACGCAGTATGCTTTGCCCAACTGTGGGCAAAGCCGAAAAGCATTAGTGCGCATGCGCCGGCGCACTATGTCCCGGAAGTATTTCGCTGTGTTCCGGGACATAGTGCGGCGGCGCATGCGCACTAATGCTTTTCGGCTTTGCCCGCAGTTGGGCAAAGCATACTGCGCGTGCGCAAGGCAAGATTGCATTGCGCACGCGTGAACTACGGAGGAAACCTACTGAAATTCAAGAAAATATTGCGGCCAGCGGGAAAGGAAGGGGTGAAAGAAAGAAGAGGAAACACCGCCCATCGGACCGGACACAGGGCATTTACATAGTCCGCCAAATTCAGGTGACAGAGTCCCTTTAAGAGGCATATGCTTCTTAATAAATTGGGAGAATTTGACAGGTTGGGAATGAAGCAACATTTGTAGTATAAGAAATGCTGCTGTTAATTACGATTTTTGAGCTGGGTGAAAATGATATGAGGATGCTAAAAGTAGCAACATTTTAGCTCATCCTTGGTTTGAGCCAAATTTTGCAGACTTTTGAAAGCTTTTTCCTCTAGAATTACCTAGCTATTGTGAATTGAGGCCTTGATCTTCTCAATGTGTCATGAAATAAAAGGTAAAAGCCCCCAACTGGACTACAAAATGGTTTATCAGTCACTTGTCAATTACTTTTAAGCTTATAGAGATGGAGGGACACCTTAAAATGTATTTTATTCTGAAATGGTTAATGCAATTTTTTGTAAAAAATACCTTTAATTAACTTTGTAGGTCTACACTTTAATCTCCTCTTGATGACTTTGTTTCAGATGCATTGTCTTGGTGCACAGAGTCTAAATAATGAAAATTCTAACACTGTCAAAATTCCATCTGGACAGTACAGCTTGTGTATGTAATAATTAAATAAATCTTGTAGGGAAAAGAATGAAGTTAATTCTGTATAAAATGTATTTGTATGCTCTTATTTATTACATACCTGATTCATGTTAGACTCCTAAGTACACTATGTAGTGCGGTTTTCTTACTTTATACCCAGCTGTGCATGCTTTACATTTCATGGGTGCTCTGGTGACAGGTGAGTTAATAGACTATTGAAATGTCATATGGGTAAAGTCACAGGATAACTTGTAAAACCTTAACCAATTGTATACTGTTAGTATTTTTAGAACACCTATGTCTTTTTAAGCGTCTTTAGGCTTGCAATAATTGGATTTGACTGGTGCAGGAATATTAGACGGACATGTACGATTCAGTTGTAACTTTAACACAAAAACATTACTGCTCTGATAGAAAAATTGCAAATATTGTAATCAGATTCTTTGTATCATTTACAAATCTTAGCACTACTGAAAATCCGGGTTCTTTTCTGTATCTTATTATAAGCTTTAACAAGACTGTTGAAGAAATTTCAGTTTGGGGAGCTAGTTTAGGTGGGTTAGGTCACTGGTTCGAACAAGTAATTCCAATCTGAAATAAGCCTGGTGGTTTATACACAGATAGTTCTGTTTTCAGGGGAAAAAAAATGGTAAGTGGCCTTAGGTCAGCAGCATTGATTTAATGCATTACTTAGGCTGCCAGAACTGAGGTAGAATCTCCTTAGACTGCATCAGGAGTGCCTCAAGCCTCTGTGATTCCTTTTGATCAAATCTCTGTGAAAGATGAGTGTCATGCCCTCTTCAAGCCAGCTGTGAGGGGACTGCCCTGTGACTCTGAGAGCATGCTGGAACAGAGCACACCAGGGCACTGAGGTGAGAGCATGCTGCAGAGGTGAGCCAGGCAGACACAAACTTGGAGGACCCTCAGATCACCAAGTGGGAGGATCTCCTTCCACTCCCCTGTGCACAGGCTTCGTATTCATCAGACCTTGAGGTGCTCATATTCAGACAAGGCTGGGAAGGCGTGTGATGTTCTGTGTTAGTACTTGTACAGACAGGAGTGCGCTTAAAGTACATAGCTGGAGTACTCATTGAGGGAATGAGGAACTGCCTGGGCCATGACACCTCTCTAGCAATGGACAAAGTAAGGAAACTTCATCTATTCATTTCTTATATTCAAATCTTAAATAGTCTTGGAATTTTTTTTTTGTAAATAAGTATATTTCGTATCATAAAACTATATCTTGTGCTCAATAACTGTCATACAACTTAGCATTTTATGTTTTTAATTTTTTTTTATTTTGTCTCCATTCTTTTCACCCCATGTCCGCTCATGCTGGCTTATAACTTTAAAGGAGTCCAGGATAAAGTGCTTTAAGCAAGTGCATTAATGTCCTTATTATGATGCAGAAATGCTCTTTAGAGCAGGCCGTAAAACCAATTTTCCTATAGTCCTTCTTAGTGTTATTAGTGGCTGGTGATCTGTGTTTGTAAATTATGCATACAATCTTATCCTTTTATTGAAGAGTGCTATTGTCCTTCCTCAGAGCACACTTAGTCCTGTAGTCCTTTGCATTGAAAGCACTGTGGTGATGATGAGAATGATGAAGATGGTATAAGGTCGGCCGCTCCGTTCTATTCCTTCCTAATTCAACAGAATATTCTCAATACACTCCAATGTCGTAACACTTAATAGTCTAAAGATATGATTCTCACAAGTGCACTTTATACATTTTTAAAACGTTGCTATATATATTTTTTTTTAGAAAGCATGCTGAAATTCTTTTTTTTTCTCCCTTTTTATGTTAAGCTTTTCCAGTAGTTGTAGATGGGAAACCAATCTTTCCACTGAACTTGGTACAGAACGATCAATACACTGATAGATGGCTTTAACTATGCAGTATCCATTAAGATAGGTGTGCCCAGCCCATTTTCTTAGTTTGACGTAATGCTAGAGATGGAAAGTGCAATCTAAAGCCAAACTGTCCTGTTTCGCCTGCACGAAGGTGTCTTTCTGCGCTTCTGTTAATCTGTGATTATCTCCTTCCACAATGCTCTCCTGCACAGCCCGGAATCATGTAGCTGATTTGGCTTCTTGAACTGGAAAGCGGATTGTTGTTTGTGTCTTTTGGGTGAGCTAACATCTATGTTGCAAGGACCTCCAGGCATGTTGTGCTGCTTTGTCTTTCTGCAGTCTACAAGTGAAGTCAGCTTCATTAGTTTCATGATGGCACATCAGTACAGGACTGGTGTTACCGCTTCCTTCTAGCAAGTCCTGGAGCATGATCTGGGCTGCCTAGGTTTGGATAAGCTTGTAAGGATTTGTCAGCCAGATGTGACACGATTGTCAAGAGGCGAGTAAAGGAGGAGATCTGATATTAATCAGTGCATAGCTGGAAGCCAAACTTTCTCAAAGGCAGTGTAGAAACATGTTCTTCTTTACTGCTCCTCTTTTCTTACCATTGAGCTGCCACTGTCTCAACTTCTGGGTTTATTACAGGCTAGAACGGATAAGCGTGTTTTTTTTTCTCGTCTGTCTGCTCTTTTTCATAGAATGCTATCATTGTATCACCATTCCTAAACATGCATAATGTATCGCTGCTTTTACATCCTTTTCCTGATATTATGAATTTTTTTCACAAGAGGCCCTGGCTAGTATGTCATTCTCTGATGTCTGATCCTTTACACAGGTCAGTTCATCCTAATTAGCGCCTCTATTTATTAAGCATACAACTATGTGTCTGATCTTGGGAAAAAAAATATTTGTGGATTCATTAGTTCTGCAACTGTGGGACTAAAGTGAACATTACTTTTTTTTTCGAAAGAACGGGGTGTCTTGGAAGAGAACCATGATTTCCTTCCTTATGGGAAACCTGACAGCTAAGTCTGTCTGGACAAGTGCTAAATTCTCTTGAAGATTTTCAACAGGTAATGTTTTATGGCTCCTCTGTAGACATTAAGACATACATTGCATAACTATTTTGCCAGTATATTCCACTGTGTTTGCAATTTTCAGATTGATGTTAATTGTGAAAACGTGTAGATATAGTTTGATACCTAAGGCATGACTTTGGAATCTTTACTCTACTCTTTGCGCCTTGTAAATTAGAGTATTAGATCTCTGTGGATATTGACATATTCTTAAAGGATGTAATGATGCATAGACCTAATTGTCTAGTCTTCAGACACCAGGTAACACAATGGTCCAGCAAACCATCGTCATGTGATGGATGAGCAGCTAACTGTACAGACATCAACAAGAAATGCAGCATTGCTAATTGACAGCTTCTGTCAATTGTTCTGTATGTGGCCTGACGTCTGTGTGACCTAGCATCTTTCTTGGGGTTTGAATTGTCCTGTTTTCATTTGACGGGGTTCAAGAATTCTTTTAAAAGTCTACTGTTAAGAGTTAATCGACACTTGATTGCAACTGGTCACTCATCTAGAGGTATAGTTTTGGGGAGGTAGCTAATGAATTCACTTTTACCATGTCTATTTGGTTCAGTGCCAACTTATTCCAAAAAAGCTTTTCCTTTTAGTATCTGCCACTTTTTTTCTATATAAACATGAATCAATCAGATAAAGGCGCTGTTTTACAGAAAATAGGATGTGTACAGATGCAACTGCACACGTTTGTCATTCTGACACAATTCATGGTGATATCTGATTGCTTGAAGTTCTTGAAAGTCTCTATATCTAGAGTGGAGGAACTATGGGTTTTTAGGAATTTCCTCCATACTGTAAGGCATGATTAAAATACATCTGCTGCTATCCTTCTAATTACCGGTATTGTGAGTTAGGTTGGCTTTTCATTACTGGAGTGTGACAATAACTGGGGACATAGTTACATCAATTGCAAAGAAATGATCACGACTGCTACTTAATGATTCTGCCTGAGTTTTATTCTGTAGTATTCTGATAACCTGTAAGGAGAACTACTAAAAGTTTACAGAAAGGAAGTTGGGATGTGTGGCGCTGGCACAGTTGTGCATTGCCATGCAAACCACTCTCCCTGTGAAGGAACCACATCTATTACATTGACCTTTTTCTGTATTTGGCTTCCTTCAAAGAAAATAAAAATCCACGCACTTGAATCATCGTAAACAGATCTGACCTGTTTTACTCTATAATGGCTAACCCACGTTGTGTGTAATACTGCATTGCTCCTGTAGTCTTCCGTAAATCACCATACCCCTATTGTGCTGGAGCTTGCCTCGTTCTAAGATTATCCCTTATACAATTATTATCATGGGGGAAAGACAAATGTCAATCATGTACAACTTGTAGCATTATATGGAGCAGTTACATAAGCACAGGCTTCTTAGATCTTAGATGTGTGGTGGGACTACAAGGAAGGTGGACTAATATTTTTGTACTATACAGTATCTCTAGTTGAGGCGCCAACATATGGCTGACGTCCTCATCTGTTTCTACTGGATATGCTTATGCTAAATTGGATGTCACCTGTATGTAAAGTAGATTTGAGGAAAAGACACCTTAATTCTGCAGAGTCTGGACCATTTTGGGGTTTTTGCTCATGTGGCAGATTGTTTGCAGAAATGTCATCCGCTGCATTATATATTAGAATATGGTTTCCAAAAATAGATGCACATGCTGAACAATCAACCACACACAGATGGATATTAAGGCACACACATGTTTTCTGTACCATGCCTTCATAGCGTGCTGGTGTTTTAGTAATAGTTTTACATGTAGCATGCAATAAAATACATAGATGTGTACCTGGCATATAAATACACTCTTTAGGTTGTAGATAATTTTCAATTTTATTAATTGTGTGTTAAACATATTATAGCAAATGACTGATTTGGTAGGAATATTGAAAAATTAATTGAGAAAGGAGATGCATGTGGAATGTTCTGTGTACTTGAGATTGCTACATGACCCTGCAAGAGTTATAGTGGAAATGATTCAGGCCCTGATGATGAGCTCATCCTTTCCTGTATGAGTTGCGTCTTATGGCTGCCATATAACTTCTATTGTGTCATTATTTTGTCTGCACCAGTGTTTTGGGGTTACCTGACTACAGCCAAACGTTGTCACTTGAGATTTGTAAGCAAGACATATTTGGTTATGGTCTCAGATCAACTTGATTGTCTGCTCATTAGTCATCCATGACTACAAATCTTTTTGTCTAGTATTTAGCTCGTGTGCTGTCTGACAAATGAATAGTGCTATTGAATATTTCTGAGATTACGAGATTATTACCTTTGTATATTTATCAATGTACTACATCTCTGGCCTGCCATAATAGAAGTTTTAGTATGCCTTCACGTGGAGCAGTGTGCACCATACATGTAGACGCTATAATGACGTGGTTAAACACACCTGTTCACACACTTCTTTATATTGTGTTTTTCCACTTGCTAAAGATGTCCATACATACCACACCACAAATATCGCCCAACTAGCGGAAGTTTTGACACCGCACCACAACCTGTCCCTGTGGCAATATTGATAAATCGGCCTCTAAAGTAGTGCCCGTCTGCCAGACTTTGAGTAGTATACCAGGCTTGGCTGGCTGCTTCCTGTAGGTCACACACTGGTTACGTGCCCATGCTATACCCTCTTTGGGCGGCTCCGATTCATAATATTCTGAATTTCCCTTCCTTATCACACTGTTATATGAAGGAGTTCTTGAATTTGCCACTAGCACACAATGTAGTGTCTTTAAAGCCAGAGGAGTAAAATGCCACATGAACAGTAATAATATATAGGTGGCGAATCTTGACCCTGCCCCGATGTCTACAATGACGGTTAAGAAAGATGGGGAATGCTGGATGATATGTGTCTGATTCTTTGTACCCTTGAGTAAGGAGCACGGTCGGAGGTGCCTGGCAGTGGCATTCACCCCTCTCGTTAAAATAAACATGCACGTTTGGCAGATCCACACATGAATGTTTATGGGGGAGTCAGAGGAAAAAGCTGTTGGCTGTGTGTGGCCACCTTAAGGTGGAGACAAGTAACGACCTATTAAACAATGCTGGATGAAGATGACCTTGCTGTTTCATGGGGTATGAAAGCTCTCCAGCATCACACCATGAAGGTCTGTATGGTGTACGTGGCTTCGGGCTTATTGATACTGAACAGAAGTCATTAGTTGTAGCAGAGTGAATATCTGTAATGAGGGTGGAAGCTGGTTTGGGAAACATTGCCAAGAAGTGTTTTCAGAAAGTAACTTGACCTTCTGTTTTGTGTGTTAGTGAGTGCATTCCAGGGAATGAGATTCAGCTGTTTGTGGGGACTGAACCAAAGCACAAAATGAATGAGGTAAGTTTTTACTTTTTTCCCATATTAACACTTTCCCTTCATATGCTTTATACTGACAATTTTGTAGATTTATGTTGCAGTAATAGTTTGCTCCCTACTAGGAATGTGTTAAACATTGCTGAAAATGTTGACGCACCATTTATACTATTGACCCTTATTGTAGTTTTTATAAGAGGACAGCTTTAAATGGCAAGTATTACAGGAAAGGTCTCACATCCCAAGTCATTTGGCAATGCTCTTTGTTTTATTGACTGTTAAGACTGCGGCTTCCCATAGGGAGCACCAGAGATCCTGTCTTCTGTGAAGATAAGCTTTGTATATTTAATTTTCCAATGAGCATTGTATGGCCTATAAGTCTCCCTACACCAGACTAAAGTCTCCTCCTTAAAGGGCTTTTCCCACGAAGAAAGTTAATTTTAATCAATAGATCAATTGATCTTTGAATAAAAAGTTCCACAATTGGATGTGTATAAATAAAATGTTCCTGTGCTAATGTGTGAGATAATCTTATAAATGTGCCCCTGCTGTGTACTGTGTAATGGTTGTCCAGCGCTGAAGAGTAAGAAATGGCTGCACTCACCGATCTTCCAAAGCAGTTTCTTTATTTAACTCACATAAAAGTCTTCACGGCCGGGGGTACATTCGCACAGAGTGCTGCAGGCCTGACGACGGCCCTTTCACGCCTACCTGGCGCTTCTACGGGTCTGACCCGTAGAAGCGCCAGGTAGGCGTGAAACGGCCGTCGTCAGGCCTGCAGCACGCGTGAAACGGCCGTCGTCAGGCCTGCAGCACTCTGTGCGAATGTACCCCCGGCCGTGAAGACGTTTATGTGAGTTAAATAAAGAAACTGCTTTGGAAGATCGGTGAGTGCAGCCATTTCTTACTCTTCAGCCCTGGATTTATTGTCTGTTTACAGAGGCTCAGCACCCGAGATCAGGCGGCTAGACTCCGGATGCAGGTTAATGTGCTCAGCTATACTTGTGAGCGGTAGTGCGGTCACTCTCTTTTCTATTGTTGTTGTGTAATGGTTGTGTCTGACTGTACGGGGACATGGTCTGATCATACCACAGCTCCTGGGCAGGGGAGAAAAAGAGCATACAGACATTACAGCAGGCAATCATAGCTGATTCTTTCTTTGAGATAAAACATTGTTTAAAAACAGGCAGGGAAATGTTTTACTCACAAAAAGAATCAGCAGTGATCCCGTGCTGTAATGTCTGTATACTCTTTCTCCATCGCCTGCCCAGGAGCTGTGGTATCATCAAACCATGTTCCTGCACGGTCAGACACAGCCATTACACAGCACACAGCATGGGCACATTTATGAGATTATATCGGCACAAGAAGATTTTTGTTCAGCACATCCAATTGTGGAAGTTATTATTATTCCAAAATCTAGTAATTAAAATGTACTTTGTGAGAAAACCCCTCTAAGAAGAAACTTTACCCCTTTTTATGTCCATCAAAGGCCTCTCATCCAGCCAACCAGTCTCCTATTTGGCACTGATGAGGGCCAAAAAACAAAACTGTTCCTTACAAATGTAGATTTTGATTTAGCTTTCTATCCCAAGTCCTGTAGCAAGGCTCTTTTGAAGGATTGATAATGACTTGTACCAGCTATTGTAAGTAGCAATCGTACAGGAGACTATACTTTCTTCCTCTGTGAAGAGGCTATGTACTTAAGGAAAGGATATCTGATGACACAAAACGGCCCCACTTGCAAGCTGCATCAAGTGATAACCTATTGTGCCTCATCACCACCTTAACATTGAGTTGGCCTTGTTAATTAATTAACTAATCTAAAATAATTGTTAACTCAGTTGAAAGTATAAGATGGATGTCTGCCACATGGAACCAATTTTGGCAAAATCTGTAAATTTCTGAACACCATAGTACAACGTTAGCATATGGGCCAGAGTGACTTGTCCAAAGGTACCCAGAGAAAAGTAGATTCCAGTGCTGGGACAACCTTCAGACAGTTGTAGTCTGTGAGGGTACCTGGTATTTAATCTCCTTACAGCACAGTTACGGCGGAAAGGGAATAATAAGGCAGTTTCTACTGGAATCAATAGGCAGTCTGTATAATGAAAATATGAGCTGGGTCAATGAGGACTGGACTATCCTTGTGGCACTGGATTTCCGAATAGGGTATTTGAAAAAGTGGTTTCTAAACCAGGCCATCCTTTAAAAGTGAATGTCACCTGTTAGAAAACCCTGCATTGTTTATCATTCACAATGGGAGGAGGTAATCACCTTTGTGGTAATAAAAATTGAATGAGACAGTACTTTTCATGTAAATCACGTGAGATTTTTGGCTGTTGAGTAGTCCTTGTTTAATTGAAATTTATTATCAAGCCAAAGTCCAAGAATTCAGCTCTGCTAACACATTTCAAGTATTGATCATGTAGTTGTGTAAATCAGTTGCACACAAAGGTCCAGCAGATGTCCTAAACCCCTGTAGGACATGCTGCTGATGAAATGCTAATAGGAGTAACTTGAGACTGGTTTTCTTAGACTGCCATAATCTGTTTTCCACTTCATACAGGAATGGTTTCTCCAGAGATTTAATATACATCCCCAGCCTTGACTTTTTGTGTTCATACAGCTGGGTGCAGTGCCCTCCAATACCGAACTTGTAGGAATTTTATGTTCCCAGAAACAGTCAGTGATGGAACCAGTGAGAATGTCAATCTGTCACCACCTCTTAGATACATGTATCCCAAATTCATTCATCCAAATTTAAGCAAAGTTGAGTGAATGCTGCTACCCTCCCTGGCCCCTAAGAGTTCATAAATCAACAATTTTAAGAATTATAATGGGGAAGTTTGTGTTTTAGGAAATGGCTTACCACCTTTTCATCCTTTTATTATATAGGTGCATCCATGAGAACACATGTTCTTTACCCCCGTTAGCTTCTAGTACTCTAGGTCATGTGTGCATCTGACTTTGGAGATTATTTATGTCTTGCATACGGCATCCAGATGGATAAGATGTGCTATGACAATGTAAAGTGAGCATTGCATTGCACTTGGAAGTTAGAAAAGTATGAACATGTGCAATGTCTAATCTCACTGATGTCCAGCGTACACTTTGTGTCTGCATTAGTCAATGTGTACTTGATAGTGGTATCATCAGTTTATACCCCCCATTGTTGCTCACTTAATTGAAACTGGGAGTAACTAAAATGGCTGCAAGATGACTAAAAAAGGTGAATTTTATTTTCTGCTTTGTCTCTGCAGTATTAAATGCTAATATTCAGTATTTTTATTTTAGGCAATAAGATGTACACTGGTAAACTGCATCTGTTTGGGATTCAAACCTGGCAAAATAAATCCCCGTCAGTGTGAGCAGTGCAGGCATGGATGGGTGGCACATGGTAAATGTTATATGTCTATATTCTAATCACAATGACAATTTTCTAATGCATCTATTCACTTACTTTATTTCTAACATATTTTTTTTTATTCCTTTTTATACAGCACTGAGTAAACTTCGGATCCCACATTTTTATCCCACCGGTCAAGTTGAAATTGTTCAGTCCAGCGTTGTCTTTGATATTAGCAGCCTTATGCTTTATGGAACTCAAGCCATTCCTATTCGACTGAAAATTCTGCTTGATCGACTTTTTAGTGTCTTAAAGCAAGAAGAGGTCATTCAGATACTTCATTCACTTGACTGGACGTTACAGGACTACATCCGGGGCTATGTGCTTCAGGTATGCCGCAGTATTTATGGACTAAGTTTTATCCATCCATTATCTCTGTACTGCCCATATACGCATCTCGCTAAAAGCCAATTAATATCAGTACCAAACATCTATATAGTAAGTTGATTTCCCCTTGATTCAATGCATGTTTGACCAATTATTGCCCAGTGTTAATTGGCTTTAAAATTGACTTCCACACATAAAGTCTGCAGCATTTTACAGTGCCCGCAAAGTAGAGCAAACTTTATCTTACTATTCTTCTGCATTGTTTTTGGTTTAAAATTTTAACCATTTCAATGAGGACCCTAAATCTACATATTGAACCATTGTTGTGTCATGGTTTTGTTGTTCTGATTTTGGTGCAGTTCAGCAACAACAACAAAAATACAAGTAAAAACCCATGAATATATGCAGAAATTGCAGTAGATTTCAGTTTAGAAATCTGCAAGTAAAATCCACATCAAATATACAATGCGTGAGCCCACCCTAAGAAGGAAGTCTGCTTCTTAACTTCAGTACAATACATGTAAACAGCAGAGAAAATGGTTGCACCTGAAAATGAGTTGGATATCTGCTGTGGTGAGGCTAGTATGCAACTTTATCTATTAGAATTAAGGAAATCCATGACCTTCTCATGACTCTCAGGCTTGCATCAGGTTTTGTTTTAGTCTAGATCTAGTGGCCCCATCTGGGTTTACGTCTGAGGTCCTGGGAAACCAAAGTTGGGCGTATGCGCTGACTGGGCCATTGACTGTAAAGATACAGATGGAGTCCCTGTTTCCACTGCAGAACATCATTATATAGCTATTTGAGGGGTGCTCCAAGATATTGTCGATTTGCTTCTTGGAGCCTGCTTCAAATAGGCAGATACGGCCAAAAATGATGTCTAGCAGAGCACACAGTGACTCCATTTGCACCCTAACAGTCAATGGAGCCATCAACTCCATATATGGTGTAATTTTTTTGGGCTACAGGCGTAAGCCCCAATGGAGCTACTGATGTGAAGATTAGTGACGAGCGAATATACTCGTTACTCGAGATTTCCTGAGCATGCTCGGGTATCCTCAGTATTTGTAAGTGCTCGGAGATTTAGTTTTCATCGCCGCAGCTGAATGATTTACAGCTACTAGCCAGCATAAGTACATGTGGGGGTTGCCTGGTTGCTAGGGAATCCCCACATGTACTTATGCTGGCTAACAGATGTAAATCATTCAGCTGCTGCAAGAAAAACTAAATCTCTGAGCACTTACAAATACTCGGAGGACACACGAGTGTGCTCGAGAAATCTTGAGTAACGAGTATATTCGCTCATCACTAGTAAAGATAAAACTCAATATGAACATGGCCTTAGTAGCACTAAGCTAGAGAATCTGTTTAAAAGAAGTGTACCTACAGTATGTCTCCCAGCCAGCATTATAATGGTGCCGTTTTATGACCAGTAGACAAGGAATAACATGCATGGCACATTCTCTAAAATCATGTTTAAGTTTTTTGCATTTCTATATAAACTCCAATAAGAATAGTAAATCAGTTAAAAGATCTTTAGTTTGCAGTGTATTATGGTCATCTTGTAACTCCTCTCTGTACCTTCACAGAGTACAATGGACCTCAGTTAAGCTATGCTAATTAAACAGCTTGCAAGATCCTTTCACTTCCCGCTGCTTGCTACAATTATGTTTTTTTTTTTTATGCAAAGCTCCCTTATGGTCTTATATCATGACACAGTTCAATATTTAATGGTCTGGATAATCTTGCGTTTTAGTGTTGGGATTAAAAATATGGAATCAATTATCTCAAAGCCTCTACAGCATGAAAAAAATATGATGATACATTCTTCATCAACCTGGAAAGTCTTTCATGGACTGTGAAAAATCTCAGTAGGCTACCAAATACATGTCCTGTGATAAAATATTTATTGTAGTTATTGGGAAAAGTTAGACAAGGCCAGACTTTGATATAACTCTAACACTCAAGTGTAATCACAGCTGTGCTTTGTGGACGATGGCTATAGATCAATATGCCTTCATTTATTCCACGATCCTTAGTTGCCTGGAAGATTATTAAACTTAAAGGGGATGGTGGGTGAAAAATTGGACTTGACTAAAGTGAGAAGCTAATCTAAAACTTAAATTGCATGACTTTTTATCTTCATATTAATTGATCCATTTAAATGTAGATGAGAAATTGTCTTTATAGGTTATCTTCTTTGCATGTCTAAAAAGTATTATGCTCAATCTGCATTCTTAAAGGGAATCTGTCAATAGGATCAACACGCCTAAGCCGTCTATATTGGCACTCAGGTAATAGGAAGTTGAATAAAATGATAATGTAATATCTACGATCCAATGTCTTATTCCATAGAAATCCACCTTTTTCTTATATGTAAATGACCTGTTAAAATCTATCGGATGGACGTTGATCTGATTGAGAATCTGCCTCCAGTGATTATTATAAATAAAAGAGGACATTAGAAGTGTGAACCAAGTTATCACTCTCATAATCACACACATCTCTGCCTCTGCAGTGAGATCAGAACTAACACAGTACAGCAGAAGTGAACTTTGTGTCATTACAAACACATTTGCAACAACATTTGTCCTCTCATAGTGTTGTCAGCTCTGCTGCACAGCTGTGCCTGGTTATAGCTAACACAGTACTGCAGAGTTGAACTTTGTCTCATTACAAACGCAACAAGCACATTTGCAGTTGTATTCTCAAATTGATTTCAGCTCTGTTCTACTGCCGTCCACCACGCTGACTGTCTGTGAGATTGAAGCTGAAGCATTATGAGAGATCAAGTGCAGCTACAAATGTTTTTATAATGAGATATGCAAGAGGACTTAAACTCTATAGTGCCACCTGTTGGAAGTAGCGATCCTACAAGTCACAATCAACCCTTTAACGAGTCATGCAATATGACAGGATAAAAGCCAAATCAGTATCTCAATTCGCAAACACGGTGTTTCGGGCTGTTGGCCCTCGTCAGTGCGAAGCATGAGAACTAATTTGGCTAGATGAGAGGCTCTGGACTGAGGTCTAAGGGGTAAGGTTTCTCCTTGTGGAGAGTGAAATACCAGATCTGGCTTGTCAAGGTAAGGAAGCTTATTCACCGTGCAATGCTCCTCTGGGAAATTTAATATGCAAATTGCCAGTCCAGAGCCTCTCACCTAGCCAAATTAGTTCTCATGCTTCGCACTGACGAAGGCCAACAGCCTGAAACACCGTGCAGAACAGACAGGGAAAAACAGGCTTCCACAAGACATGTCTTGTGGAAGCCCATTTTTCCCTGTCTGTCCTGCATTTGACATGATGTCAGGGCCGGTTTTAGGCAAAGTGGGGCCCTAGGCAAAGTTTAAAATGGGGCCCCAAATGCTAACATATTGCACGTCACACAGAAGCATTTCGGTTGTATTTACCTGCGCTGATCTCAGGCCGCTAAACGAGTGTGATCGACAATACTGAAGTCGTTGGACGCTTGTTTCCCGGCCTCTTTCCACCATCTGAGAAAGAATGATGGGACAGAACCATCACTAATAGATCACTAACAGATCACCATACAGTATCATGTTATCAGCAGCACATCTACAGTTTACATAGGGTGATGTGCTGCTGAGAACAATGATTTTTATTCCGGCATAAACAATCCAATCACCCAATGAATATGCAGCATTTTACTTGTTTAGTAAAATACACCCCATAGTCCTCCATATAATATAATGTGCTCCACAGTCCTCCATATAGTATAATACACTCTTCATAGTCCTCCATATATTAAAATGCACACGCCATAGTCCTCCATATAGTATACAGCAGAGCCCACAGTAGTATACAGCAGAGCCCACAGGGATATACAGCAGAGCCCACAGGGGTATACAGCAGAGCCCACAGGGGTATACAGCAGAGCCCACAGGGGTATACAGCAGAGCCCCCAGGGGTATACAGCAGAGCCCCCAGGGGTATACAGCACAGCCCCCAGTAATATACAGCAGAGCCCCCAGTAATATACAGCAGAGCCCCCAGGGGTATACAGCAGAGCCCCCAGGGGTATACAGCAGAGCCCCCAGGGGTATACAGCAGAGCCCCCAGGGGTATACAGCAGAGCCCCCAGTAGTATACAGCACAGCCCCCAGTAATATACAGCAGAGCCCCCAGTAATATACAGCAGAGCCCCCAGGGGTATACAGCAGAGCCCCCAGTAGTATACAGCACAGCCCCCAGTAATATACAGCAGAGCCCCCAGTAATATACAGCAGAGCCCCCAGGGGTATACAGCAGAGCCCCCAGGGGTATACAGCAGAGCCCCCAGGGGTATACAGCAGAGCCCCCAGTAGTATACAGCACAGCCCCCAGTAATATACAGCAGAGCCCCCAGTAATATACAGCAGAGCCCCCAGGGGTATACAGCAGAGCCCCCAGGGGTATACAGCAGAGCCCCAGGGGTATACAGCAGAGCCCCCAGGGGTATACAGCAGAGCCCCCAGGGGTATACAGCACAGCCCCCAGTGGTATACAGCAGAGCCCCCAGGGGTATACAGCAGAGCCCCCAGGGGTATACAGCAGAGCCCCCAGGGGTATACAGCAGAGCCCCCAGTAGTATACAGCACAGCCCCCAGTGGTGTACAGCAGTGCCCCCAGGGGTATACAGCAGAGCCCCCAGTAGTATACAGCACAGCCCCCAGTGGTGTACAGCAGTGCCCCCAGGGGTATACAGCAGAGCCCCCAGTAGTATACAGCACAGCCCCCAGTGGTGTACAGCAGTGCCCCCAGGGGTATACAGCAGAGCCCCCAGTAGTATACAGCACATCCCCCAGTGGTGTACAGCAGTGCCCCCAGGGGTATACAGCAGAGCCCCCAGTAGTATACAGCACAGCCCCCAGTGGTGTACAGCAGTGCCCCCAGGGGTATACAGCAGAGCCCCCAGTAGTATACAGCACATCCCCCAGTGGTGTACAGCAGTGCCCCCAGGGGTATACAGCAGAGCCCCCAGTAGTATACAGCACAGCCCCCAGTGGTGTACACCACAGCTCACATCCCCCCCTCTCCTCTCCTCTCCCCTCTCCTCTCCCCGTCCAGTAAAAAGAAAAAAAAAAAAACACAAGCTCCTCACCTCTCCACACGTGCCCGCGCTGCTCCTGTGTCGGCGGCTGCAGCTGCTCTGCCTGGGACACAGTGAGTGCGCGCGCACCCGCTGTGTCAGAGGCAGAGCGGGGAATGATGGGAGAGGGGGCGTCAGGTGACGCTCTCTCCTCCATCATTGCTTTGAACTGTACCGGCAGATGCCGGTACAGTTCAATGCGGCGGGGGAGTCAGCGCTGGCGGCAGGCGGGCCCCCTGCCTCACAGGGGCCCGGGGCCCCATAGCGGCTGCGTGATTTGCCGCTAGCTGGGGGCCCCTGGGGGAGTGGGGGCCCCAGGCAGCTGCCTGGTCTGCCTGCCCCTAACGCCGGCCCTGCATGATGTCAGAATAAAGATTGGATTTTTATCTGGATGGTGAGTGCCTGCTTTTCTTCAACTTCTATGCAGCAGTAATTTGGACTTGTTTCAGCGTGAGCACCCGATATCCGTATTGGCTTCATGGTATCCGAGGCAAACTGAGAATGATTGGGTGATAGAACCAGCTGGGAGTGTGGTCTTTTTTCTGTTTTTTGGAAGCCTGAAACACTGTGTTTGCGAATTGAGATACTGATTTTGCTTTTATCCTAAGTCATATGGCACAACTCGTTAAAGGGTTGATTGTGACTTGTAGGATCGCTACTTCCAACAGGTGGCGCTACAGAGTTTAAGTCCTCTTTTTCTCTGAAGAGGCAATTTGCATATTACATTTCCCAGAGGAGCATTGCATGACGAATAAGCCTCCTTACCTTGACAAGCCAGAGCTGGTATGTCACTCTCCACAAGGAGAAACCTTACCCCATATATAATGAGAGAAAGTTCACTTTCTGCTGTGTTGCTAGCTCTACTGTGATATGTAAGTACAGAACGCACTGCAGAGCGGTTTGTGATTATGAAGGCAAAGTGTCAGTCATTACTTGGTTCACCCTGGTAACACCCCCTTTCATTTAAAATAATGTCTGGAGGAAGATTTTCCTGGAGATCAGTCTCCGGCCCGTAGATCTTAACCGCTCATTTGCATATAAGAAATATCTGGTTTTATGTGGAATAAGACATTGCAGATATCAAGATATAATTTTGTTCAACTCCCTATGATCTGCATGACCATATAGTAAATATGGTGTAAAATTGTTGATTTAAAGGGACCCTGTCAACAAAAATAATTGGTATTTAACTGCAAAAATAGTGGTAATCTGCAGGTAAATACAATTTTAAATATGTGCAGGTGCCTAATTGGAAGTGTTGCTGAAGGGAGAAAATTAAGTTATATTTTCCCTACAGCCAATCGCTTCCAAGTGCTTCCAAGTGGATGGCACAGAAGGGCTATGGCTATGTACAATAAGTGATTGCTGCAGAGTGAGCACAATGTAATCACTCCCCCTGGTCATTGACTAACCTCCTGCTCTCCACACATGCTGTGTTGCAGGGGGAGTGATTACAGTGTGCTCAGGGTGTAGTGAGCGCAGACTGTTCACTTCCTTGCTGCTGTCATGATGACTAGAAGTGAGCAGCTACAGGGAGAATAGAACTTTATTTTCTTCCTGCAGCAGCATTTCCAGTTAGAATGCTGCACATATTTAAAATGCTATTTACCTGCACATAACACATTGGCTGCACTTACTATATTTTTGGATTGTAGGACGTACATTACTGTAAAATGTAACTGTTTTTGACAGCAGAAAATGTTTTTCCTATTTACTTGTAATAAAAAATTCCCCGGAGGTGTAAAGTGGATGTTTCCATATCAATATTTTAATGCACTAGGGTAGAATAGGGATGATATAGATCTATTGTTGTTTCTCTGCATTCTATACATATAGCTTTATAGCACACACATTTTGCTCTCTGTAGTGCACACATGTACACAGCACTGCTGCATGTACAGTACATGTTTGTACTGTATGTAGCTGAGCAGAGCAATCAACACACAGCTCAGCTACATCATCAACACACGTAAAGCTCATCTACAGCTTGGACACATCATCAAAACACACACTCTGTATACTTTGCCTCATTTTGAATTTTCTTCCAGGAATGTGACTGATCACATGGCCTCTAAGGTCCTCCAGCTACTCAGGATGTACAGCATCTGTGCAGATCCTGGTAGCTTTTTCTCCTGTCATCTACTGATCAAATATCCATGTGGGGCAGGAGGAGATTGAGACATTTTCTCAGTGATGGGGAAGGATGTTTTGTCCATGGTCTCCTTGACCACAGCTGCCAGTGGACTTTAAGTCATGCACACTTTTTAGCAAGATTTTCTTCTAGTCCAAAAAATATGGTAAATACTGGGTATTTTTAATTGTTAGCTGATTGGTTCCCTTTAAAGCACACTACACCTTGTTGTAGGGTTTCATTTGCAATCTTCAAAATTGTTACTGACTGATAAACACATTACCACTATTGTTTCCAGATTGCTTGTATAAAATATGAACAGTGTGACTACTGCTATTAGTCAACTTTACATGTGTCTCTGCTTTAGAACTCAATCAGACGTAAGTTTCTCAAATTGTTATTATTTTATTTATATAGCACCATTGAATCCATGGTGCTGTACATGAGAAGGAGTTGCATACAAATTATAGATATCACTTACAGTAAACAAACTAACAATGACAGACTGATACAGAGGAGCAAGGACCCTGCCCTTGCGGGCTTACATTCTACAGGATTATGGGGAAGGAGACAATAGGTTGAGGGTTGCAGAAGCTCCGGTGTTGGTGAGGCAGTATCTCCGTCTCCAGTAGTGATGAGGAGGCAGCGGGGTCAGTGCAGGCTTTCCTGAAGAAGTGGGTTTTCAGGTTCTGTCTGAAGGATCCGAATGTGGTTGATAGTCAGACGTGTTGGGGCAGAGAATTCCAGAGGATGGGGGATATTCTGGAGAAGTCTTGTAGGCGATTAGGTGAGGAGTGAATAAGTGTGGAGGAGAGAAGAAGGTCTTGGGAGGACTGGAGATTACGTGAGGGAAGATATCGGGAGATTAGTTCAGAGATATATGGAGGACACAGGTTATGGATGGCTTTGTAGGTCAGTATTAGTAATTTGAGCTGGATACGCTGAGGGAATGGGTGCCAGTGAAGAGATTTGCAGAGGGGGGAAGAGGAGGACTAGCGATGAGATAGATGAATTAGTCAGGCAGCAGAGTTAAGGATGGACTGGAGAGGTGCAAGGGTGTTAGCAGGGAGGCCACAGAATAGGATGTTGCAGTAGTCAAGGCGGGAGATGATGAGGGCATGCACAAGCATTTTAGTAGATTGATGGTTGAGGAAAGGATGGATTCTGGAGATATTTTTGAGCTGGAGGTGACAGGAGGTGGAGAGACCTTGGATGTGCGGTTTGAAGGACAGGGCAGAGTCAAAGGTTACTCGGAGGCAGCGGACTTCCAGTACGGGGGAAAGCGTGATGTCGTTAATTGCGATAGATAGATCAGGTAAGGAAGATCTATGGGATGGAGGAAAGATGAGTTCAGATTTGTCCAAATTGAGTTTTAGGAAGCGAGAGGAGAAGGAGGAGGATATGGTTGATAGACACTATGGGATTCTGGACAGCAGAGCGGTGACATCTGGGCCAGAAAGGTAGATCTGAGTGTCATCAGCATAAAGGTGGTACTTGAAACCATGAGACTTTATGAGTTGTCCCAGGCCAAGTGTATAGATTGAGAAGAGTAGGGGTCCTAGAACAGAGCCTTGGGGGACTCCAACAGACAGAGGGTGGGATGAGGAGGTAGTGTGGGAGTGGGAGACGCTGAATGTGCGGTTGGAAAGGTACGAGGAGATCCAGGATAGGGCGAGGTCTTTGCTGCCAAAGGAGGAGAGGATCTGTAGAAGGAGGGGGTGGTCAACTGTGGTGAAAGCAGAGGACAGGTCTAGAAGGAGGAGTACAGAGTATTGTCCGTTAGCTTTGGCTGTAAGTAGGTCGTTAGTGATTTTGGTCAGGGCTGTCTCAGTTGAGTGATGGGGGCGGAAACCAGATTGTAGATTGTCTATGATCAAGTTAGATGAGAGGTTGGAGGAAAGTTCAGCGTGGACGTGCTGCTCCAGGAGTTTGGAAGTAAATGGGAAGCAAATTGGGTGATAGCTGGACATAGCAGTTGGATTGAGGGTTGGCTTTTTAAGGATAGGCGTGATTGTGGCATGTTTGAAAGCAGAAGGGAAGGTGCCAGAAGTTAGTGATAGGTTGAAGAGGTGGGTTAGGGATGGGATAAATGTGGTGAGGAGGTGGGATGGGATTGGGTCGAGTGCACAGGTGGTGAGGTGCGATTTGGAAAGGAGACAATTAAGCCCCCCTTCAGTGATGTTGGATAGGGAGGTTATGGGGATGGGGAATTGGTCTGGTACACAAAGGGGTTGTGGTGGTTGAACAATGAAGACTTGCCTCATACAAGTTCTGTATCTGTTTTAGATAGACACATCCTTGTAAGTGTCTATGATGACATCTGTAAAGCGTTGTAGTATTAATGGCGCTGTATAAGTGAGTAAAATATATAAATAAAACTGTTCACACTGTTCTACTGTGTTCACAAAAAATACACGGAGACATGTATAATTTTGATCCGTTTCTCAAATCAAGTACAACAATGGAAGTTTCAGTCCGTGAAAAATTCAGAAAGCCATCCGCATGTAGTCAGGTTTTTCAAGCTTCTCATAGCAAACAATCTGTGAAAAACTCTGTTTGTTTTTTTCATCTGAGAAAAGTGATACAATTCTGACCAAACTCTGATGGTAAAAGCTGACAGTCTGGCGAAACTCTCATTAAAAAAAACAAACACACACACACACAGAAACAAACATTACATTTTAACCTTTTTTTTCCATATAAGAAAAATTGCTGACGTCTGAATGAGCCCTTAGTGTTTTTGGGTAAAATAACTTCACATTCTTGCAATTGTCCATAAGTATTTAGCTCGGTTAGTATTTATGTATATATGTTTATGGCCTATACCATCAAGATTTATTCGTGTGTATTTAACAGATTTTTTTTTTTCTTTATTTCTCTTTCTGATACAACGCTGACTTTAGGATGCATCTGGAAAAGTATTGGATCACTGGTCAATAATGACTGTAGAAGAAGAATTAGCCACATTGCAACAGTTTCTTCGATTTGGAGAAACCAAATCAATTGTAGAACTGATGGCAATCCACGAGAAGGAAGGGTACTCCGTACTTGTTCCCAGCACTCGGGCAAATTCTGACATCAGAACGTTTATTGAAAACAGCAACCCCAGGAACAGTCCTATTATAGTTGCTAACCCACTGGAGAAAGTGTCTCCATCTTCCATACATCCATTTGAGAACATGATCAATAACATGGCCTTTACTTTACCATTTCAATTTTTCAGCCCCGTGCCTCCACCTCTCATAGGCTCACCACCTGAAAGGCCATTTACTGAAAGAAGCCAGGATAGAGGGAGTGACGGAAAACAAGATGCCCATATATCATTCTCTGAAAGCAGCTTCTTGACTTCTAGTTCTGCATCATTTAATTTAGAAAATGAATCCAGCATAAGTGCTCAGGATGTCGTCACCAAAGCAGAAGATGATAGCCCATTAAGCGATTCCAGTTCACACAACACCTTGACAAACTATGAGATGACTTCAGTCTCTCCTGAAAGTACACTGAATACTGCTGAACGAAATGGCACTGGACCCAGAAAGGGCCGTGTCTTCTGTACTGCTTGTGAAAAGACCTTTTATGACAAGGGAACATTAAAGATCCATTACAATGCAGTGCATCTGAAGATAAAGCACAGGTGTACCATAGAGGGCTGCAATATGGTATTTAGTTCATTACGTAGCCGAAATCGTCACAGTTCTAATCCCAACCCACGTCTTCATATGCCAATGAATAGGAATAATAGAGATAAAGATCTTAGGAATGGTCTTATCATCTCTGTATCTGAGGACCACAAAAGGCTTGGACTAAAAAGTCCATGCCTAGAAAACAGATCTCCTAATACCTATGTAACTCATAGCACTGATTCAAAGATGCCAACTGGTTTGCCTAATATTGGACAGTCTTGTGTTCTCATTCCTAACTTGAAAACTGTTCAACCAGTTTTACCTTTCTACAGAAGTCCTGTTACTCCAGCTGAAATTGCCAATACTCCTGGCATTCTTCCTTCCCTACCAGCCATCTCTTCATCGGTCAGTGATAAGATGGCTTCTGCAGACCTTTTGGATATGATGCCAAAAAAGAAATCTCGAAAATCTAGCATGCCAATCAAGATTCACAAAGAATCTGTGGATACCCCAACAGAAAGCCCAGAAAACATGAGCTCTGAAGAGGACCTCTCACCAAATAAAGATGATTCCTCTGTATTTGATTACTCAGACAGAAATGTAGGGACCTCCGCTGAAAGCCCAGGTAGACATGAGAGAGATAATACGCATTCGTCAATTCCTTTCCATTCCCAAAATGGAGATGAACAAGATTCTCATACTGCAATGGATAAAAGTTATGACAAT
The DNA here is from genome assembly GCF_051348905.1 of Ranitomeya variabilis. Taxonomy (NCBI): domain Eukaryota; kingdom Metazoa; phylum Chordata; class Amphibia; order Anura; family Dendrobatidae; genus Ranitomeya; species Ranitomeya variabilis. The sequence goes on from NC_135236.1 coordinate 188,867,087, forward strand.
GCATCTTCTGACTCCGAGAATGAATTTCATCCCTTCACTCAAGAGCCGGCATTGAAAGTAGATTCCAGTGAAAATAAATATGATCACTTAAACCACTTTAATATTGTGAGGCAGCTGGCTGACCCCTCCCTCTATATTAAAGAACAGTCAAAACATTCTGATTCTGAGGACCGTGTTGAATTTCGGCATTACTCTTTTAATGGGGGCATTTTTGGTGCAATATCGAACAAAGGCCCTGGCTTGAGTGACTCTTCAGACATAGATCAGCACTTAGATATATCCAAGGATGAAAACCGTTTCCAATGTGAGATTTGTAAGAAGGCATTTAAAAACCCATACAGTGTTAAAATGCATTACAAAAATGTGCATCCAAAAGAAATGCATTTATGTACAATTGATGGCTGCAATGCTGCTTTTCCTTCTCGGAGAAGCAGAGACAGGTAAGACTTATTTACTACATGAAAAGTTTATTTTGTGTTTTGCCATAATTAGTTTACTGCCATAGCACATCCAAACTGCACTTATCTATAGCATGTGTACATTTGTTTCTGTAGATATATCATTGCTAAATATCTGTATATTCATTGACTTCTTCAATGGGACTAACAAAGTGCAGAATATGAAACTTTGGTCTCTGTTCCTTTGCTGTTCGTCTCTTTAATCGGACACAATAGCACTGTCTACTTCATAGTTAGACCTACTTAAGAATGTAAGATATTCCTCCTGTTTATACATGTAATTTACATATATCCGCACAAAAGAAGGCAAAATCCTCCCCACTAATGTCAATTTAAAAAATTACCTTTGTACTATTGACTTAAGTGCATATAATGAAGTTTGTAATATATAATTAAATATAAAAATCGTTTTCTGCTATTATACTGTTCATTTACTCTGTTTAGTGAAGACAGATTTTCACTTCACTGAGGGAACACATTACAGCTCCTTCTAAAATTCCACCCACAAAGATGGGAGCAGGTAGAGAAGGACCAAACCAAACAACTATGCTGCAGCAAGTTTAATTGGAATAGTTAAGTTAACTTAAAGGGGTTGTCTTTAGTAAATGTTTTGGGGATATTGTTTTGTGACCCTTACTAATAGATCTAAGTAGTACAGATTTTTATCGTTTGTGAGGAAGGCTGCACTAATGAGTGAACCGAACTTTAAAGACTGCTCAACTTATTTGTTCTGAAAGTGGCAATTGATAGAGGAGCATGTTACCAGACCTGTCCTTCCACCTCCTCCAATTAAGAAAAACTGCCCTTGGGAAAACTTTTTTTTTTATTGGCCAAAGAGAAAAAAGAGACAAGTGCACGCAGAGGAAGTTAGGGGGTGCTCACCTGACCAGATTGTGCATGTCACAACCCCATTGTATACCCGTACAGCTGCTGGAGTCACTCCTGAGGATAGAAGCAAATCTTCATCTGCATATATTGAGGAGTAAAAAGAGATGGACATTTACGATTGACTGCGCTGCTGCTGGAGAAGTTATCTTTACATGCTTTAGTAGTATGTAACAGTAGTTTTATTACGTGTTTCGAGTTTGTACCAAACTCATTTTCAAAAATAGTTTAAATACATCTACTTTTGAGGAAGAGTTTGGTACGAACGTGAAACTCCTAGTAAAGGTACTACTAAATACTACCACAGTGTGTACTGACTACTTTTCCAGCAGGCGCGCAGTCACCAGAAACATCCATCTCCTTTTACTTTTCAATCTAAGGAGGCTGATGGATCGCTTTGATCACATGCTTTTCATTCCAATGCAATTTTTAGAACACATGGAGGAAGGTGGCATCCTACAGTCAATTTCCTGGTGAAAATTCATTACTCATTGTTAGTCACTTTCTAACATAACTGTTAATGAAGATTTTTTTTTCTGTTCCTACAGAAAAAATCATACTTATAAGGTCGAGATTACACTTTTCCATAATACATTTAAAAGTAGGCAGTTATCTTCTATTATTTTGGACATCCTTCTTAATTCTCCTTTTGTCTTTCAGGCACAGTTCTAATCTGAACCTTCATCATAAGCTTCTAACCAGAGATGCTTTGGAACTACAAAACAGCCCTTACAATTTTCCTTATCTTTTGAAAGACATGGCCAACAATCACTACCAGGAATCCCCACTAAAAAACCCAGGACAGACATCTGTGATCTTCAAAGGAATGAACCGGACAGGGAGTCTGGTTTATCCCATGAGTAAGATCAGAGAGCCTTGTTTGGACAGCTTTGGTACAGAGCCTGTGAATGACAGTGTTGTGTTGGATTTGAGCACAACCTCAAGCGTCAAGTCAACAAGCAGTTCACATTCCTCTTGGGACTCGGATGGCGGTAGTGAAGAAGGTAACCTACCAGTGGAAGATAGGGATGAACACTTTGAAGGCTTGAACTTTATTCCACAGGAAGAGCTTTACCACAATTTAAATTTGGTCAGTAGAGTTGACCAAAGTTTCTCGAATATACCATCTGGTATGCCAATAACTTGCCACATCTGTCAAAAAACATACAGTAATAAGGGGACATTTAAAGCCCATTACAAAACAGTACATCTAAGGCAACTCCATAAATGTAAGGTGGCTGGTTGCAACATAATGTTCTCTTCTGTGCGTAGTAGAAACAGACACAGCCAAAATCTCAACTTGCACAGAAGCATATCTGAGTCACCTAGTACTATTTTTAGTACCAATGATCCAGGGTTAAAAGAAAATCGGACTTCGGTACTTTAAATGCCAGATTTGTGTTAATGCATTCTTAATTTAAAAATACTTTTGAAAGCACTTGAGATTTTCATACAACAGATCATAGTGCTTGTCCATCCTTGAGCACACTTTTGTTTTGGAATTGTTTTAATCTAAATAGGTTAACAATTCTGAGCAATTCAAGATCTTTATTGGCCTAGAGGCTGGAGCTTCATTTTTGTGAGGAAGAGCTAAAAATCACATCAACAAATGTAGATTTAAAAATATGCCACTAGGAGGAGCTTGGGAGCATACTGCATACTGTTATGCCTTGTACTCCATAATAACCCAGTATGCAGTAAGCTCCTATGCTCCCTCTGGTGGTGACTGCATCTGGTAAAACTTTATCTATGCAGTGGATTTCAAATATGGAGAAAAACACCAATATATACATATCTAGGTCAAGATATATCACAATAAAAGATTAAAGGGGTGGTCCGAAACTAATATGGATTTTAATCCTAAATGTATATCTATTTTATTAATCTAATTGCTTTTATAATAGACTTTTATTAAAAAGTCTCTACCGTTCCCTATCTGCTTTATTTTTTTTGCAGAAGAAGGAAGGATCTAGCCTCCGATCCATGTATATGTAAAACAAGTTCCTTTATTAGCAAAAAGTTAAAATGTGGCAAAAAAAAAACCAATGATGAGTCCTCCAATTCCCCCCTTTCACACCTTAGATTGTTGGTGTGCATTAGTTTTTCTCTTCTTTTTTTTGTCACATATTTCACTGTTTGCTAATAAAGGAATCCACTTTACATATACCTAGAACAGAAGCTGGTTCCTTCCTTCACCTGCATTCACTGGGCGCTGAGCAGTGGCATCAGTCGCGGGCTTCCGTACCAATTTTTGCTTGAAAGGGTCAGCTGGTCTTTTTCCTTTTTACGTTTATTTTTTTTACCTACTTCCTTTTTGATGGTTTGTTTGAAAATCCCGAGTGCAAGCTGGGATAATCAAACGGTCTAAAAAGAAGCGCCCTCAGTGACTGTCATTTCAGGAGCTAGGCTAGTCCCAGCTCTGCTGAGCATGCGTCGGATGTTATTTCTGGCGTATAATCAGTACAAGCTCCCTTGTCAATTTGCAAATGTTTTTTTCACTGTACAGTGACACTGCTCTCTCACCAGATTTAATGAGAAGTGACAAGCCAGCAAGAGAGTGCACTGTCAGCATGCATTGTAAGGAGAGAGCAGTATCCAGCCTCACCCAAGAAAGTGATGTCTGTTTTGGGGGTGGGGCTGGTCTCTGCTCCTCTCTTGCTTACCGCTTTCTCTCCGCACTGATAGTGCGCTCTCTTGCCAGCTTGTCACTTCTCATTAGAGCTGGTGAGGGAGGGCAGTGTCACTATACATTGAAAAGAATATTGCGCAGTGAAAAGGGAGCTTGTACTGAGCATACATCGGAAGTGACAAGCAAACGCTTGCTGAGTAAACATGCTTAATTGTCGTGTGAGGACAGAGACTGTGGCAGTGACTGCATTCCCTGCCCTCTGATGACATCCTGTTTTAGTATGCCAGCATGCACTGGTGATTCTCAAACAAAATGTCATCAAAACATAAGTAGATAAAGAAAATGTAAAAAAAAAAAAAAAAAAAGAAGTTAGATTAGAGGGGAAACGATCGGAACTTTACAGTATATTATAAAAAAAAGATTAGATTATTACAATAAATCAATAAATAGACCTTTAGGATTAAAATCAATATTAGTTTCGGACCACCACTTTTAGGGTACTGTCACACAGTGCAATTTTGATCGCTACGACGGCACGATTCGTGACGTTCTAGCGATATCGTTACGATATCGCAGTGTCTGACACGCAGCAGCGATCAGGGACCCTGCTGAGAATCGTACGTCGTAGCAGATCGTTTGGAACTTTCTTTCGTCGCTTGATCACCCGCTGACATCGCTGGATCGTTGTGTGTGACAGCGATCCAGCGATGTGTTCGCTTGTAACCAGGGTAAACATCGGGTAACTAAGCGCAGGGCCGCGCTTAGTAACCCGATGTTTACCCTGGTTACCAGCGTAAACGTAAAAAAAACAAACAGTACATACTCACATTCCGGTGTCTGTCCTCCGGCGTCTCAGCTTCTCTGCACTGTGAGCGCCGGCCAGCCAGAAAGCGAGCACAGCGGTGACGTCTGACGTCACCGCTCTGCTTTCCGGCTGCTGTGCTTACACAGTGCAGAGAAGCTGAGACGCCGGGGGACAGACACCGGAATGTAAGTATGTACTGTTTTTTTTTTTTACGTTTACGCTGGTAACCAGTGTAAACATCGGGTTACTAAGCGCGGCCCTGCGCTTAGTAACCTGATGTTTACCCTGGTTACCCGGGGACTTCGGCATCGCTCCAGCGCCGTGATTGCAACGTGTGACCGCAGTCTACGACGCTGGAGCGATAATCATACGACGCTGCGACGTCACGGATCGTGCCGTCGTAGCGATCAAAATGGCACTGTGTGACAGTACCCTAAGATTTACAATTGTTTGTTTCCTTATTAAAACCTGGTTTTTTTAGATAAGTTTTGTCAGGAGGTACACCCATTTAAGTGTGAAAATGATAACGAATGTAAAGAGCATATGTTGTATGGCATAGAGTTGGCTTCCTTCTCGTACAGTAAGGAACATGTCGCTCGCTGCTCTCTTTTTAATGCATCTTTTTCATTCTAGGAAAAAGCATGATCTTGAAAGAACGAAACAATGATGCATTTCAAAGTAGAGGATGTGCAAACAACTCCCTATATTGAACCCAAAAACACACAAAATGGTCAAACCACTACTGTTATGATGCCAGCTGAACAAAATAAGTGTTCACGTTTTTGTAGACATTAATGAGCTGTGTAAGTAGTAAAGTCATTCTCTGATTTGTACAGTTTTGATACCGTGTCACTTCAGCCTTGTCACTGTATAATGTTTTTGTTATTCTGTATGCTACGCACTTGTTCCAGGCATTTTGTATTAAAATGCAGTCTGTTCACTTTTGTTATAAATAATATTATATCTTATTATTATTATTATAATTATTATTGTGTATGTTTTTTGGTTTTATTTTCTTTGGCTAAATTGGAAAAGGCAGATGTTTTCCAGAAGCATGATATCGATTAGTTTGTAAATGGTACAAATATTTTCTTTCCTTCATTCCATGTATTCCAGTAACACTGGAGTTGTGTAATTATCATGCACTGTAAATATATGAAAGCAGAAATCCTAATTTCATTTGTTGCTGTTTGTAGCCGAGTTTTGTTATTTAACTTATTGGGAATGAGCCCAGTTGGTTCGTAAGTTCTTGCTACGTAAATGCAGTGGAACTCTTTGTAAAATGAAGCTAAACTGGGGACAAAATGTATCCTTCCCGGGAACCACTTCATTTATGAGGAATAAGTCTAAAATGATGGTTTATTAAATGCTACAGTGAATTCTTTTACAAACTGGGGTCGTCTGCTAATCTAAAGCTTGGTAAACATGGGTTTACTTTTTTATGCACTTTCAGAGTAACACATTCTTGGTCATGGATGATATTCCAGCTCCGTTGAATTTCATTGTTTTTTGCTGTATAGCCCATTCAAAGTCCATAACTGGCCCTGATCCTGAAAAATCAGAAGACGCTTTTTTTTTCTAATCTTAGACAGCTACTTTAATTCTGTGGGCTATGATTTTGAGACAGATAAGCTGCTGTAGATACACTGCCTTCATTAAATATTTGCAACCAGACTGCCTAGGATTATCAGGGTCTTAAGTTCAAGACAATCAGCTCTCCCATAACATTTATTTAAGTTTTTCTAAGGTCTCATTCAGACATTTGTGTTTTTACAAATAGGACATGTACTCATTATAGTATTCTGGGCTTTCTCATGACAGCACTTTTACAGTCCGAGGGTCAGCAAAAAAAACTGTGACTTTCCAATTTTGATCCTAGATATGGACTAAACTCACCCATTCAAGTCTATGAATTAATGAAACACTTGGACAGGCATCCTAGTTCTGACCTTTAGGGTACCGTCACACATTGAAATTTCCATCGCTACGACGTTACGATTCGTGACGTTCTAGCGATATCGTTACGATATCGCTGTGTCTGACACGCTACTGCGATCAGACACCCTGCTGAGAATCGTACGTCGTAGCAGATCGTTTGGAACTTTCTTTCGTCGCTTGATCACCCGCTGACATCGCTGGATCGATGTGTGTGACAGCGATCCAGCGATGTCTTCGCTTGTAACCAGGGTAAACATCGGGTAACTAAGTGCAGGGCCGCGCTTAGTAACCCGATGTTTACCCTGGTTACAAGCGTAAACGTAAAAAAACAAACCGTACATACTCACCCGTCGGTGTCCTTCAGGTCCCTTGCCGTCTGCTTCCTGCTCTGAGTGCCGGCCGGAAAGTGAGAGCAGAGCGCAGCGGTGCTGCGCTCTGCTCTCACTGTACGGCTGCACTCAGAGCAGGAAGCAGACGGCAAGGGACCTGAAGGACACCGACGGGTGAGTATGTACTGTTTGTTTTTTTACGTTTACGCTGGTAACCAGGGTAAACATCGGGTTACTAAGCGCGGCCCTGCGCTTAGTTACCCGATGTTTACCCTGGTTACCCGGGGACTTCGGCATCGCTCCAGCGCTGTGATTGCAACGTGTGACCGCAGTCTACGACGCTGGAGCGATGATCATACGACGCTGTGACGTCACGAATCGTGCCGTCGCAGCGATGAAAATTTCAATGTGTGACGGTACCCTTATCTCTTTGACTGGTGTGAAAAAAAACAAACAAAAAAAACTTTAAAAACCTCCATCAGCTTTTGTTTCTTTTTGCATATCAAAAAAACACACAAAAAATACAGTACAGATCAAAAGTTTGGACACACCTTCTCATTTAAAGATTTTTCTGTATTTTCAGGACTATGAAAATTGTACATTCACACTGAAGGCATCAAAACTATGAATTAACACATGTGGAATTATATACTTAATTTCAGTTGTTTCACACTTTTTTGTTATGTCTTGTATTTTAGGTTCTGCAAAGTAGCCACCTTTTGCTTTGATGACTGTTTTGCACACTCTTGGCATTCTCTTGAATGAGGTTCTTCAGGAGGTAGTCTCCGGGAATGGTCTTCCAACAATCTTGAAGGAGTTCCCAGAGTTGCTTAGCACTTGTTGACCCTTTTGCCTTCACTTTGCGGTCCAGCTCACACCAAATAATCTCGATTGGGTTCAGGTCTGGTGACTGTGGAGGCCAGGTCATCTGGCGTAGCACCCCAACACTCTCCTTCTCGGTCAAATAGTCCTTACACAGCCTGGATGTGTGTTTGGGGTCATTGTCCTGTTGAAAAATAAATGATGGTCCAACTAAATGCAAACCGGATGGAATAGCATGCCGCTGCAAGATGCTGTGGTAGCCATGCTGGTTCAGTATTCCTTCAATTTTGAATAAATCCCCAACAGTGTCACCAGCAAAGCACCCCCACACCATCACACCACCTCCTCCATGCTTTTGCGGTGGGAACCAGGCATATAGTCCATCCATTCACCTTTTCTGCGTCGCACAAAGACACGGTGGTTGGAACCAAAGATCTCAAATTTGGACTCATCAGACCAAAGCACAGATTTCCACTGGTCTAATGTCCATTCCTTTTGTTCTTTAGCCCAAACAAGTTTCTTCTGCTTGTTGACTGTCCTTAGCAGTGGTTTCCTAGCAGCTATTTTACCATGAAGGCCTGCTGCACAAAGTCTCCTCTTAACAGTTGTTGTAGAGATGTGTCTGCTGCTAGAACTCTGTATGGCATTGACCTGGTCTCTAATCTGAGCTGCTGTTAACCTGTGATTTCTGAGGCTGGTGACTCGGATAAACATCCTCAGAAGCAGAGGTGACTCTTGGTCTTCCTTTCCTGGGGCAGTCCTCATGTGAGCCAGTTTTTTTGTAGCGCTTGATGGTTTTTGCAACTGCACTTGGACACTTTCAAAGTTTTCCCAATTTTTCGGACTGACTGACCTTCATTTCTTAAAGTAATTATGGCCACTCGTTTTTCTTTACTTAGCTGCTTTTTTCTTGCCATTATATAAATTCTAACAGTCTATTCAGTAGGACTATCAGCTGTGTAACCACCAGACTTCTGCACAACACAACTGATGGTCCCAACCCCATTTATAAGGCAAGAAATCCCACTTATTAAACCTGACAGGGCACACCTGTGAAGTGAAAACCATTCCCGGTGACTACCTCTTGAAGCTCATCAAGAGAATGCCAAGAGTGTGCAAAGCAGTCATCAAAGCAAAAGTTGGCTACTTTGAAGAACCTAGAATATAAGATATATTTTCAGTTGTTTCACACTTTTTTGTTAAGTATATAATTCCACATGTGTTCATTCATAGTTTTGATGCCTTCAGTGTGAATTTACAGTTTTCATAGTCATGAAAATACAGGAAAATCTTTAAATGAGAAGGTGTGTCCAAACTTTTGGTCTGTACTGTATGATGAAGCACTGATGGTAAAAATTTGACATCCTGACAAAACACTGATGAAAATCTGTTGCAAGACATTGTAAGTCGGTCAGTTGTTCACATTAACCGGAAAAAAATCTACTGTACTTCTGAATGAGACTTAGAGGTTGTCCACTACTTTAGCACTGATGTCCTATCCTTAGGATAGGTCATCAATGTCTGATCGGTCGGGCACCATTGATCAGCTGGTCTCTTTGTATGTGACGGTGATCGCTGGCTGGAAATACTCACTTGCAGAGCTGCTCCGTTTTTTGATAGTGGTCATGGCAGGGTACTACACATCCACCTCCTATTAATTTGAGTAGGAGGCATATGTATAGTCCCAGCCATAGCCACTATCAGAAGGCAGCCAGGTCTGCAAATAAACATTTCCGGCCGGCAGCTGCCGACACCGACAACAGTTGGTTAGGGTGCATGCTTCTGAGAGCAGTATATTGAAGAGACAGAGGCCCTACTTCCAGTGATATGTTACTTTCTAGGCTGCTTGCTGTCATTTTAATAAAATCCCTGTTTTTGCTTCAGATCTAGCAGTTCTCTAAATGCTAAGTTCTGTGTAACTCCACCCACACCTATGATTGGCAGCTTCCAATCATTAGCGGAGGTGGGGTTATACAGAGTTGATGAATATACTTGACTATTTGGCAGCAAGTTCACTAGTCGTCTTGTGTTGAAACCACTGTTTTATCAGCAGGAGTTTATCAAAACTACAGCAAACAGTCCTGTAAGTGAAACCGAGGTTTGTCTCTACATTGTCACTCTGATTAGGTGTTAAAAACCTGCTGACACATAACATTTCCAAAGGAAAATATTTGTTAAAAGTAATCATATTACACAAAATAAATTTGACTAACTCTAGTACTCATCCAGTTACATTTCTAAAGTCATGCGCCTGGTCCTATAAACATTTCTTTTAGGGGAAGAATACTGTGCCCTGCAGAGATTTGCCGTGTCGCACAGAGTGCCTAGGGCTCTGAAATATGGAACTATAGGGATTAGGTGCGTCACTGCCGGCTTTGTGCAGGCATCTTAAGGTAAATTACACCTGTCATTTAATGGACAATTGTAAAGATTTAATTGGTATTATCATGAGCGGTTAACCTAAAACATGACTTAAATAGCTAATCGCGTCCATTCCTGTGATTGAGATCTTTGATGAATAGGGTCTTGCTACTGGTTTTGTTTCTGATTTATTTTTGTTTGTGATATTGGCAGAAAATAACCTTGAAATTAACAGTATTCTGTAATTAAAGCTTACACTAATCTAAGTGGTCCCGTTTTCTTCAACATTCCACAAAAAATCTATTCCACGTTTCTAGGTCTTTCTAAATCTGTTGTATTTTGCCAGGTATTTAATATCAAATGTTTCCTAATAGCTTCATTTATATACCCTATGTACATTCTTTTGAAATAATAAATCTTGTTCACATTACACTGATTAGTTCCATTTATTTATAAATCATATTATTACCTGCATGTGAAGTGTCCCTTGACTTGGTCATACCAATTTTGTTATGTCATGTAGTGAACAGTTCTTTGAGGAAATGATAGAAACCATTTTTCATTGTATGTATATACTGTATTAGTCACATTTTTATTTTTTACCCATTATTTTATAAGTTTACGTGGTATGATTTTGACTTTACAGCAAAAACAATTATTCTTGTAACCTATTAGAATTTTCATAAAGATATTTTTTTTCCACCATTAGGAAAATTTCCTCTAGTATTCATGATGTACAATAACAAATTGTATTGTGGTACCGTGTTAAAAAAGAAACTGGACAGACTCAGGAAGAAAGCAGGTCTCTAGTATTCATGAATTGGTTTTCTAGGTAGAAGCATCAATGGCCATCCTTAGGAGCAGTGTCAAACATTCAGCTTCAGTACCAGGTACAGACACATATACCAACGAACTGCTGTGTCTGAATGTACAATCAGTGATTTTTAGTGCTACACACTGGTCAAGCATAAGCCAGTTTTTTGTGTTTGTTCTTTTAATATTTAGTAGAAGGCCTGACCTTGGTCTTTTTTAGGGTATGTGCATACGTCAGGATTTCTTGCAGAAATTTCCTGAAGAAAACTGGAAATTTTCTGCAAGAAATCTGCATTTTTTTTTTTGCTTTTTTTTCCGGTTTTTTTCCCGTTTTTTTTAGCATTTTGCAAGCGAAATTAGCTTGCAGAATGCTAAAGTTTTCCAAGCGATCTGTAGCATCGCTTGGAAAACTGACTGACAGGTTGGTCACACTTGTCAAACATAGTGTTTGACAAGTGTGACTAACTTTTTACTATTGATGCTGCCTATGCAGCATCAATTGTAAAAGATAGAATGTTTAAAAAAAATAAAAAAAAATAAAAAAAATGGTTATACTCACCTGCAGACAGCCGATCTCCTCAGCGGCATCCGTTCCTATAGATGGTGTGTGTGTGCAGGACCTTCGATGACGTCGCGGTCACGTGAGCGGTCACATGAGTGGTCACGGGACCAATCACAAGACCGCGACATCATCGCAGGTCCTTCACACACACCATCTATAGGAACGGAAGCGGCAGCATGCACCTGAGAGGCGGGAAGACTGCGGGGGCCATCGAAGGTGAGTATATGACTATTTTTTATTTTAATTCTTTTTTTTTTTATACCAATTATATGGTGCCCAGTCCATGGAGGAGAGTCTCCTCTCCTCCACCCTGGGTACCAACCGCACATAATCTGCTTACTTCCCGCATGGTGTGCACAGCCCCGTGCGGGAAGTAAGCAGATCAATGCATTCCTAGGTGTGCGGAATCCCCGCAATTCCGCAAATTTAATGAACATGTTGCTTTTTTTTCCGCGATACGATTTTTTCGCGGAAAAAAATGCAACATTTGCACAAGAAATGCGGAATACACTGTAAATAATAGGAGGCATATGTAAGCGTTTTTTTCGCGTTTTTATCACGTTTTTATAGCAAAAAAACGTGAAAAATACTGAACGTGTGCACATGGCCTTATTGTATTTTTCCCCAACTTTAACCCCTTGACCCCTGAGGGTGGTTTGCACGTTAATGACCGAGACAGTTTTTTCAATTCTGACCACTGTCAACTTATGAGGTAATAACTATAGAACGCTTCAACGGATCTTGCCGATTCTGAGATTGTTTTTTCAAGACATATTGTACTTCACATTGATGGTAAAAATTTCTTTGATATAAGTTAAGTTTATTTGTGTAAAAAAAAAGGCAATTTGGGAAAATTTTGCAATTTTCAAACTTTGATTCTTTGTGCCCTTAAAACATAGAAATATGTCACAAAATAGTTAATAAATAACATTTCCCACATGCCTACTTTACATCAACACAATTTTGGAAACATTTGTTTTTGTTAGGAAGTTATAAGGATTAAAAGTTGACCAGCTATTTCTCATTTTTACAACAAAATTTACAAAACCTTTTTTAGGGACCACCTCAGATTTGAAGTCATTTTGCGCGGGCCTATATGGCAGAAAATACCCAAAAGTGACACCATTCTAAAAACTATACCCTTCAAGCTGATCAAAACCACATTCAAGAAGTTTATTAACTCTTCAGGTGCTTCACAGAAATTAATGGAATGTGAAAGGAAAAAATTAAACATTTCACTTTTTTTCACTAAAATGTAACTTTAGACTTTTTTTTTTTTATTTCACAAGGGTAACAGGAAAAACTTAACCCCAAAATGTATAATGCAATTTCTCTTGAATATGCCAATGTATGGGGAAAAAACAGTGTTTGGGAGCATGGCAGAGCTTGGAAGAGAAGGAGCGCCGTTTGACTTTTTCAAAGCAAAATTGGCTGGAATTGAGATCGAACGCCATGTCACGTTTGGAGAGCCCCTGATGTGCCTAAACAGTGGAACTCCCCCCCCCCCCCCCCCCACAAATGACCTCTTTTTATAAACTAGACCCCCCAAGGAACTTATCTAGATGTGTGGTGAGCACTTTGAACCTCCAAGTGTTTCACTAAAGTTTATGCCGGCTGTGAAAATAAAAAATAATTTTTGTGTGAAAAAAATCTTTTAGTCCCCAATTTTTAATTTTCCCAAGGGAAGCGAGAGAAATTGGGCCCCAAAAGTTGGTGTCCAATTCGTCCTGAGTACGCTGATAGCCCATATGTGGGATAAAACTGCTGTTTGGGCACACGTCGGGGCTCGGAAGGGAAGTAGTGACGTTTTGGAATGCAGACTTGGTTGCAGAATGGTCTGCAGACGTCATGTCGCATTTGCAGAGCCTCTGATGTGCCTAAACAGTGGAAATGCCCCACAAGTGACCCCATTTTAGAAACTAGACCTCCAAGGAACTTATCTATATGTGCCTAAACAGTGGCAATGTCCAACAAGTGCCCCCTTTTTGGAACTAATCTACTGTTTCCTGGTATTTGAATTTTATAATGTAGTGGCATACGTGAGTTGTGTAGTGTTTGTCAGGTTGTCATACGTCAGTTGGGTAAGTCAAAAATGAATTTAGTAGTGCATGGAGGTGTGATACAGTCGGAATAATTCAATCATACACAGCAAATTCTCATGAAAGGACCAAAAGAGTCGGCACCACTTAAACACCTGCAGTGGTGCTGTCCATATCCCTATGTGAGCCGCAGCCGGCAGATGAACTGAAGTCTTCGGGTGCTCATCCAGAGCCACAACAGTCCTCCATTATGAAATGTAGACAAACGAATGGCACTCACCGGGCTAATGTTTCAGACTTTATTGCAGAATCTTCTGTGGGAGAATGGGAACAGGGGTGCGTGAATGACGAAGATCGTTTTGCGCAAGTGCACTTCAACGGGTGTGACCGGTTGAAGCGCACTTGCGCGAAACGATCGTCATCAATTTGTGGATGGCCTCAAAACGTGTCCGGGCCATGACCATTGGGAACACTGGAGTGTTTTATAAAACATCAACACTCCATTATTGCCAAACTTCTGGCTTCTTCAGGTTCCCCATGTGAAGGACCAAAATAGTAAAAAAAATATATATAATTTTTGAATCTGAATGAGCTATTCAGGCAGCTCAATTTCACCACCATAAAATTACAGTGTGGGATATGGCAGGTTGTATCACGTTTAGCAACAGAATGTTATTTTAATGTGCATGAGCTCTCTGTGCTGTTAGTGTCAAAATGGCGCTAAAACAAGATATCCATTCTTTATATGGGGACGGACATGTGATTTCAGTAGCCAATAACACAACTAGTTGTGTCAGGACATTGTGGATGTTTACTGCGCCCTGATTGGCTAGCCGCAATGTGCACACATAAAGTTAGAATAAAAAAAGAAAAAGGTTTACAAGCACGCCGCTCCTCTTGGCTCTCCCCACTCCCTACCCTCATCAAACACATGCCCCATGCTCATCAAACACCTCCATTATCATAGTAAGTGCTCAAAATACTTTAGTGGCAACGCAAATATTTTCCCTCACTTTTTACCGAATGTTTCCAATTTTTTGCTCGTGTATCCGATCATGAATCCAAATGTGCCATATTCGTGTCAATTTTATGTTTGGCGATCATTTTTCGAACAAATTTGTTCATCACTAGTTACTACCACATAAGATGACGTTGGTCAGAATTGAAAAATTTGGCCGGGTCAGGAGGGTGACAACTGGCTTAAGCAGGAATACATTAAAACGGACTGAAAACTCTACTCAAGCGGGATCAATTTTGAGTTACATTTTTCAATGAGAAATTATATCAGAACTTTTGAGGGAATTTAGTTAGTATATGTAACACAAGTTCAAAAAATCCTAACTTGCAAATAACTTCTTTAGAGAGGAAAAGAACTAAAACTCTAGAGTCAACTCTTGCGTGTAGCAATCCTAAAAGTCAATATCGACTCTTTAACGATCCTTGCCATATGACTTGGAATAAAAAGCCAAACCAGACACTCCATTTACAAACACAAATTTAAGGGTGTTTGCCCCCTCATTAGCGCAAGGCAGGAGTGGCAAGCCAAAAGGAGACTTATCGGCCATACCATGCAATACTCCTCTTGGAATTTAAATATGAAAACACTGTATACTCTTCAGCGGCCTCTCGCCTAGCCAAATCAGACCTTCTGCTTTGCACTGATGAGGGTGCAAACACCCTGAAACACATGTCTGCAAATGGAATGTCAGGTTTGGCTTTTTATCCTAAGTCATGTTGCAAGGTTAATTAATGAGTTGATATTGACATTTGGGATTGCTACTTCTAAAACAGTGGCTTACGAAAGTACTCACCCCCTTGGTAGGTTTCCGTGTTTTGCTACCTACAACTTGGAATTTCACTGGTTTTTTTTTTTAGGCTTTACATCAGTTCATGTAAAGAACATGACTGTGAACGTTTAGTTTTATTTTTTATTGTGAAGCAAATCTCAAATAGAACAAAATAACTGAAAACTTCAGTGTGCAAAACTATTCACCCCCTAAGGTCAGTACTTTGTAGAGCCTCATTTTGCAGCAATTACAGCTGCAAGTCGCTTTGCATAAGTCTCTATGAGCTTTCCACATCTTGTCACTGGGATTTTTGTCCATTCCTCAAGGCAAAATTGCTCCAGCTCCTTCAAGTTACATGGTTTCCTCTGGTGAACAGCAATCTTTAAGTCTGACCACAGATTCTCAATTGGATTAAAGTCTGGGCTTTGACTAGGCCACTCCACAACATGTACATGTTTCCCCTTAAGCCACTTGGGTGTTGCTGTAGCAGTATGCTGTGGGTCATTGTCTTGTTGGAATGTGAACCTCCATCCATCTCTTAAATCACTGACAGACTGCAACAGGTATTGCTCACTCAAGAATATCCCTGCATTTTGCACCATCCATCTCCCCTCGACTCAGACCATTTTCCCTGCACCTGCTACAGAAAAACATCCCCACAGCATGAAGCTGCCACCACCATGTTTCACTGTGGGGATGTTGTTCTTGGGGTAATAAGCTGTGATAGTTTGGTGCCAGACATAGGGTTCACCTTAATGGCCAAAAAGTTAAATTTTGTTCTCCTCTGACCTCAGCACCTTCCTTCATACATTTGAGGAGTCTCTCACGTCTTTTGACAAACTGAAAACAAACTTTACAATTTCTGTATGTAAGTAAAGGCTGTTTTCTGCCCACTCTTCCATAAAGGCCACCTCTATGAAGTGTACATCTTACTGTGGTTCTATGGACAGATGCTCCAGTCTCTGCTTGGTAATTCTGCAGCACTTTCACTGATACCTTTTTGTCTCTGTGCTGCCTCTCTGAGTAATGCCCTCCTTGCCCGGGATGAGAGCTTTGGTGGGTGGCCCTCCTTTGGCAGTTTGTTATGGTACCATGTTTTTTCCATTTGATGATAATGGATTTGATGATGCTCCAGGGGATAATAAGAGATTGGGATATTTTTTTTTGTAACCCAACCCTGACTTGTACTTCTCAACAACTTTGTCCCTGACTTGTTTGGAGATGTACTTACTTTTCATGGTGGTGTTTGGTTAGTGGCACCTCTTGCTTAATGGTGTTGAAGCTTCTGTGGCCCATCAGAAAAGGTGTGTATATACTGACAGACTATGTGACACTTAGATTACACACAGGTGGACTTCATTTCACTAAACATGTGGCTTATGAAGGTAATTGCTTGCACCATTTTTAGGGACTTACAAAAAAAAAAAGGGGGGGTGAATAGATATGCACATGCAAATTTTTAGTTATTTGATCCCATAAATTTAATTTTTGCCTATATTTCTCTCACTTCACTTCACCAACTTATACCATTAAATGCTGATGCATCACACACAAATCTGATTACAAAAATATTTAAATACAGGTCCTAATGTAACAAAATAGGTAAAAAGCCAAGAGAGTGAATACTTTCTCAAGCCACTGTAGGTTGCACTACAGTTCAAGTCGTCTTCCTTTCTGAAGAGGCTATTTGCATATTTAAATTCCCAGAGGAGCATTGCATAGTTTGTAAGTCTCCTTAAGACAGTTTATTTCACTCACATAGTGCGTTTTTTCCTTGTGTGTTTTGACCAGCGTGGTGATTTTTTTTTACAAAAAAAAAAACAAAAACCATTGCTTGTCATACATCTCAATTCAGCACTTGTATTTGTTTTTTCTTATTGAGCCAAGAGGCTTAGCAGCAAAAAAGCATAATAAGACACCTCCCACAACCTCCTAAAAAAAAATAAAAGGATAAAAAAATACAGATTTTTCCGCTGTGGTTTTGTAGCCAAAACATGCATGTTTCATAAAGTGGAAAAAAGGCATCAAAAAGGCTACGTGTGAACAGTAATCATATGCTTAGTTGTCTAAAACCTTACATCAGACATGCTTGAGACTGAAAAAGATTGATTCCGTTACCACCTGGGTCCATTTTCCCCATGAAAAAATGATTTTCTGGGTACTTTTGCCAAAACTCCCTGTGCTGTACCAGAAGGCAGGTGCATCTATTCAACTAATAAACATCCATGTTGTCACAACTCTTGTCTGTAGGGAACAGCTGGCTCAGTTACTACAGCACTGAGACTAAATGACGAGGGGTCAGCCAGAGGAATGTTCACCGTGACGGGGCTTGTCATCCAGCTTGCACAACATGGTATGAATTTAAGGTTCTGTCTTTTGAGTAAAAGCTACACAAATTAATTTATAATAAACTGAAAGGCATCATAATAAAATAAGTGTACTTTTTAGTGCTTTAGGATAACCGAATCTGCCCACTGATGAGCTGGGTACCTGGAGCGATTCTGCCATAACACCTGTCAATCGTGTTTTGATGCTTCCATGAAACTAATTGGGTATCCTTATTTTTATAAATGCCATGCCACTTATCAGGATGCTTAGGATTCATACCCACACACTATGTTATAGAATAACATTTAATGGGAACATTGAAATTTTATACTTTAGCTAGGGTCACACTAGTGTATTCGAGAGAATTGGGCTGTTTATGTTAATCGCACTCTGATCACAGTTTGATCACGGTGTCATCCGATTCTCTCAGATGAGAAGAAAATAGAAAAAAAAAATCTCCATTCTGTCAGTCCGTGGAAATCGGACAGCACTCAGATGTTATCAGAGTTCAGTCTGAAATTTTAAATGGCCTCATTGACTTGCATGGCTGAGTGCGATCCGATAATCAGATCCAAGTCGGGCATGCTGTGAATTTTTTTGTTCTGACTAGCTTGCAATTGCATGGCTGAGTGCAATCCGATGTTTTGTTGGATCACACTCTGACTGAAAATAAGTGTATGAGCCCTTTATCTGTGGCATAAATTTGGTAGACTCACTCCAAATAAAGAAAAAAAACAGCTGCTTACTAGGATAAGCTGAACAGTTAATGGCAGCAAAATGAAAGGGGTTGTCTCAAAAGTACATTCTATAATGCAAATGTCACAACTGTTTTTGGGTATCCTGGGACCAGGGGCTCCTTCCCTGGCCCTAGCTAGTCATGTTCCCTTGATTACTTCTGATGGTGAAGATACCGGGGCCATGTACCTTGCCTGAGCATCTGAATCCGCCCTTAGTCTGTACCCTTCCCCCTCTCAGGGAAGAGGGGAGTGGCAGTGTATGGCAATACACCAACCAGACTAACAAGGTAATACAAGCAGGAATAAAGTTAAATACCAAACATACAAATACACTCACACAAACAACAACGTTAAACACTGGAGAATGGAGGATGGGGAAAAACCAAAGTAGGAAAAGGCGGGGATTAGCACACAACCAAAACCTCACAATAATCTCAGATAAATCCACCAAATAACGATCTCTTAAGCAATGCAACAATGAAGCTAGCTCTGGCAATGAAAGCTTGCGGAAGCCCAGAATATATAGGAGAGGGGAGTGGCTAACAGTAAACAGCTGAGAGCAGGGGCGGACACTGACAGCTTAGGGCCCCTGCAAGAAATGTGTCTGGGCCCCCTCCTTTAATGGCGACAAAGATATATATATATATATACTAGATGGCAGCCCGATTCTAAAGAATCGGGAGTCTAGAATCCATATATACTTTATTTATTAAAATGTAAGAATAATACAATTAATAAATAATAGTAAGAAAGAACAAAAAATGGCTGCACTCACCAGCTCTTGACAATTCTTGACAGTACGGCACATTTCTGATTGGTCGCTCGCGGCAGGCGGCAACCAATCAGAAAAGTGCCGCGCACCACGAAGGCATATATCTTTGTCCACCCTGAGCGGGTGTAGGACGCTGGTGACGTCACTTATCTCCGGACATTATCTCCGGACAAAGCCACGGAAGTTGGCACAAATTGCCGGAAGTAGTATTCTAGGCAATTATATATTAGATTTTAATGTTATCAGTGTTTACCTTTGAACGTTTATATTGTATTGTCCTGTCACCAGCCATGTGTACGATTATCGGCCGAAAGCCTCTCTGGAACCAATAATCATCCCATGTAAAGGTATCTTTATAAGTTAAAGATTCAGAATACTATGACTTTTATCATATCCTGAACAGTCAAGTTTTTTATGAACCGTTAAGGTTTTCTGGTTGAAGTAAAAAAACCTCTGAGTGTTTACAGTTTGAAACCATAAAATGTTGAAAAATTATGTCATTCTTGAGTATATCACTCAATGGTGCTCATAAACGTGTCAAATTTGATCTATAATATACTTTAATATACGTTACTTTAATCTTTAATATACTTAAGAACAGGGCCCCAGACATCACACAGGGGGTCTGAAACACCGCACAGTGGTCCAAAATATCGCTGTGCTCTGCCTGGGGCCCCATATGCTGCCTGGGGCCCCTGTGCTCTGCCTGGGGCCCCATATGCTGCCTGGGGCCCCTGTGCTCTGCCTGGGGCCCCTGTGCTCTGCCTGGGGCCCCATATGCTGCCTGGGGCCCCTGTGCTCTGCCTGGGGCCACTGTGCTCTGCCTGGGGCCCCATATGCTGCCTGGGGCCCCTGTGCTCTGCCTGGGGCCCCATATGCTGCCTGGGGCCCCTGTGCTCTGCCTGGGGCCCCATAGGCTGCCTGGGGCCCCTGTGCTCTGCCTGGGGCCCCATAGGCTGCCTGGGGCCCCTGTGCTCTGCCTGGGGCCCCATATGCTGCCTGGGGCCCCTGTGCTCTGCCTGGGGCCCCTGTGCTCTGCCTGGGGCCCCATGTTCTGCCTGGGGCCACTGTGCTCTGCCTGGGGCCCCATAGGCTGCCTGGGGCCCCTGTGCTCTGCCTGGGACCACTGTGCTCTGCCTGGGGCCCCATATGCTGCCTGGGGCCCCTGTGCTCTGCCTGGGGCCACTGTGCTCTGCCTGGGGCCCCATATGCTGCCTGGGGCCCCTGTGCTCTGCCTGGGGCCCCATATGCTGCCTGGGGCCCCTGTGCTCTGCCTGGGGCCCCATGTTCTGCCTGGGGCCCCTGTGCTCTGCCTGGAGCCACTGTGCTCTGCCTGGGGCCCCATGTTCTGCCTGGGGCCACTGTGCTCTGCCTGGGGCCCCATAAGCTGCCTGGGGCCCCTGTGCTCTGCCTGGGACCACTGTGCTCTGCCTGGGGCCCCATATGCTGCCTGGGGCCCCTGTGCTCTGCCTGGGGCCACTGTGCTCTGCCTGGGGCCCCATATGCTGCCTGGGGCCACTGTGCTCTGCCTGGGGCCCCATATGCTGCCTGGGGCCCCTGTGCTCTGCCTGGGGCCCCATATGCTGCCTGGGGCCCCTGTGCTCTGCCTGGGGCCCCTGTGCTCTGCCTGGGGCCCCATGTTCTGCCTGGGGCCCCTGTGCTCTGCCTGGGGCCCCTGTGCTCTGCCTGGGGCCACTGTGCTCTGCCTGGGGCCCCATATGCTGCCTGGGGCCCCTGTGCTCTGCCTGGGGCCACTGTGCTCTGCCTGGGGCCCCATATGCTGCCTGGGGCCCCTGTGCTCTGCCTGGGGCCCCATATGCTGCCTGGGGCCCCTGTGCTCTGCCTGGGGCCCCATGTTCTGCCTGGGGCCCCTGTGCTCTGCCTGGGGCCCCTGTGCTCTGCCTGGGGCCACTGTGCTCTGCCTGGGGCCCCATATGCTGCCTGGGGCCCCTGTGCTCTGCCTGGGGCCACTGTGCTCTGCCTGGGGCCCCATATGCTGCCTGGGGCCCCTGTGCTCTGCCTGGGGCCCCATATGCTGCCTGGGGCCCCTGTGCTCTGCCTGGGGCCCCTGTGCTCTGCCTGGGGCCCCATATGCTGCCTGGGGCCCCTGTGCTCTGCCTGGGGCCCCATGTTCTGCCTGGGGCCCCTGTGCTCTGCCTGGGGCCCCATATGCTGCCTGGGGCCCCTGTGCTCTGCCTGGGGCCCCATATGCTGCCTGGGGCCCCTGTGCTCTGCCTGGGGCCACTGTGCTCTGCCTGGGGCCCCATAGGCTGCCTGGGGCCCCTGTGCTCTGCCTGGGGCCACTGTGCTCTGCCTGGGCCCCATATGCTGCCTGGGGCCCCTGTGCTCTGCCTGGGTGTAGGACACTGGTGACGTCACTTATCTCCGGACATTAGCTCCGGACATTATCTCCGGACATTAGCTCCGGACAAAGCCACGGAAGTTGGTACAAATTGCAGGAAGTAGTATTCTAGGCAATTATATATATATATATATATATATATATATATATATATATATATATATATATATATATATATATATATATATATACACACTATATAATTGTCTAAGGGTCACTTTTGTCTTTGTCTGTCCTGTCTGTCTGTCACGGAAATCCCAAGTCGCTGATTGGTCACGGCAAAACAGCCATGACCAATCAGCGACGGGCGCAGTCCGGCGGCAAAATGGCCGCTCCTTGCTCCCCGCAGTCAGTGCCCGCTCCATACTCCCCTCCAGTCAGCGCTCACACAGGGTTAATGGCAGCGGTAACAGACCACGTTATGCCACGGGTAACGCACTCCGTTACCGCTGCTATTAACCCTGTGTGACCAACTTTTTTACTATTGATGCTGCCTATGCGGCATCAATAGTAAAAAGATCTAATGTTAAAAATAATTAAAAAAAATAAAAAAACATTATATACTCACCTTCTGTTGGCCCCCGGATGCAGCACAGGCCTTTCCCGCTCCTCGCGACGCTCGGGTCCACGCTTTACGGTCTCACGAGATGATGACGTGAGGTCTCGCGAGACCGCACGTCATCATCTTGCGAGACCGCAATGCACTCTTGGGAGCGACGGGCACAGTCCGGCCGTGAAATGGCTGCTCCCTTCTCCCCTGCAGTCAGTGCCCCCTCCATACTCCCCAGCCGGCGCGACCAATCAGCGACATTGGCGTGGGATTTAAATGCCGCTTCCCTGATTGCTCGCGCCCAGCCGGCGCGACCAATCAGCGACATTGGCGCGGGATTTAAATCCCGCCTCCCTGATTGCTCGCGCCCAGCTGGCGCGACCAATCAACGACATTGGCGCGGGATTTAAATGCCGCTTCGCTGATTGCTCGCGCACAGCCGGCGCGACCAATCAGCGACATTGGTGTGGGATTTAAATCACGCTTCGCTGATTGGTCGCGCCTTTAAATCCCGCGGCAATGTCGCTGATTGGTCGCGCCCTATGTGACGAACTTTTTACTATTCATGCTACCTATGCAGCATCAATAGTAAAGATATAATGTTAAAAATAATAAAAAATAAAAAATCGGGATATTCTCACCTTCCGTTGCCTCCGCCGCAGCTCTTCCTGCAGCCCGCGATGCTCCGGTCCCACCACTTCGCTGATTGGTCGCGCCGGCTGGGCGCGACCAATCAGCAACATTGGCGCGGGATTTAAATGCCGCTTTGCTGATTGCTCGCTTCCAGCCGGCGCGACCAATCAGCGACATTGGCGTGGGATTTAAATCACGCTTCGCTGATTGGTCGCACCTTTAAATCCCGCGGCAATGTCGCTGATTGGTCGAGCCCAGCCGGTGTGACCAATCAGCGAAGCGCTATTTAAATCCCGCGGCAATGTTGCTGATTGGTGGCGCCAACTGGACTCGACCAAACAGCGAAGCGTGATTTAAGCAACAGGCAGAGTCCGGCCGCGAATAGGCACAGTGCCACGTAGTTCAGTCACATTTAATTAACATTTTCTGTCAGTCATAGTGCCACATAGTTCAGTCACGTTTAATTAACATTTTCAGTCAGTCATAGTGCCACGTATTTCAGTCATGTTTAATGACACTTTCTGTCATAGTGCCACGCAGTTCAGTCACGTTTAACATTTTCTGTCAGTCATAGTGCCACGTAGTTCAGTCATGTTTAATGAACATTTTCTGTCAGTCATAGTGCCACGTATTTCAGTCACGTTTAATGAACACTTTCTGTCAGTCATAGTGCCACGCAGTTCAGTCATGTTTAATTAACATTTTCTGTCAGTCATAGTGCCACGTATTTCAGTCACATTTAATGAGCATTTTTTGTCTAATAGTGCCACGTATTTCAGTCATGTTTAATCAACACTTTGTCAGTCATAGTGCCACGTAGTTGTCACGTTTAGTTAACATTTTCTGTCAGTCATAGTTCCACGTAGTTCAGTCACATTTAATGAACATTTTCTGTCAGTCATAGTGCCACGTAGTTCAGTCCCATTTAATGAACACTTTCTGTCAGTCACAGTGAGCCATAGTTCAGTCACGTTTAATGAACATTTTCTGTCAGTCAGAATGCCACATAGATCAACGACATTGGCGCGGGATTTAAACACAGCACGCGACCAATCAGTGAAGCGGTGTTTAAATTCCGTGCCAATTCATGGCCGGACTGCGCCTGTCGCTGATTGGTGCGGGATTTAAACACCGTTTTGGTGATTGGTTGTGGCCAGCCGCGACTAATCAGCGACAGGTGTAGTCCGGCCGCGAATTGGTGCAGAATTTGAACCATGCTTCAGGCCGGACTGCTCCTGTCTGCCTGCCGGCCGCGACCAATCAGCGATATTGGGGCGCAATTTAACCCCCACTCACAGCGAGACGTAGTTCACTCACATTTACTGAATAAGTTCTGTCAGATCAGTCACAGTGCCATGTAGTTCAGTCAAATTTAATGAACACTTTCTGTCAGTCACAGTGCCATGTAGTTCAGTCACGTTTAATGAACACTTTCTGTCAGTCACAGTGTGCTAAACAGATACTTCATTACTGTACTCTATCATGATTTATGCTTTCTGTCTTAGAATGGGTCGTAAGTGAAAATACGCCAATGAGGATGACCGAAAAGCAGCAGCAGCAGCAAGGCGACGACAACATCAAGAGCAACAGACACTTCAGCAAACTGCTGCTAGACAAGCCCAGGATGTGAAATCTCACAGACACCGTCGGGAACAGGAGACCTCACAACAAACTGCCGCCAGACAAGCCCAGGATGTGGAATCTCACAGACAACGTCGGGAACAGGAAACATCACAACAAACTGCCGCCAGACAAGCCCAGGATGTGGAATCTCACAGACAACTTCAGGAACAGGAGACATCACAACAAACTGCCGCCAGACAAGCCCAGGATGTGGAATCTCACAGACAACGTCGGGAACAGGAGACATCACAACAAACTGCCGCCAGACAAGCCCAGGATGTGGAATCTCACAGACAACGTCGGGAACAGGAGACATCACAACAAACTGCCGCCAGACAAGCCCAGGATGTGGAATCTCACAGACAACGTCGGGAACAGGAGACATCACAACAAACTGCCGCTAGACAAGCCCAGGATGTGGAATCTCACAGACAATGTCGGAAACAGGAGACATCACAACAAACTGCTGCCAGAAAAGCCCAGAATGCAAAATCTCACAGAGAACGTCGCCAACAGGAGACACCACAACAAACTGTTGTACGACAGGAACAACATGATCGCCAAATTCATAACAAACGAATGCTCTACCAACTAAGGCAAGCCCAGGACAATATTCAACAACTTGCACATTACGTAACAGACAATGAAAGTACAATTATTGAACACTACTGCGGGAATATGAATGCAGTTTGTTCTAAATGTGACTCTCAGAATTTCATTGATGAAAAACCATCTGACAATCAGTTTACTCAATGCTGCCAAAAAGGAAAAGTTATGCTACTGAGACCTCACTACTCAGATCTGTTTGAGCAGTTGATGAAAGGAACGCATCAACACAGTAGAAATTTTATGGAAAATATCAGAAGCATCAACAGTTCTCATGCGTTTGCTTCATTTGGTGCCAACATTGCACCGCCCCCTGGATTCGGACCATATTGTTTTAAAATTCACAGCCAGATCTACCACCGCACTCGAACACTTCACCCAGAAATAGGACAACCACCAAAATTTGCACAATTATACATCATTGATACAAATGAGGCTACAGAACAAAGGATGAACCTGAAAGAAAATGAAAAGTGTGATGCTGAACTGATTAACCAAATTGCGAAACATTTACAAAAAATAAACCCATTTGCTGCTGCATATCGCATGCTAAAAGATGACAAAGCTGAGGAGAAACAGAGGGCTATACAAAATGGTACTGAAATGCCGTGTTTTGTCATGGCCATTAAACAAGAACGTAAACAGGATCCTGGACTTTACAACAAACCACGTGTAAGTGAGGTTGCAGTTGTTTTTCAAAACGATGATGGAGAGCCTCCTTTTCAAAGGGATATATTAGTCCATCTTAAGCCAGACCAAAACAATCCTTTGGTTCCTAAGACACAACGAATTAGAATTTTTCACAGCAACCTTGATGCTCTTCTGTATCCGCTATTCTTTCCAAGAGGTGATCAAGGGTGGCATGAAAACCTAAACCAGCAAGGAACTTCAAGAAGAATTACACAGCTGCAATACTACAGTTTTCTTCTGTCTGTCCAAAATTACTTCAATCATATTTTAAACGGTGGGAAACTGACACAACAGTACTTAGTTGACGCATATGTTAAAATTGAAGCTAATCGTCTAAATTTCATAAGAATGAACCAAAAACAACTTAAAGTTGAAGACTACTGCGTTCTTCAAGAAGATTTGCAAAAACAATCAATTGAAAAAGGAATTCCAATTGGAAAAACAGTAATTCTCCCGTCGTTGTTTGAAGGTAGAACCCGTAACATGCAACAGCGTTATCAAGATGCAATGGCAATAGTAGCAAAGTATGGAAGACCTGACATTTTTGTGACAATGACCTGTAATCCTAAATGGTCGGAAATTACCGAAAATCTAGAACCCTGGCAAAAAGTTGAACACAGACCGGACTTAGTCGCACGCGTATTTCGACTGAAACTCAGCAGCCTTTTGAAAGACATCAAAAATGGGCTTTTTGGAACAGTCGTAGCAATGGTACACGTCATAGAGTTTTAGAAACGAGGTCTCCCACAAGCGCATATACTAATTATCTTAGACGCAGATTCCAAGTTTCGTACGGAGGAAGAAATTGACAACATAGTGTGGGCTGAAATTCCTAACCAAGAAAAGTATCCTGAACTGTATAATATTGTAGTCTCTCATATGGTTCATGGCCCATGTGGTGTAGAAAATCCAAAAAGTCCATGCATGGAAAACGGAAAGAGTACAAAAGGGTTTCCAAAGGAGTTGAAACAGCACACTATTAAAGACTTGGATGGCTACCCATCCTACCGGCGACAACACATTGATAACATTGTTTGCAACAAAAAAATTATAAATAACTCATGGATAGTCCCATACAACCCATACTTATCAAAACGCTACAACTGTCACATCATCGTAGAAATCTGTGCTTCAATAAAAAGTGTAAAATATCTTTTCAAGTACATCTACAAGGGGCATGACAAAGCTATCATCGAAATACAACAGAAAACAGTCAGTCATGATGAATCATCAACTTTTGACTCAAGATTAGTGTTGAGCATTCCGATACTGCAAGTATCGGGTATCGGCCGATACTTGCTGTATCGGAATTCCGATACCGAGATCCGATACTTTTGTGGTATCGGGTATCGGGTATCGAAACAACATTAATGTAATAATGTGTAAAAGAGACAATTAAAATAAAAAATATTGCTATACTCACCTCTCCGACGCAGCCCGGACCTCAGCGAGGGAACCGGCAGCGTTGTTTGTTTAAAATTCGCGCGTTTACTTGGTTACGTGAAGTCCCGGCTTGTGATTGGTCGCGGCGGCCATGTTGCCGGGACGCGGACCAATCACAGCAAGCCGTGACGTAATTTCAGGTCCTTGCAGGATTTTAAAATTACGTTCCGGCGTTGTGATTGGGCGCGTCGTGGTCACATGGGCGACGTAACCAATCACAAGCCGGGACGTCATGGGAGGCTGGACACGCGCACATTTTAAAATGCGCGCGTGTCCAGCCTCCCGTGACGTCCCGGCTTGTGATTGGTCGCGGCGGCCATGTTGCCGGGACGCGGACCAATCACAACGCCGGAACGTAATTTTAAAATCCTGCAGGACCTGAAATTACGTCACGGCTTGCTGTGATTGGTCCGCGTCCCGGCAACATGGCCGCCGCGACCAATCACAAGCCGTGACGTCACGGGAGGCTGGACACGCGCACATTTTAAAATGCGCGCGTCCAGCCTCCCGGGTTGTGATTGGTTGACCGCGATGCAACCAATCACAAGCCGGGACGTCACGGGAGGCTGGACACGCGCGCATTTTAAAATGGGCGCGTGTCCAGCCTCCCGTGACGTCCCGGCTTGTGATTGGTTGCGGCGCGGTCAACCAATCACAAGCCGGGAGGCTGGACACGCGCGCATTTTAAAATGGGCGCGTGTCCAGCCTCCCGTGACGTCCCGGCTTGTGATTGGTTGCGGCGCGGTCAATCAATCACAAGCCGGGAGGCTGGACACGCGCGCATTTTAAAATGGGCGCGTGTCCAGCCTTCCGTGACGTCCCGGCTTGTGATTGGTTGCGGCGCGGTCAACCAATCACAAGTGTGTACCAAGCTCACAATCAAGACCTGAGCCTCACAATACATCAAAAAGTGCCAAGCTAAGCCAAACTACAGGGTTGAAAACATCATACTTCTGTATACATATAAATAAGTGTACAATTTGGACACGCGCGCATTTTAAAACGCATTTTAAAATGCGCGCGTGTCCAGCCTCCCGGCTTGTGATTGGTTGACCGCGCCGCAACCAATCACAAGCCGGGACGTCACGGGAGGCTGGACACGCGCCCATTTTAAAATGCGCGCGTGTCCAGCCTCCCATGACGTCACGGCTTGTGATTGGTTAATGGCGGCCATGTGACCGGGACGCGGACCAATCACAGCAAGCCGTGACGTAATTTCGTCACGGCTTGCTGTGATTGGTCCGCGTCCCGGCAACATGGCCGCCCTGACCAATCACAAGCCGGGACTTCACGTAACCAAGTAAAAGCGCGAATTTTAAACAAACAACGCTGCCGGTTCCCTCGGTGAGGTCCAGGCTGCGTCGGACAGGTGAGTATAGCAATATTTTTTATTTTAATTCTTTATTTTACACATTTATATGGATCCCAGGGTCTGAAGGAGAGTTTCCTCTCCTTCAGACCCTGGGAACCATCAGGAATACCGTCCGATACTTGAGTCCCATTGACTTGTATTGGTATCGGGTATCGGTATCGGATTGGATCCGATACTTTGCCGGTATCGGCCGATACTTTCCGATACCGATACTTTCAAGTATCGGACGGTATCGCTCAACACTACTCAAGATATGTCAGTGCTCCAGAAGCTGCTTGGAGGATATTTGCGTTTCCAATGCATTCACAGTCCCATGCCATTATACGTTTAGCTACTCATTTACCAAATCAACAGCAGCTTTATTTCTTTGAAGATGCTGAAGTCAAAGATGTCTCAAAAACTTTAAGTGCGACGTCAACATTAATGGAATGGTTTTTGCTGAACCAATGTGACGAAAACGCAAGGCAGTATTTGTACCGAGAGATTCCAGAGCATTAAGTTTGGAATAAAACTTGGAATCCAAGACAAAGAGGAGTTAGCAGAATAATTGGACGCATGTGTGCTGTTAGTGTCAAGGATCAAGAAAGATATTGCTTTCGGCTGTTACTACTGCATGTCAAAGGAGCTACAAGTTATGACTATTTGAAAACAGTTAACGGAGTATTGCACGATACATTTAAAGCTGCAGCTTTGGCTTTAGGACTTCTATTGGATGATACTGTGTGGAGACTTACTTTAGAAGACGCAGTTGCCCTACATATGCCTAAGCAACTTCGTGAATTGGTTGCCTACATCTGTGTATTTGGACCACCTACAAATCCGGCTCAACTTTGGGCACATTTTAAAGAAGATCTAATCAAGGATTACTGCTTACATTTTCACAACAGAAGTGGAAATTGTCAAAATTGCGAATCTTATGCCATGCAAGATGTCCAAAATGTCTCACTACTGCATGGAAAAACGTTTTCAGACTTTAATTTGCCACAGCCTGCAATTCAAGTTCCACAAGTTCCAGAGTATGACGAAGCTTACGAATTATTGTTGGCAACAGAGAAAAGAAACTCCTTAAATGAACAACGGATTGCATATGACACTATTGTGAGCACTATAGAAAACCAAGCAGATGCAAGGCCAAAATGTTTCTTTATTGACCGTCCAGGAGGGAGCGGTAAAACATACCTCTATGAAGTTTTTATGCATCAAGTTAGAGGGTTGGGAATAGTCATATTGCCATCGGCTACAACAGGTATTGCAGCAAACCTTTTACGAGGAGGTCGCACTGTCCATTCACTCTTTGGGATACCAGTTCCAGTCAACGAAATCTCTGTTTCCAGAATAAAACAAGACACATTTGTAGGAAGACTGTTAAAGAACGCAAATCTTTTCATACTTGACGAGTGCACCATGGCACCCAAATACGCTTTGAGCTTAATTGACAGACTCCTGCATGAAGTAATGACTACAAATGTTGCTGAAAAAAATGAAATTCCGTTTGGGGGTAAAGTTTTTGTCATTGGCGGAGATTTTAGGCAATGCCTTCCAGTCATACCAAATGGAACAAGAACAGATGTTATCGAGTCCAGCTTAAAAATGGCTGACCTTTGGAAACAGTTTAATAAACTCCAACTAATTAACAACATGAGATCTTCTGACCCAGAGTATAGCAACTGGCTTCTTAACTTAAACTTGGTAACGGTGAACTTAGCAATGAATACAACCTTGGAGAAGACATTATTGAAATACCAGAAGACATGTTGCGCACTGACTGCATCGTAAGTGATGTTTTTGGACAATGCATTGAAATTGATGTGAACGACCAAAGTAGTGTTGAGAGGGCCTCTTTTCATGCAATTCTCTGTCCCAAGAACGATGACGTGGCTCTGCTAAATTCCCGTGTGATGGATAGAATGCCTGGAGAGTATAAGTTGTACAAAAGTGATGATTCAGTGGATGTAGATGATGAAGATGAGCGAGAGCATTATCCAGTTGAATTTTTAAATAGTCTTACGCCATCAGGAATGCCATCCCACAGACTACAACTCAAAGTTGGAAAAATCATATTGTTGCTGCGGAATCTAAATACAAAAAATGGTCTATGTAATGGAACTCGCCTTATTGTTACTGGACTCCATTCTAACGTCATTCAAGCAAGAGTGATCACTGGATCAGGAAAAGGAGATGAAGTGTTCATTCCACGGATTGATTTATGTCCTTCAGACACCGGTCTTCCATTTAGGCTTCGGCGTCGACAGTTTCCAGTTAAACCAGCTTTTGCCATGACAATAAACAAGTCACAAGGTCAAACTCTACACCGTGTTGGCATATATCTACCGGAGCCCGTTTTTGGTCACGGACAACTCTACGTTGCATTTTCAAGAGTTAATATGAGATCCAACGTTAAGGTGCAAGTTCTTCCTACCCCGTTACAAGGAAAGTTGCTTATAGGTAGTGAAAAGGTATTCACAAAAAATGTGGTGTACAAAAATATTTTAGGTTGATATTGTTAACAAATATATTAGTGTCGATGTACTTCTTTTGTTCGATGATTTATTTAAATACAGTTAGATATTCATGTAATGGCTTATGTATTTTGATGATATGTTTCATAATTTAATTCAATTGTATTAAGTTCTATGAGCAATAAAATTTAATGATAGTAAATATATTTTACCCAGAAAATTCTGTGTATTCATTGTATTATTCTGAAATCTTCATAAATAAACTATATACATATTCTAGAATACCCGATGCGTTAGAATCGGGCCACCATCTAGTATATATATATATATATATCTCCACACACACACATACATGTGTATATATATATTACATAGTCTCCTTTATGTATATTGATGTCCCTTATACAGTGCCCTCTCTTGCTATGTACAGCACAGTCCCTTACATGTTGCATTATATAGAGCCCTGTTTTTATTACATACCGTCCTCTCTTGTTATATACTGTATATAATGTAATGATGGCTAATGGAGCATGGGAAAGCTTCTTTTCTAATGGAGGAGATAATGGACTAGTAGTCTGGTCACCGGCTCCTCCATCAGCAGTCATCTTATATCTAACAAGAGAGCGGACTATGTAATAAAAGAGGGCGCTATGAATAACAAAAATAACAAGAATACACTATGTAAGAGACAGCACTGTACATAACAGCAGAGGAAGCTATATAATAAGGGAAGGCACATATATAACTAGAGAGGATAGTATGTAATAAAGGACGGTGTTATACATGAGAAAAGAGGAAACTGTGTAACTAAGGATGGTGTTATACATAATAAGTGAGTACACAATATACTAAGGGACTGTGCTATACATAAGTGAGTACACTATATGCTAAGTGACTGTGCTATGCATAAAAAGTTATTACACTATATACTGAGTGATGGCGCTGCACATAATAAGTGAGTACACTTTATACTAAGGTACTGTGCTATACATAAGTGAGTACACAATATACTAAAGGGCTGTGCTATGTGTAATAAGTGAGTACAATATATACTAAGGGACTATGTTAAACATAATAAGCGATAATAATGTGTTCCTTCACCTCCCCCTTTTCCTAAATCCATTATAAGTCCCCCTCCCTTCCCAATCCCCCACACCCCTCATTGTCCTCCTCCCCCGGCATCCATTATTGTCATCTCCCCCGGCATCCATTATTGTCATCTCCCCCACCCCATCATTGCCTTCTCCCCCACCATCCCCATCATTGCCCTTTCCACCACCTTTATCATGGCTTTCTCCCAACCACCCCATTATTGCCCAATCCACCACCTCCATCATTGCCTTCTTCCCCTCCACCCCATCATTGCCCATTTCACCAACTCCATCATTTCCTCCTCCCCCACCACCCCCATCATTGCCTTCTCCCTATCACCCCCATCGATGCCTTCTCCCCCATCACCCCACATCATTACCCTCCTCCACCTACACACAGCAGACAGCACCTCTCTCCTCTCCGCACAATCTCCCGCAGCCACAGTATCACCGGCAGCTTCCACTCATTGGCACAGCGGCTGTGGCACTGAATGATGATGTCATCCAGCCATGCCGCTGGCTGCTGTGTGAGACAGGAAGCAGGACAAATCACTGCAGCTCCGCTGCCATTCTCTCTTGTAGGCAGCGGAGCTGCAGTGATCTCTCCCTGCCCATTGCACATGAGGACAATCTGGTCAGGGGCCCCCCAGAGCCTTGGGTCCAGTGCAGCCGCATTTGGGAGGCCCATATCATCTGAGGGAGCGACAGGACAATCATCGATACTTTTGAGGAATCAATCACATACAATCATTAATTTGTCTTCTTATTATCTAACTGATTGTGAGAAATCTGTCCTAATGAAGGGACTCTCATTTGTACCCACCAATAGATTTGATGAGTTTACTTGGATAAAAGATATCAACCTTTTTTCAAGGAAACTAAAATGGAAGAGATTCTTTAAACTCAATGATCAAGCCCAGTGTATATCTTTGGGCATAGATCCTGAGGATCTATCAGATGTCAGACTATTGGCCGATTTTTTGGAGGAGGGTCAAAGGTCATTGGGTCTGGGTCCATTTACTGATTTGAGACCCAAGAGCACTAGGATGCCCCCCCTGTCAGATACCAATAGTGTGGACATCTTCACAAAACTTGTGACAGCTGACCTTAAGAAACTCAGTGAGTCTAGACAATTTGGTCCATCTAATCTGTCTTTTGATGAAAGGAAGGGTTTGGACAACTTGGCCTCCAATAAGGAGCTTATCTTTAAGGCATCTGACAAGGGTGGCAATATAGTATTGATGGATCATGAATGCTATAAAACTATGTGTAACAAGATCCTTTCTGACAGATCCACTTATGGTATTCTCCGACGAGATCCAACTGAGGGCTATAATATGGAATTAGAGACAATTCTTATTTCTGCTCTGGATTTACAGATTATTTCCAAAAATGAAAAGGATTTTATGTCAACTAAATTTCCCACTATACCTGTATTCTATGCACTTCCGAAAGTGCATAAGGGCACATCCCCATTGAGAGGACGCCATATGGTCTCTGGTAATGACTCGGTATCTCAAAATTGTGGTGTGTACTTAGATAAAGTTCTGAGAAATTTTGTTACTGCACTTCCCTCGTACATTAGAGATGAGTGTGTGTTTGTTGCACTACTGTGGCTTGCAGTGTATATAGATACTAAAGTATATTGCATCACTATTATATGTGGAGAATTGAATATGCTGTCTTTATATATATATATATATATATATATATATATATATATATATATATATATATATATATATATATATATATATATATATATAATGCTCTTGGGTTCTGAACCTGTTGTATACATATATATGTATGATGCCATCAAAGATATATTGCTAAACTGCTGCTATCATTAAGTGGGTTTATCCCTTTATACTATATCCATAGAAGTATTCATATCTTGGCTTATTTTTTGTGAACTATATATTAGACCTATGGGATTCTATGTATACATGGAATGCATTTGGTTCAGTGTACTTTAAACATCTTGTATATACATGTGCTATTGATATATGAAGAATACCATCAGCAGGAATAAGATAAGATAAGATATCTCTCTTACTATCTTCTGTTCTATTTCTTCTATCCATAGGCTATAGTCCCTTATTCTGGTTATTAAATATCTGCTTAGGTTACCATGGACTGTTTAGTCAGCGGTTAGACATTGATACAAGAAGATTTTTCAATACAAGAAGCATTTATATAAGAAAGCTTAATACCAATAGAAGAGGACTTCCACATAACAAACTATATTTATTCTAGCTACGAGATCAGCTTTAATTAGTTCTACTATATGATTCAAAGACAAACAGCATATCTCCTTAACCCCTTCCTGACATCCGACGTACTATCCCGTCGAGGTGGGGTGGGCCCGTATGACCGCCGACGGGATAGTACGTCATGCCCTTTAATGCGACACCGCGACTTAAGTCGCGGTGATCGCATTAAAATTCCGACGCCATCTCACCTGGGGGAAGATGGCCTCGGCATTTCGGGGTATGGCGCCGCCCCCCCGGCCTCCCGATCGCTGTGATTGGCTGTTCAATTCTGAACAGCGAATCACAGCCTTTCTCACTGTTTCAGCCAATCAGATTGGCTGAAACAGTGAGGTCCCAGGCTAGGATCGAGTACCGATGTACTCGATCCTGGGGCCGGTGCCTGGCAACGCCAGGCACCGGCCAAAACCCCCCGGATTGGCGCGATCGACGATCACATCGATCGCGCCAATCGCAGGGCACAGCAGCGGTATTACCGCGCTGTGCCCTGCCTGGACCGGCGCCCCCTCTGCCCTGCCCTGCCTCCTCATGGGTCCGGATCCTGCAGCTGATTGGCGCGATCGATGTGATCGTCGATCGCGTCAATCAGGGCACAGACCCGCCGCATTGGCGCGATCGACGATCACATCGATCGCGCCAATGGCGGGGCACAGCGGCGGTGTTACCGCGCTGTGCCCTGCTTGAATATAAATGCCTGTGCCCTGCCTCATCTCCAGATCCTCTGGCAATCAGAGGGCACAGCAGCGGTGTGCCCGCGCTGTGCCCTGATGGTGTCCTGGGGGTGACCTACCGGTCACCTGCCGGTCACCTACTGATGACCTGCCGGTGACCTGCCTATGATCGGAGCTGTGAGCTCCGATCATAGGCTGGTGCCTAGCAACACCGGCGTCACCAGGGCCTCCCCTGATTGGTGGGATCGATGTGATCATCGATCCCACCAATCACAGGTCACAGCAGCGGTGTGACCGCTCTGTGACCTGTCTCACCTGTCCCTGACCTGTCTGACTGCTCTGCAGGAATCCTCACACTTGGTGAGGGTTCCTGCAGAGCGGTCACGCTGTCAGATCCCCCTCCTGTGCTGAGACTTGTGGTGCCACAGTAGCCTGTGACACCATAATTCTCGCTAAAAAAACAAAAGAAAGAAGACAGAAGAAAGAAGACAGAAGAAAGAAGAGAGACTACAACCGTAAGTGTTGATACCCCGATCCCGGCCCGATCTTTCTTACCCCCCCCCATCCCCCCTTACCCCCCCATCCCCCCTTACCCCCCATCCCCCCTTACCCCCCATCCCCCCTCACTTTGCTCCGCGTCCGTCCGTGCCCAAATTTAGCAGCCGCCGAGCGTTGATTGGTGACGCAGGTCACCGATCAACACTCGTGCTCGCTTTTCTTTTTCACCCCCCTTAGTGCCGCCGAGCGTTGATTGGTGACGCATTTCACCGATCAACACTCGTGCTCACTTTTCTCCTCCACATCCCCTTGCGCACACCCCGCCGCTGCGTCTGAACCCGTGCCTTTCGTTTCTTTTTTTTTTTTCCACATCCCCTTGCGCGCACCCCGCCGCTGCGTCTGAACCCGTGCCTTTCGTTTCTTTTTTTTTTTTTACACATCCCCTTGCGCGCACCCCGCCGCTGCGTCTGAACCCGTGCCTTTCGTTTCTTTTTTTTTTTTCCACATCCCCGTCCACGCACCCCGCCGCTGCGTCTGAACCCGTGCCTTTCGTTTCTTTTTTTTTTTTTCCACATCCCCTTGCGTGCACCCCGCCGATGCGTCTGAACCCGTGCCTTTCGTTTCTTTTTTTTTTTTTCCACATCCCCGTCCACGCACCCCGCCGCTGCGTCTGAACCCGTGCCTTTCGTTTCTTTTTTTTTTTTCCACATCCCCTTGCGCGCACCCCGCCGCTGCGTCTGAACCCGTGCCTTTCGTTTCTTTTTTTTTTTTTTCCACATCCCCGTCCACGCACCCCGCCGCTGCGTCTGAACCCGTGCCTTTCGTTTCTTTTTTTTTTTTCACATCCCCGTCCGCGCACCCCGCCGCTGCGTCTGAACCCGTGCCTTTCGGTTCTTTTTTTTTTTTTCCACATCCCCGTCCACGCACCCCGCCGCTGCGTCTGAACCCGTGCCTTTCGTTTCTTTTTTTTTTTTTTCCACATCCCCTTGCGCGCACCCCGCCGCTGCGTCTGAACCCGTGCCTTTCGTTTATTTTTTATTTTTCACATCCCAGTCCGCGCACCCCGCCGCTGCGTCTGAACCCGTGCCTTTTGTTTCTTTTTTTTTTTTTTCACATCCCCATTCACACACCCAGCAGGCGCCGAATTTTGATAAGTGACGCAGTTCACTTATCAGAGCTAGGGCCTGCTGTTTTAGACTTTTCCTTTCACAGGTATTTTTTTTCCCTATTTGCTTTTTTCTTTTAGCTTTTACTTTTCAGAAGTTTGCACCAAACACTATCCCCCCCACACGTACACATAGTTCCAATAAATTGCACCCAAGCACCATACTCACACAAAAAATGTCCCGTTCACCCCGTTCGTCCCAGCAGCGCTATTCAGCAGAGGAGGCATATTCTTTTCTTGCCTCCGACACTGATAGCGAGGGAGAGGATCCCACATTCCTTTACTCTTCAGATTCTTCATCCTCTTCTTCCTCCTCCTCCTCCTCCTCCTCATCTTCGTCCTCGGGTCCTGCGGAACCGCCTCGCAGACGCCCCAGGAGAGAAGATGACGCAGCACCCACTCCTGAAGATGAACCAGCGCGCCCTTCTTCGGACCCCATATGGACCTCGCCCCCCGAAAATTACGAGCCACTGATTCCTGATTTTGTGGCAGAATCAGGAATCAGGTTTGACACCACCGGCCTCACAGAAATAGACTTTTTCAAAGTCTTTTTCTCTGAGGATTTTGTTAACCTCATGGTGGAGCAAACTAATTTATATGCTTGGCAATTTTTGGAGCAAAACCCCGGTTCATCATTTTCTAACTGGTCTCCTGTAGACGCAGTTGAAATGATGCAGTTTTGGGGCCTGGTCCTCCACATGGGGATCCTGAAGAAGCCAGAACT
The DNA here is from genome assembly GCF_051348905.1 of Ranitomeya variabilis. NCBI lineage: Eukaryota > Metazoa > Chordata > Amphibia > Anura > Dendrobatidae > Ranitomeya > Ranitomeya variabilis. Next base: position 188,904,509 of record NC_135236.1, read on the forward strand.
TCGGCAATATTGGAGTGTGGATATTTTATATAACACTCCAGTGTGCCGAATGGTCATGGCTCGGACGCGTTTTGAGGCCATCCACAAATTCCTGCATTATTCCGATAATGCACAGTGTCCCGCACGAGATGACCCCAATTTTGACCGTCTATTCAAAGTTCGGCCGGTCATCGAACACTTCAGCAAAAAGTTTGCTGAAGTGTACGTGCCCAAAAGGGACATCTGTGTGGATGAGTCCTTGGTTCATTTTAAGGGGCGGCTCAGATTCCGTCAATACCTGCCCAGCAAAAGGGCCAGGTACGGAATCAAACTCTACAAGCTGTGTGAGAGTACCTCAGGGTACACCCACAGCTTTAGAGTTTACGAAGGGAAGGACAGCAGGATTGAACCGCCTGAGTGTCCCCCTGTCTTGGGAGTGAGTGGGAAAATAGTGTGGGATTTGGTGCACCCACTGCTGGATAAAGGTTATCACCTCTACACTGATAACTTTTATTCCAGCATCCCACTCTACAAATCCCTCTCTGCGCGAAGTACCGCAGCCTGCGGTACTGTCCGCAAAAATCAGAGAGGCCTCCCGAAGACGCTACTTGGGCAGATGCTCAGAAAAGGTGAGAGCAAAGCCCAATGTAGCAACCACCTGCTGGTGGTCAAGTACAAGGACAAGAGGGATGTCCTTCTGTTGACCACCATACACGGTGATGGCAGCGCCCTCAGCACTGTACGGGGTACCTCTACACAGGTCAGCAAACCTGACAGTGTACTGGGGTACAACAAAAACATGGGGGGCGTTGATCTCTCCGATCAACTCCTCCAACCGTACAGTGCTTTGAGGAAGGCCAAGGTGTGGTACAAAAAGCTGTCGGTGTACATCGTACAAATGGCAATGCTTAACGCTTTCCTGCTGTCACGATGTGCACGCCACACCGATACGACGTACCTTTAGTTCCAGGAGGTAGTGGTTAAGGCCCTGATGTTTGGCACGAGGGAAGGAGCGGGCCCCAGTACTTCCGGAACTGAGGGTGCTCGTATTGTACCAGGTCAGCATTTTCCGGGGGTGGTCCCGCCAACTGATAGAAAAGGTAAGCCGCAAAAAAGGTGCCGAGTGTGCTACAAACGAGGAGTACGCAAGGACACCATCTATCAATGCGACACCTGCCCCGACAAACCTGGCCTGTGTATGAAGGACTGCTTCAAATTGTACCACACCTCCATGCACTACTAATTAGGAACCAGTAGATTAGTTCCAAAGAGGGGGTGCATCTAAGTAAGTTCCATGGGCGTCTAGGTTCCAAAATGATGTCACTTGTGGTTTTTTTTTACTGTTTAGGCACATCAGGGGCTCTGCAAACGGAACATGACGCCCTCAGAACCAGTCCATCAAAGTCTGCATTCCAAATCGTCACTGCTTCCCTTCTGAGTCCCGAAGTGCCCAAACAGTTTTTTCCCACATATGGGGTACCAGCGTACTCAGAACAAAATGGACAGCAACTTTTGGGGTCCAATTTCTCTTGTTACCCTTGGGAAAATAAAAAATTGGGGACTAAACAATCATGTTTGTAGAAAAAATAGGATTTTTTATTTTCACACCCGGGCGTTATAAACTTTCGTGAAGCACTTGGGGGATAAAAGTGCTCACGACACATCTAGATAAGTTCCTTAGGGGGTCTAGTTTCCAAAATGGGGTCACTTATGGGGGGTTTCCACTGTTTAGGCACATCAGGGGCTCACCAAATGGAACATGATGCCCGCAGACAATTCCATCAAAGTCTGCATTCCAAAACGTCACTACTTCTCTTCCGAGCCCCGAAGTGTGCCCAAACAGTAGTTTTCTCCCACATATGTGGTACCAGCGTACCCAGGACAAATTGGACAACAACTTCTGGGGTCCAATTTCTCCTGTTACCCATGGGAAAATAAAAAATCCTATTTTTTCCCCACAAAAATGATCTTTCAGTCCCCAATTTTTTATTTTCACGCCCAGGCGTTATAAACTTTCGTGAAGCACTTGGGGGATAAACGTGCTCACGACACATCTAGATAAGTTCCTTAGGGGGTATAGTTTCCAAAATGGGGTCACTTATGGGGGTTTCCACTGTTTAGGCACATCAGGGGCTCACCAAATGGAACATGATGCCCGCAGACAATTCCATCAAAGTCTGCTTTCCAAAACGTCACTACTTCTCTTCCGAGCCCCGAAGTGTGCCCAAACAGTAGTTTTCTCCCACATATGTGGTACCAGCGTACCCAGGATAAATTGTACAACAACCTCTGGGGTCCAATTTCTCCTGTTACCCTTGGGAAAATAAAAAATCCTATTTTTTCCCCACAAAAATGATCTTTCAGTCCCCAATTTTTTATTTTCACGCCCAGGCGTTATAAACTTTCGTGAAGCACTTGGGGGATAAAAGTGCTCACGACACATCTAGATAAGTTCCTTAGGGGGTCTAGTTTCCAAAATGGGGTCACTTATGGGGGGTTTCCACTGTTTAGGCACATCAGGGGCTCACCAAATGGAACATGATGCCCGCAGACAATTCCATCAAAGTCTGCATTCCAAAACGTCACTACTTCTCTTCCGAGCCCCGAAGTGTGCCCAAACAGTAGTTTTCTCCCACATATGTGGTACCAGCGTACCCAGGACAAATTGGACAACAACTTCTGGGGTCCAATTTCTCCTGTTACCCTTGGGAAAATAAAAAAATTGGGGACTGAAAGATCATTTTTGTGAGGAAAAAATAGGATTTTTTATTTTCACGCCCAGGCGTTATAAACTTTCGTGAAGCACTTGGGGGATAAAAGTGCTCACGACACATCTAGATAAGTTCCTTAGGGGGTCTAGTTTCCAAAATGGGGTCACTTATGGGGGATTTCCACTGTTTAGGCACATCAGGGGCTCGCCAAACACGACATGGCCTCCGATCTCAATTCCAGCCAATTTTAGCTTGAAAATGTCAAAGGGCGCTCCTTTCCTTCTGAGCCCTGCCATGTGCCCAAACAGTGGTTCCCCCCCACATATGGGGTATCAGCGTACTCAGGACAAATTGGACAACAACTTTTGGGGTCCAATTTCTCCTGCTACCCTTGAGAAAATAAAAAATTGGGGACTAAACAATCATGTTTGTAGAAAAAATAGGATTTTTTATTTTCACACCGGGGCGTTATAAACTTTCGTGAAGCACTTGGGGGATAAAAGTGCTCACGACACATCTAGATAAGTTCCTTAGGGGGTCTAGTTTCCAAAATGGGGTCACTTATGGGGGGTTTCCACTGTTTAGGCACATCAGGGGCTCGCCAAACACGACATGGCCTCCGATCTCAATTCCAGCCAATTTTAGCTTGAAAATGTCAAAGGGCGCTCCTTTCCTTCTGAGCCCTGCCATGCGCCCAAACAGTGGTTCCCCCCCACATATGGGGTATCAGCGTACTCAGGACAAATTGGACAACAATCTTTGGGGTCCAATTTCTCCTGCTACCCTTGAGAAAATAAAAAATTGGGGACTAAACGATCATGTTTGTAGAAAAAATAGGATTTTTTATTTTCACACCCGGGCGTTATAAACTTTCGTGAAGCACTTGGGGGATAAAAGTGCTCACGACACATCTAGATAAGTTCCTTAGGGGGTCTAGTTTCCAAAATGGGGTCACTTATGGGGGGTTTCCACTGTTTAGGCACATCAGGGGCTCGCCAAACACGACAAGGCCTCCGATCTCAATTCCAGCCAATTTTAGCTTGAAAATGTCAAAGGGCGCTCCTTTCCTTCTGAGCCCTGCCATGCGCCCAAACAGTGGTTCCTCCCCACATATGGGGTATCAGCGTACTCAGGACAAATTGGACAACAACCTTTGCGGTCCAATTTCTCCTGCTACCCTTGAGAAAATAAAAAATTGGGGACTAAACGATCATGTTTGTAGAAAAAATAGGATTTTTTATTTTCACACCCGGGCGTTATAAACTTTCGTGAAGCACTTGGGGGTTCAAAGTGCTCACCACACATCTAGATAAGTTCCTTAGGGGGTCTAGTTTCCAAAATGGGGTCACTTATGGGGGGTTTCCACTGTTTAGGCACATCAGGGGCTCGCCAAACACGACATGGCCTCCGATCTCAATTCCAGCCAATTTTAGCTTGAAAATGTCAAAGGGCGCTCCTTTCCTTCTGAGCCCTGCCATGCGCCCAAACAGTGGTTCCCCCCCACATATGGGGTATCAGCGTACTCAGGACAAATTGGACAACAACCCTTGGGGTCCAATTTCTCCTGCTACCCTTGAGAAAATAAAAAATTGGGGACTAAACAATCATGTTTGTAGAAAAAATAGGATTTTTTATTTTCACACCCGGGCGTTATAAACTTTCGTGAAGCACTTGGGGGATAAAAGTGCTCACGACACATCTAGATAAGTTCCTTAGGGGGTCTAGTTTCCAAAATGGGGTCACTTATGGGGGGTTTCCACTGTTTAGGCACATCGGGGGCTTGCCAAACACAACATGGCGTCCGATTTCAATTGCAGCCAATTTTAGCTTGAAAATGTCAAACGACGCTCCTTTCCTTCTGAGCTCTGCCGTGCGCCCAAAAAGTGGTTCTCCCTCACATGTGGGGTATCAGCGTACTCAGGACAAATTGGGCAACAACTTTTAAGGTCCATTTTCTCTTTTTACCCTTGGGAAATTAAAAAAATTATTGCTGAAAGATCATTTTTGTGACTAAAAAGTAAAATGTTCATTTTTTCCTTCCATGTTGCTTTTGCTGCTGTGAAACACCTGAAGGGTTAATAAACTTCTTGAATGTGGTTTTGAGCACCTTGAGGGGTGCAGTTTTCAGAATGGTGTCACTTTTTGGTATTTTCTGCCATATAGACCCCTCAAAATGACTTCAAATGTGAGGTGGTCCCTAAAAAAATGGTTTTGTAAATTTTGTTGTAAAAATGAGAAATTGCTGTTCAAATTTTAACCCTTATAACTTCCTAAAAAAGACAAATTTTGTTTCCAAAATTGCGCTGATGTAAAGTAGACATGTGGGAAATGTTATTTAGTAACTATTTTGTGTCACATAACTCTCTGGTTTAACAGAATAAAAATTCAAAGTTGGAAAATTGCGAAATTTTCAAAATTTTCGCCAATTTTCCTTTTTTTTCACAAATAAACGCAAGTGATATCGAAGTGATATCGAAGAAATTTTACCACTATCATGAAGTACAATATGTTACAAGAAAACAATGTCAGAATCGCTAAGATCCGTTGAAGCGTTTCGGAGTTATAACCTCATAAAGCGACAGTGGTCAGAAATGTAAAAATTGGCCCGGTCATTAACGTGCAAACCACCCTTGGGGGTGAAGGGGTTAAACTATCTTTCTCACCCTTTAGGCATCCTTTTCCACTCCCCTGCCACTGTTGGGCGCAATAGGGCAGACAGGGTGAGCCGTCGTCGAGTGGGGGTGACAGAGAGCAGGGTATAGGGTGCCAACCTCCGCTGTCAGGCAGGGTGAGACAGGTTGCATATAGGGACAGGCACCTCCCCTTGGTGCCTCTGTATTTTATTAAGTTGGTGGTGGTGTTTATTTCACGTTTGGGTATTTATTATATTTGTATTTTTTTAGATATATTGAATTTTATACTCATACTAGCTGTACTACCCGGCTTCGCCTGGGTTAATGACTGCTGTTAGCAAAATAGAATGTGATCACAAAAATTTATTCTGCACACAAAAACCACAAAACAAATAGATAGAAATGTAATTATTAAAAGGCAAAAACTAAGCTAATAGAAGCATTTCACAACATATATTAGCTTTGTTATACTGAGAATGTCTTTGTTGCCTATATTAACCAATCAGAGCTCAGATTAATTAACTGTAGCAAAATAGAAGCTGAGCTGTGATTGGTTGCTATTGGCAGCCTGATAAATCCCCAGCCAACAGTAAGCCCTCCCCCTGGCAGTATATATTAGCTCACACATACACATAATAGACAGGTCATGTGACTGACAGCTGCCATATTTCCTATATGGTACATTTGTTGCTCTTGTAGTTTGTCAGCTTATTAATCAGATTTTTATTTTTGAAGGATAATACCAGACTTGTGTGTGTTTTAGGGCGAGTTTCATGTGTCAAGTTGTGTGTGTTGAGTTGCGTGTGGCGACATGCATGTAGCGACTTTTGTGAGATGAGTTTTGTGTGGCAACATGCGTGCAGCAACATTTTGTGTGTCGAGTTGCATGTGACAGGTTAGTGTAGCAAGTTGTGTGCAGCAAGATTTGTGCAGCAAGATTTGTGCATGGCGAGTTTTGCGCGTGGCGAGTTTTATGTGTGGTGCGTTTTGAGTATGTGCAAGTTTTGTGTGAGGCAACTTTTGCATGTGGTGCAACTTTTGTACATGTGGCAATTTTTCTGTGTGTGCAAGTTTTGCATGAGGTGAGTTTTCCATGAGGTGAGTTTTGCACGTGTGGCGAGTTTTGCTTGAGCCTAGTTTTGCATATGGCGAGTTTTGCATGTAGCGAGTTTTGCGCGTGGCGAGTTTTGAGTGGTGACTTTTGTGTTTCGACTTTTATGTGGCGAGGTTGGTGTGTGTGTGGTGAAATGTGTGCTGAGGGTCGTATATGTGTTCAAGCACGTGGTAGTGTGTGGCGCATTTTGTGTTTGTGTTCATATCCCCGTGTGTGGTGAGTATCCCATATCGGGGCCCCACCTTAGCAACTGTACGGTATATACTCTTTGGCGCCATCACTCTCATTCTTTAAGTCCCCATTGTTCACATCTGGCAGCTGTCAATTTTCCTCCAACACTTTTCCCTTCACTTTTTCCCCATTATGTAGATAGGGGCAAAATTGTTTGGTGAATTGGAACGCGCGGGGTTAAAATTTCACCTCACAACATAGCCTATGATGCTCTCGGGGTCCAGACGTGTGACTGTGCAAAATTTTGTGGCTGTAGCTGCGACGGTGCAGATGCCAATCCCGGACATACACACATACATACATACACACATACACACATTCAGCTTTATATATTAGATATACCTGTGTGTCATCTCACCTATATATAGTATATATCTGTGTGTCATCTCCTCCTGTATATACTATATACCTGTAGGTAATCTGCTCCTGTATATACAGGTCCTTCTCAAAAAATTAGCATATAATGTTAAATTTCATTATTTACCATAATGTAATGATTACAATTAAACTTTCATATATTATAGATTCATTATCCACCAACTGAAATTTGTCAGGTCTTTTATTGTTTTAATACTGATGATTTTGGCATACAACTCCTGATAACCCAAAAAACCTGTCTCAATAAATTAGCATATCAAGAAAAGGTTCTCTAAATGACCTATTACCCTAATCTTCTGAATCAACTAATTAACTCTAAACACATGCAAAAGATACCTGAGGCTTTTAAAAACTCCCTGCCTGGTTCATTACTCAAAACCCCCATCATGGGTAAGACTAGCGACCTGACAGATGTCAAGAAGGCCATCATTGACACCCTCAAGCAAGAGGGTAAGACCCAGAAAGAAATTTCTCAACAAATAGGCTGTTCCCAGAGTGCTGTATCAAGGCACCTCAATGGTAAGTCTGTTGGAAGGAAACAATGTGGCAGAAAACGCTGTACAACGAGAAGAGGTGACCGGACCCTGAGGAAGATTGTGGAGAAGGACCGATTCCAGACCTTGGGGAACCTGAGGAAGCAGTGGACTGAGTCTGGTGTGGAAACATCCAGAGCCACCGTGCACAGGCGTGTGCAGGAAATGGGCTACAGGTGCCGCATTCCCCAGGTAAAGCCACTTTTGAACCATAAACAGCGGCAGAAGCGCCTGACCTGGGCTACAGAGAAGCAGCACTGGACTGTTGCTAAGTGGTCCCAAGTACTTTTTTCTGATGAAAGAAAATTTTGCATGTCATTCGGAAATCAAGGTGCCAGAGTCTGGAGGAAGACTGGGGAGAAGGAAATGCCAAAATGCCTGAAGTCCAGTGTCAAGTACCCACAGTCAGTGATGGTGTGGGGTGCCATGTCAGCTGCTGGTGTTGGTCCACTGTGTTTCATCAAGGGCAGGGTCAATGCAGCTAGCTATCAGGAGATTTTGGAGCACTTCATGCTTCCATCGGCTGAAATGCTTTATGGAGATGAAGATTTCATTTTTCAGCACGACCTGGCACCTGCTCACAGTGCCAAAACCACTGGTAAATGGTTTACTGACCATGGTATTACTGTGCTCAATTGGCCTGCCAACTCTCCTGACCTGAACCCCATAGAGAATCTGTGGGATATTGTGAAGAGAAAGTTGAGAGACGCAAGACCCAACACTCTGGATGAGCTTAAGGCCGCTATTGAAGCATCCTGGGCCTCCATAACATCTCAGCAGTGTCACAGGCTGATTGCCTCCATGCCACGCCGCATTGAAGCAGTCATTTCTGCTAAAGGATTCCCGACCAAGTATTGAGTGCATAACTGAACATTATTATTTGATGTTTTTTTTGTTTGTTATTAAAAAACACTTTTATTTGATTGGACGGGTGAAATATGCTAATTTATTGAGACAGGTTTTTTGGGTTATCAGGAGTTGTATGCCAAAATCATCAGTATTAAAACAATAAAAGACCTGACAAATTTCAGTTGGTGGATAATGAATCTATAATATATGAAAGTTTAATTGTAATCATTACATTATGGTAAATAATGAAATTTAACACTATATGCTAATTTTTTGAGAAGGACCTGTAGTATATACCTGTATGTCATCTCCTGCTGTATGTAGTATGTACCTGTATGTCATCTCCTCCTCTATATAGTATATACCTGTGTCATCTCTCCTGTATATAGTATATATCTGTGTCATCTCCTCCTGTATATAGTATATACCTGTGTGTCATCTCCCCTGTAAATAGTATATACCTGTGTGTCATCTCCTCCTGTATATAGTATATATCTGTATGTCATCTCCTCCTGTATTAGACCTCGTTCACATGTTATTTGGTCAGTATTTTTACCTCAGTATTTGTAAGCTAAATTGGCAGCCTGATAAATCCCCAGCCAACAGTAAGCCCACCCCCTGGCAGTATATATTGGCTCACACATACACATAATAGACTGGTCATGTGACTGACAGCTGCCGGATTCCTATATGGTACATTTGTTGCTCTTGTAATTTTTCAGCTTATTAATCAGATTTTTATTTTTGAAGGATAATACCAGACTTGTGTGTGTTTTAGGGCGAGTTTCGTGTGTCAAGTTGTGTGTGTTGAGTTGCGTGTGGCGACAAGCATGTAGCGACTTTTGTGAGATGAGTTTTGTGTGGCGACATGCGTGTAGCAACTTTTTGTTTGTCGAGTTGCATGTGACAGGTTAGTGTAGCAAGTTGTGTGCAGCAAGTTTTGCGCATGGCGAGTTTTATGTGTGGTGCCTTTTGAGTATGTGCAAGTTTTGTGTGAGGCAACTTTAGCATGTGTTGCAACTTTTGTGCATGTGGCAATTTTTCCGCGTATGCAAGTTTTGCGTGTGGCGAGTTTTCCATGAGGTGAGTTTTGCACGTGTGGCGAGTTTTGCATGTGGAGAGTTTTGTGCGTGGCGAGTTTTGAGCGGCGACTTTTGTGTTTCGACTTTTGTGTTTCGACTTTTATGTGGCGAGGTTGGTGTATGTGTGGTGAAATGTGCGCTGAGGGTGGTATATGTGTTCGAGCACGTGGTAGTGTGTGGCGCATTTTGTGTGTGTGTGTTCATATCCCCGTGGTGGTGTGGTGATTATCCCATGTCGGGGCCCCACCTTAGCAACTGTACAGTATATACTCTTTGGCGCCATCGCTCTCATTCTTTAAGTCCCCCCTGTTCACATCTGGCAGCTGTTAATTTGCCTCCAACACTTTTCCTTTCACTTTTTCCCCATTATGTAGATAGGGGCAAAATTGTTTGGTGAATTGGAAAGCGCTGGGTTAAAATTTCACCTCACAACATAGCCTATGACGCTCTCGGGGTCCAGACGTATGACTGTGCAAAATTTTGTGGCTGTAGCTGCGACGGTTCAGATGCCAATCCCGGACATAAACACATACATACATACATACATACACACATACCACATTCAGCTTTATATATTAGATATTAGAGGTTAGCGGTGATTCCAGTGCAGCCGCACCAGCTGCACATGCGGTATGTCCGCCACTGGCTTCCAAGAGCGGGAAAGCTTTCAAGAGCCTTCAACTAAGCAAATTAAGCCCTGCACTGCTCAAAGATACCTGCACCATTTAATATGAAGGTGAAGTGCTTCTAATCAGTGCAGTAGTAGGAGAAATCAAACGCTGCGGTCTTCTGGCTCCTCTCTGTTGTGGTAAATCCATGACAGCAACAATTCTGAAACGTTATAATATTTTTTTCAATACCTCAATATATTTAATTCCTTTACCCCTCACGGCTGTTTGCATTTTCATGACCAGGCCACATTTTACATTTCTGACCACTGGCATATTATGAGGTCATAACTGTGGAATGCTTTAATCGATTCCACTGATTCTGAGAGTGACATATTGTGCTTTATGAAATTTCACAAAAAAATTGAAAATTCAGCAATTTTCAAACTTTTAATTTTACTGCCATTAAATCAGAGAATTATATCACACAAAGTAACATTTCCCACATGTATACTTTACATAAGCACAATTTTTGAAGCATAACTTTTTTTTGTTAGGAAGTTATAAGGCCTCAAAGTTGACCAGTGATTTCTCATTTTTCCAACAAAAATTACAAAACCATTTTTTTAGGGACCACATCACATTTGAAGTTACTTTCAGGGGCCTATATGACAGAAAATACCTAAAAGTGACACTCCTCAATGTGCTCAAAACCATATTCAAGAAGTGTATTAACCATTCAGGTGTTTCACAGGACTTATAGGAATGTGAAAAAAAATGAACATTTAACTTTTTGCCACCAAAATTTTACATTAGACCCCCAAAAATTGAGCAGTGAAAATAGAAAAAAAATCACATTTTCCCACAAAAATCTTTTTAGCCCAAATTTTGCATTTTCACAAGGGTAACAGGAGAAATTGCACCATACAATTTGTTGTGCAATTTCTTCTGCGTACGCCGGGGGAAAACTACTATTTGGGCACACAGAAGGGCTTGGAAGGGAAGGAACCCCATTTGACTTCTTGAATGCAAAATTTGCTGGAGCAATGTTGCATTTGGAGAGCACCTGATATGCTTAACCCCTTCCTGACATCAGACGTACTATCCCGTCGAGGTGGGGTGGGCCCGTATGACCGCCGACGGGATAGTACGTCATCACCGATCAGCGGCGCTCACGGGGGGAGCGCGGCCGATCGCGGCCGGGTGTCAGCTGCATATCGCAGCTGACATCCGGCACTATGTGCCAGGAGCGGTCATGGACCGCCCCCGGCACATTAACCCCCGGCACACCGCGATCAAACATGATCGCAGTGTACCGGCGGTATAGGGAAGCATCGCGCAGGGAGGGGGCTCCCTGCGGGCTTCCCTGAGACCCCCGGAGCAACGCGATGTGATCGCGTTGCTGCGGGGGTCTCCTACCTCCTTCCTGGCTGCAGGTCCCGGATCCAAGATGGCTGCGGCATCCGGGTCCTGCAGGGAAGGAGGTGGCTTACCGAGTGTCTGCTCAGAGCAGACACTTGGTAAGCCTGCAGCCCTGCACAGCAGATCGTCGATCTGGCAGAGTGCTGTGCACACTGCCAGATCAATGATCTGTGATGTCCCCCCCTGGGACAAAGTAAAAAAGTAAAAAAAAAAATTTTCCACATGTGTAAAAAAAAAAAAAAAAAAAAATCCTAAATAAATAATAAAAAAATATATATATTATTCCCATAAATACATTTCTTTATCTAAATAAAAAAAACAAAACAATAAAAGTACACATATTTAGTATCGCCGCGTCCGTAACGACCCAACCTATAAAACTGCCCCACTAGTTAACCCCTTCAGTAAACACCGTAAGAAAAAAAAAAAAAAAACGAGGCAAAAAACAACGCTTTATTACCATACCGCCGAACAAAAAGTGGAATAACACGCGATCAAAAAGACTGATATAAATATCCATGGTACCGCTGAAAACGTCATCTTGTCCCGCAAAAAACAAGCCGCCATACAGCATCATCAGCAAAAAAATAAAAAAGTTATAGTCCTGAGAATAAAGCGATACCAAAATAATTATTTTTTCTATATTTTAGTTTTTATCGTATAAAAGCGCCAAAACATAAAAAAATGATATAAATGAGATATCGCTGTAATCGTACTGACCCGAAGAATAAAACTGCTTTATCAATTTTACCAAACGCGGAACGGTATAAACGCCTCCCCCAAAAGAAATTCATGAATAGCTGGTTTTTGGTCATTCTGCCTCACAAAAATCGGAATAAAAAGCGATCAAAAACGGTCACGTGTCCGAAAATGTTACCAATAAAAACGTCAACTCGTCCCGCAAAAAACAAGACCTCACATGACTCTGTGGAGCAAAATGTGGAAAAATTATAGGTCTCAAAATGTGGAGACGCAAAAACTTTTTTGCTATAAAAAGCGTCGCTGGTTTCACACTTGCGTTTTTGTCTGCAGCGTTTTTTGCACAAAAAAACGCATGCGTTTTTTCCCTATATTTAACATTGAAAACGCATGCGGTTTTTTTGTACGCGTTTGGTCGCGTTTTCAAACGCATGCGGTTTTTTTCTGCATGCGTTCATTTTCAGAAATACAACCTGCAGTATTTTCTTGCGTTTTTAAGCACATGCGTTTGTTTGCGTTAAAAACGCATGCATTTTTTCGAAAAAAAACAGAAAACACACTGAAAAGCCACCCACCACCATCAAGGTGATAAAGGGATCCAAACCCTAACCCTAACTCTACCCCTAACCTCACCCCTAACCGTTTAATGAACATTTTCTGACAGTCATAGTGCCACGTATTTCAGTGCCACGTATTTCAGTGCCATGTATTTCAGTGCCACGTATTTCAGTGCCACGTATTTCAGTGCCACGTATTTCAGTGCCACGTATAACGTCTTTCAGTGCCACGTATCACGTATTTCAGTGCCACATATTTTAGTACCACGTATTTCAGTTGCACGTATTTCAGTTGCACGTATTTCAGTGCCACGTATTTCAGTGCCACGTATTTCAGTGCCACGTATTTCAGTGCCACGTATTTCAGTGCCACGTATCACGTATTTCAGTGCCACGTGTTTCAGTGCCATGTATCTAAGTGCCACGTATCACGTATTTCAGTGCCACGTATTTCAGTGCCACGTATTTCAGTGCCACGTATTTCAGTCACGTTTAGGGTTAGGGTTAGGGGTAGGGTTAGGGCTAGGGTTGGAGGTAAAGTTAGGGTTGGGGCTAAAGTTAGGGTTGGGGCTAAAGTTAGGGTTAGGGTTTGGATTACATTTACGTTTGGATTAGGGTTGGGATTAGAATTATGGGTGTGTCAGGGCTAGGGGTGTGGTTAGGGTTACCGTTGGGATTAGGGTTAGGGGTGTGTTTGGATTAGGGTTTCAGGTAGAATTGGGGAGTTTCCACTGTCCAGGCACATCAGGGGCTCTCCAAGCGCGACATGGCGTCCAATCTCAATTCCAGCCAATTCTGCGTTGAAAAAGTAAAACAGTGCTCCTTCCCTTCCGAGCTCTCCCGTGCGCCCAAAAAGTAGTTTACCCCAACATATGGGGTATCAGCGTACTCGGGACAAATTGAACAACAACTTCTGGGGTCCAAGTTCTCTTGTTATCCTTAGGAAAATAAAAATTTGGGGGGCTAAAAATCATTTTTGTGGGAAAAAAAAGATGTTTTATTTTCACGGCTCTGCGTTATAAACTGTAGTGAAACACTTGGGGGTTCAAAGTTCTCACAACACATCTAGATAAGTTCCTTGGGAGGTCTAGTTTCCAATATGGGGTCACTTGTGGGGGGTTTGTACTGTTTGGGTACATCAGGGGCTCTGCAAATGCAACGTGACACCTGCAGACCAATCCATTTAAGGCTGCATTCCAAATGGCGCTCCTTCCCTTCCGAGCTCTGTCATGCACCCAAACAGTGGTTCCCCCCCACATATGGGGTATCAGCGTACTCAGGACAAATTGGACAACAACTTTTGGGGTCTAATTTATCCTGTTACCCTTGTGAAAATACAAAACTGGGGGCTAAAAAATCATTTTTGTGAAAAAAAAAAAAGAATTTTTATTTTCACGGCTTTGCGCTATAAACTTTAGTGAAACACTTGGGGGTTCAAAGTTCTCAAAACACATCTAGATAAGTTCCTTGGGAGGTCTAGTTTCCAATATGGGGTCACTTGTGGGGGGTTTGTACTGTTTGGGTACATCAGGGGCTCTGCAAATGCAACGTGATGGCTGCTGACCAATCCATTTAAGTCTGCATTCCAAATGGCGCTCCTTCCCTTCCGAGCTCTGTCATGCGCCCAAACAGTGGTTCCCCCCCACATATGGGGTATCAGCGTACTCAGGACAAATTGGAAAACAAATTTTGGGGCCCAATTTATTCTGTTACCCTTGTAAAAATACAAAGCTGGGTGCTAAAAAATCATTTTTGAGAAAAAAAATAAAAATTATTTTCACGGCTCTGCGTTATAATCTGTAGTGAAACACTTGGGGGTTCAAAGCTCTCAAAACACATCTAGATAAGTTCCTTAGGGGGTCTACTTTCCAAAATGGTGTCACTTGTAGGGAGTTTCAATGTTTAGGCACATCAGGGGCTCTCCAAACGCAACATGGCGTCCCATCTCAATTCCAGTCAATTTTGCATTGAAAAGTCAAATGGCGCTCCTTCCCTTCCAAGCTCTGCCATGCGCCCAAACAATGGTTTACACCCACATATGGGGTATCAGCGTACTCAGGACAAATTGCACAACATTTTTTGGGGTCCAATTTCTTCTCTTACCCTTGGGAAAATAAAAAATTGGGGGCAAAAAGATCATTTTTGTGAAAAAATATGATTTTTTATTTTTACGGCTCTGCATTATAAACTTCTGTGAAGCACTTGGTGGGTCAAAGTGCTCACCACACATCTAGATAAGTTCCTTAGGGGGTCTACTTTCCAAAATGGTGTCACTTGTAGGGAGTTTCAATGTTTAGGCACATCAGGGGCTCTCCAAACGCAACATGGCGTCCCATCTCAATTCCAGTCAATTTTGCATTGAAAAGTCAAATGGCGCTCCTTCCCTTCCAAGCTCTGCCATGCGCCCAAACAATGGTTTACACCCACATATGGGGTATCAGCGTACTCAGGACAAATTGCACAACATTTTTTGGGGTCCAATTTCTTCTCTTACCCTTGGGAAAATAAAAAATTGGGGGCGAAAAATCATTTTTGTGAAAAAATATGATTTTTTATTTTTACGGCTCTGCATTATAAACTTCTGTGAAGCACTTGGTGGGTCAAAGTGCTCACCACACATCAAGATAAGTTCCTTAGGGGGTCTACTTTCCAAAATGGTGTCACTTGTAGGGGGTTTCAGTGTTTAGGCACATCAGGGGCTCTCCAAACGCAACATGGCGTCCCATCTCAATTCCAGTCAATTTTGCATTGAAAAGTCAAATGGCGCTCCTTTCCTTCCGAGCTCTGCCATACGCCCAAACAGTGGTTTACCCTCACATATGGGGTATCAGCGTACTCAGGACAAATTGTACAACAACTTTGGGGGTCCATTTTCTCCTGTTACCCTTGGTAAAATAAAACAAATTGGAGCTGAAATAAATTGTGTGTGAAAAAAAGTTAAATGTTCATTTTTATTTAAACATTCCAAAAATTCCTGTGAAACACCTGAAGGGTTAATAAACTTCTTGAATGTGGTTTTGAGCACCTTGAGGGGTTCAGTTTTTAGAATGGTGTCACACTTGAGTATTTTCTATCATATAGACCCCTCAAAATGACTTCAAATGAGATGTGGTCCCTAAAAAAAAATGGTGTTGTAAAAATGAGAAATTGCTGGTCAACTTTTAACCCTTATAACTCCGTCACAAAAAAAAATTTTGGTTCCAAAATTGTACTGATGTAAAGTAGACATGTGGGAAATGTTACTTATTAAGTATTTTGCGTGACATATGTCTGTGATTTAAGGGCATAAAAATTCAAAGTTGGAAAATTGCAAAATTTTCAAAATTTTCGCCAAATTTCCATTTTTTTCACAAATAAACGCAAGTTATATCGAATAAATTTTACCACTAACATGAAGTACAATATGTCACGAGAAAACAGTGTCAGAATCGCCAAGATCCGTCAAAGCGTTCCAGAGTTATAGCCTCATAAAGGGACAGTGGTCAGAATTGTAAAAATTGGCCCGGTCATTAACGTGCAAACCACCCTTGGGGGTGAAGGGGTTAAACAGCAGAAACTTCCCACAACTGACCGCATTTTGGAAACTATATGCCTTAGGGAACTTTTCTAGATGTGTGGTGAGCACTTTGAACCCCCAGGTGCTTGACAGAAGTTTAGAGCATTGGGCCGTGAACTTTTAAAAATCATATTTTTACCACAAAATGTTATTTTAGTCTGATTTTTTTTATTTTCACAAAGATTGCAGGAGAAATTGACTTCCACTTGCACTTGTTGAGCAATTTCTCCTGAGTACACCGATACCCCATATGTGTTCAAAAACTACTTTTGAGGCACAGTGCAAAGCTCAGAAGGGAAGAAGCGCCATATTGAAGTTAACATTTTGCTGGACTGGTTTGAGGGTGCCATTTCAAATTGGCAGAGCCCCTGAGGTGCGAGAACAGCAGAACCCCGCATAAGAGACCCCATTTTACAAACTACACCTCTCAATGAATTCATCTAGCGATGCAATGATCATATTGACACCAGAGGTGGGTCACAGAATCGTATACCATTGGACAATGAAGAAAAACATACCGTATATACTCGAGTATAAGCCGACCCGAGTATAAGCCGACCCCCCTAATTTTGCAACAAAAAACTGGGAAAATGTATTGACTCGAGTATAAGCCTAGGGTGGAAAATGCAGCAGCTACCGGTATCTGTCAAAAATAAAAATAGATACCAATAAAAGTAAAATTAATTGAGACATCAGTAGGTTAAGTGTTTTTGAATATCCATATTGAATCAGGAGCCCCGTATAATGCTCCATGCAGTTCTTTATGGCCCCATAGTGCCCCATATAATTCTCCATGCAGTTATGGCCCCATAGATGCGCCATATAATGCTTCATGCAGTTATGGCCCCATAGATGCCCCATATAATGCTCCATGCAGTTATGGCCCCATAGATGCCCTATATAATGCTCCATACAGTTATGGCCCCATATAATGCTCCATGCAGGTATGGCCCCATAGATGCCCCATATAATGCTCCATACAGTTATGGCCCCATATAATGCCCCATATAATGCTCCATGCAGTTATGGCCCCATAGATGCCCCATATAATGCTCCATACAGTTATGGCCCCATAGATGCCCCATATAATGCTCCATGCAGTTATGGCCCCATAGATGCCCCATATAATGCTCCATGCAGTTATGGCCCCATATAATGCCCCATATAGGGTTGAGCGACTTTTACTTTTTTAGGATCGAGTCGGGTTTCGCGAAACCCGACTGTAAAAAGTCAAGTCGAGTGAAATCGGCCGATTATCGCGCAAAGTCGGGGATCGACCGAAGCACGAAACCCAATGTAAGTCAATGGGGAAGCAAAGTCGGCAGTGAGTGGAGGAAAGGAAAACACCTACAGTGCCCATTTTAATGTCAAAAACATCAATTCGTGTCACTTAAGCTTGTGAATCTTAATTTACCTTATAATAATAGTTAGGCATTGAAAATTGGGGGTCATTTGCCTAAAGTTGTGGGGGGGTAGGGCTGGCTCAAGTTTTTTGTGGGCCCAGGAAATGCGGACTACGTCACGGCGGTGGAGCAGGGAGAGGTCAGTATTTCAACTTTGCAAGTGCTGTGATCCTGAGCAAGCAGGGGGGGCCCAATCGTTCGCATTGGCACTGGCACAGGGCCCCTCAAAGTACGGCGTTGTGTTTGACGGCAGAGACACTTTTGCTTACTATGAGGGGCCCTGTGACAGTGACGTCGCCAACGAGTATGCCCTTCCCATCTGATGAAGGAACCTGCACTTTAATCTGCGCCTTCCTCTTTGTCCCCGTGTAAGGTGGTATAGTATGCGGGAAGGGGAACCTGACTTTCAGCAGGGTCAGATTCTGGCTGTGTAGAGTGCAAGGGGAATGTAGTGGTCTGGGTCAATGTACCAGCAGACTCATGTAGCACTGGCTGGGCAATGGGCAGGATGAGGAGGAAACACAGATATAGGCCCAAATAATAAAGTGCAGTTCAAAATTGGTAACAGGACTAACCAGGCGGCATTGCTTTGTTCAGTGGAGGACAACTGTAATGAGAGGCAGACACAGTTAGTAGGCCCAAATAATAAAGTGGGCCAAATAAAGCTCAAAATTGGTAACAGGAGTAAACAGTCGGCACTGCTTTGTTCAGTGGGAACACCAAAGAGCGGCAGACACCGTTAGTAGGGCCCAACCAAGCTAGTAGGCCAAATGCAGTTTAAAATTTGTAAATATAGGCCGAAAGCCTGAAGATTGAAGCTCAGCTTTGTTCAGTGGAGGAGAACACCAAGGAGTGGCAGACACCGTTAGTAGGGCCCAACCAAACTAGTAGGCCAAATGCAGTTTAAAATTAGTAAATATAGGCCGAAAGCCTGAAGATTGAAGCTCAGCTTTGTTCAGTGGAGGAGAACACCAAGGAGCAGCAGACACCGTTAGTAGGGCCCAACGAAACTAGTAGGCCAAATGCAGTTTAAAATTTGTAAATATAGGCTGAAAGCCTGAAGATTGAAGCTCAGCTTTGTTCAGTGGAGGACAACACCAAGGAGCGGTAGACACCGTTAGTAGGGCCCAACCAATCTAGTAGCCTAAATGCAGTTTAATATTATAAATACAGGCCGAAAGCCTGAAGATAGAAGCTCAGGATAAAAAACCAGGAGAACACCAAGGAGCGGCAGACACCGTTAGTAGGCCCAACCAAACCAGTAGCCCCAATGCAGTTTTCAAATTCCTATAGGCTGAAAACCTGACAATTGAAGCTCAGCTTTTTTCAGAGGAGGACAGCTGTATTGAGTGGCGCAGACAGACACAGGTAGTAGGCCTTAACCAAAAAAGTTGGCTCAATGCAGTTTAAGAAAGGTTACAGGGGTACACAGGCAGCATTGGTGTGGTCAGCGGAGGACAATTGGAAGGAGTGGCGCAGACTTACTAGGCCTAAAATAAAAAAGTAGGCTCTATGCCAGAGGTGTCAAACTGCACTTCTCGAGGGCCGCCAACAGGTCATGTTTTCAGGATTTCCTTAGCATTCCACAAGGTGCTGGAATCATTCTGTGCAGGTGATTAAATTATCACCTGTGCAATACAAGGAAATCCTGAAAACATGACCTGTTGGCGGCCCTCGAGGAATGCAGTTTGACACCTCTGCTCTATGCAGTTTTAAATAGGTTACAGGGGTACACAGGCAGCATTGGTTTGGTCAGCGGAGGACGATTGCAAGGAGGGACCGCAGACAGACTTACTAGGCCTAAAATAAAAAAGTAGGCTCTATGCAGTTTAAAATAGGTTACAAGGGTACACAGGCAGCATTGGTTTGGTCAGCGGAGGACGATTGCAAGGAGGGACCGCAGACAGACTTACTAGGCCTAAAATAAAAAAGTAGGCTCTATGTAGTTTTAAATAGGTTACAGGGGTACACAGGCAGCATTGTTGTGTTCAGCGGAGGACGATTGCAACGAGGGGCAGACCCAGTTAGAAGGGCCAAAAAAGTAATAGGCAAAATGCAGTTAAAAATAGGTTACAGGAGTAAGCAGGCGGCCTAGCTTTGTTCAGTTGAGGACAACTGTAAGGAGTGTCTGACACAGTTAGTAGGCCAAAATAATAAAGTAAGGTTAATGTCTGGCAAAAAAAAAATTTCACAAATAAACAGGTGGCATACCTAGGTACAGGGGTGGGCTCCTCTGCTGACTTGCAGACAGTGGTAGTTGGCGCAAAGTATTAACTGGTGTAAATGTAGGACAGGGCCCCTGAATATTTTTACTAGCATCAATCATGTCAACAAATTGGTATTGGCAGTGCCATTGAAGGATTTAACAGCACAGACTAAACAGTGGTGGAGCAGTGAGAGGTAATTTTTGCAAGTGGTAGAGCACTGTTTGAGCTGGGGGGGGGGGGCACTCTCTCATGGGCGGTGGTACTGGCCCAGGGCCCCTCATGTTACGACGGTGTGTCTGACATTGGGTGTGCACCACCACCGCCAGAGACACTTCATTGTACTATGAGGGACCCTGTGCCAGTGCCGTCACCCAAAAGTGGGCACACCCACCTGTTCAGCCAAATGGCACTCGCACGGGTGCTTGCGCCAAGTGGTGACCACGGCCCCGTGGGGGGAGTCAGCCCATTTAGGGAGGTGTAAAAATGGCCTATGGTGGACAGACAGCAGCTGCAAATGGAGAAATTGGAGCAGTCAGTAAGACGAGTCCAAAAGCAAGACCTTTTTACAGGAAAGCTAGGTGTCAGCAGGGAAAGATGGGGCAAAATAATTAGAAATCCACGATTGGTTCATTTTAATGATGGTTAGATCATCAACATTTTGGGTAGCCAGACGAGTCCTTTTTTCGGTCAGTATTGAACCAGCAGCACTGAATACTCTTTCTGATAGCACACTAGCAGCTGGGCAAGCAAGCTCCTGTAATGCATATTCTGCCAATTCAGGCCAGGTGTCTGTTTTGGATGCCCAGTAATCAAATGGGAATGACGTGTGAGGGAGAACATCGGTAAGGGAGGAAAAATAGTTAGTAACCAACGCCACTTCTGATTTGTGCACCTCTAACACCTCTGCCATGTTGCCCCCTGCAGCTCATGTGAGAACCATCACCGCCGCTGTGTGCTGGGAATGCCTGAACCAAACGGTCTACAAGAGTTGATTGTTTGGTAGCCAATATTTGCTCAATGTTCTCATGTGGCATGATATTTTGCAATTTCCCTTTATAGCGTGGATCCAGGAGGCAGGCCAACCAGTAATCGTCATCGGTCATCATTTTGATAATGCGGGGGTCCCTTTTTAGGATACACAAGGCATACTCAGCCATGTGGGCCAATGTTCCAGGTGTCAATTCACTGTGCTGGGTTGAGGAGCACTTTCTGGCAAATCAACATCACTTGTCTCCCTCAAAAACCCTGTACCTGACCTTGCAACGCCACCAGTTTCTATTGCCCCCTGAGAAGCTTCCTCCTCCCATAAATATTCATCCCCATCATCCTCCTCGTCCTCCTCCTCTTCATCCGCCACCAGGAGACTTCCCTGAGCAGACAATGGCTGGCTGTCATCAAGGCTTCCCTCGTCCTCGGCTGCAGACGCCTGCTCCTTTATGTGCGTCAAACTTTGCATCAGCAGACGCATTAGGGGGATGCTCATGATGGCGTTGTCTGCACTAACCAGGCGTGTGCATTCCTCAAAACACTGAAGGACTTGACACAGGTCTTGTAGCTTCGACCACTGCACACCTGACAACTCCATGTCTGCCATCCAACTGCCTGCCCATGTATGTGTATCCTCCCACAAATACATAACAGCACGCCTCTGTTCGCACAGCCTCTGAAGCATGTGCAGTGTGGAGTTCCACCTTGTTGCAACGTCGATTATTAGGCGGTGCTGGGGAAGCTGCAAAGATCGCTGATGGTTCTGCATACGGCTGGAGTGTACGGGCGAACGGCGGATGTGCGAGCAAAGTCTTCACACCTTCAGAAGCAGGGCGGGTAATCCCCGATAACTTTTCAGGAAGCACTGCACCACCAGGTTCAAGGTGTGAGCCAGGCAAGGAATGAGTTTCAGTTGTGAAAGGGCTATGGCAGCCATAAAATTCCTTCCGTTATCACTGACTCCCTTGCCTGCCTCAAGATGTACACTGCCCAGCCATGACTGAGTTTCTTGCTGCAAGAACTCGGCCAGAACTTCCGCGGTGTGTCTGTTGTCACCCAAACACTTCATTTCCAACACAGCCTGCTGACGCTTACCACTAGCTGTTCCATAATGGGACACCTCCTGTGCAACACTGGCAGCTGTGGATGGAGTGGTCGTGCGACTGTGGTCTGTGGACGAGCTCTCGCTTCTGCTGGAGGACGAGGAGGAGGAGGAGGGGTGGCGAACGTCTACAGCCAACTGTTTCCTAGATCGTGGGCTAGGCAGAACTGTCCCACTATTGCTGTCCCCTGTGGACCCTGCATCCACGACATTAGTGCGCCGTGATGGACATGTAACGTCCCTGGCCATGCCTACTGGTCCATGCATCTGTTGTGAGGTGCACCTTCCCACTGACAGACTGCCTCAGTGCATGGACAATGCGGTCTTTGACATGCTGGTGGAGGGCTGGGATGGCTTTTCTCGCAAAGAAGTGTCGACTGGGTAGGTCATAGCGTGGTACTGCGTAGGCCATCAGGGCTTTGAAAGCTTCGATTTCAACCAACCGGTAGGGCATCATCTCTAACGAGATTAGTCTAGCAATGTGGGCGTTCAAACCCTTCCTTTTCCTAACGAGAGTCTCTTGTAGGGTGAGCTGGACTGGAGAGCTGCATATGGTGGAACTAGCGGGGGTGGTGGTGGACATGGCAGACAGAGAGGGTTGGTGATGGTATTCTTGCTGTTGGCCTACATACAGTGTTTCCTACCAAGAACCTGATGATTCCCTGACTGCTTTGGCCTTGCGACGATACCTCCACATTTGCTGCAGGTGGTGTCGTAAACGGTGGGCTTACAGTGAGGGAAGGAATGTAGCGTTGCTGACTAGCTTCATTGTGAGTGGGTGCAACAACATTATGGGACGTTAGTTAGTCCAGGCTTGCAAGTGCATGGTGGTTAAATGTCTACGCATGCATGTTGTATTTACATTTTTGACATTCTGACCACTGCTAAAGGTCCTTGAGCATTTCTTACAGATCACTTTGCACTCTTCGTACTATCGAATACCTTTTCAGGCATTGCACACTGTGCTACTTTAACCGGATGGCCACGCTGTCCTACAACTGTTTTTGGTTTTTACACACGTTTTTGGCCAGATGCGGGCCTGCCAGATGAAAGCTGTTGCGATGTTGATGCATGCTGCGGCTCCTCCTCCGCTTCAGAGCTACTGCCAGCGGCACCCTGTTCCCCCAATGGCTGCCAATCGGGGTCAACAACTGGGTCATCTATCACCTCCTCTTCTATGTCCTGTGCACCTTCCTCTGTGTCATCGTGTAAGCCGGTGCTATAGGGTTCGGAACGGGGCACCATAGTCTCATCAGGGTCAGATTCTGGCTCAGTACACTGCGAGGGCAATGTTGTCATCTGAGTCAATGGAACAGCATAATAATCTAGCTGTGACTGTGCATCTGTGCACTCCATGTCCGATTCATCTTGTAATGGCAATGGCCTGTTAACAATTTCCCTGTCTAACCCAGGCATGGTATGTGTAAAGTGCTCCATGGAGTAACCTGTTGTGTCGCCTGACGCATCCTTCGCTGTTGTTTTGGGTGAAAGACACAAGGAATCGACTTGTTCCTGACCGGGAGCATCCACTGACGACACTCTGCTTTTAAATTTTGCACTTTCCGAAGAGGAGGCGAAAGAGCTAGAGGCACAGTCAGCAAGGAAAGCCAAAACTTTTTCCTGCTGCTCCGGCTTTAAAAGCAGTTTTCCTACTCCCAGAAAAGGGAGCGTTCGAGGCCTTGTGTAGCCAGACGATGACGCTGGCTCAACAACTCGAGACTTAGGTGCTATTTTGCTTTTCCCACGACCACCTGATGCTCCACGACCACCACCACTACTATCATTACCAGCTGGCAATGACCGCCCACAGCCACGACCTCTTCCACCAGACCCTCATTCTTGGAAAAATGTAACCAAAGTAACAACCGTTATATGGTACTGTAAACCAGGTAGAAGGTGTACGTAAACTTGTTGTGAATTTAAATCTCCCTTTATAGGTGTGGGAGACTGCTGGGAAAATCAGGCCCACTGTATTACACTACACAGTTTCAGTGTCAGAAAGTGGCTGACAGATATGCCACAAAAAGGACTGACACAGATGTACTTAGAGGCAATAGAAATTTCCCTTTATAGGTGTGGGAGAATGCAGAAAGAAATCAGGCCCACTGTATTACACTACACAGTTTGAGTGGCAGAAAGTGGTTGGCAGATATGCCACCAACAGGACTGACGCAGATGCACTCAGTGGCAATATAAATCTCCCCTTTTATGTGTGGGAGACTGCTGCAAAATCAGGCCCACTGTATTACACTACACAGTTTGAGTGGCAGAAAGTGGCTGGCAGATATGCCACAAACAGGACTGATGCAGATGCACTCAGTGGCAATAGAAATCTCCCGTTTTATATGTGGGAGAATGCAGGAAAAAATCAGGCCCACTGTATTACGCTACACAGTTTGATTGGCAGAAAGTGGCCGGCAGATATATAAAAAAAATACAAGGGCTGTAGTAGAATTTCAATCTCCCTACAATGATCAAAGGACAAGTATGGCAGCAATAAAAAGGACTGCTGCACACAAGAGTGTGGACAAAGAAACAAGAGAACTGTGCAGAAAGAAGCAACAGGATTTTTGCTTTGAAAAAAGCAGTTGGTTTGCACAGCGGCGTACAAACAGCAATGCAGCTATCAGGGTTCCTTACAAGATACAGAGCTGATGCACAGAAATCTAGCCTTCACTGTCCCTGCAAAGAAAAGGTGGTGTTGGACAGTGGAAAACGCTACAGTACAAGCAGTTTGGGGGTTAATCTTTCCTCCCTAACAATATCCCTGCTTCTGACGAAGCTGCAGCAACCTCTTCCTATGCTACGATCGGCAGAAGTAAGATGGCAGTCGGCGTGCATGCCCCTTTATAGCCCCTGTGATGCCGCTGAAAGCAAGCCAATCACTGTAATGCCCTTATCTAAGATGGTGGGGACCGAGACCTATGTCATCACGCTGCCCACACTCTGCGTCCACCTTCATTGGCTGAGAAATGGCGCTGAACGCGTCATATAAAACGTGACTTTGGCGCGAAGATCGCCGACCACATGGCCGATCCCACACTGGGATCGGCTCGGGTTTCACGAAACCAGACTTTGCCGAAAGTCGGCGATTTATGAAATTGACCGATCCATTTCGCTCAACCCTAGCCCCATATAATGCTCCATACAGTTATGGCCCCATATAATGCTCCTTGCAGTTATGGCCCCATATAATGCTCCATACAGTTATGGATCCTTTTAATGCCTCATATAATGCTCTATGCAGTTATGGCCCCATATAATGCTCCATACAGTTATGGCCCCATAGATGCCCCATATAATGCTCCATACAGTTATGGTCCCATATAATGCCCCATGCAGTTATGGCCCCATATAATGCTCCATACAGTTATGGCCCCATAGATGCCCCATATAATGCTCAAAAGAGTTATGGCCCCATATAATGCTCCATACAGTTATGGCCCCATATAATGCCCAATATAATGCTTCTTGCAGTTATGGCCCCATATAATGCTCCATACAGTTATGGCCCCATATAATGCTCCATGCAGTTATGGCCCCATATAATGCTCCATGCAGTTATGGCCCCATATAATGCTCCATACAGTTATGGCCCCATATAATGCTCCATGCAGTTATGGCCCCATATAATGTTCCATACAGTTATGGCCCCATATAATGCTCCATGCAGTTATGGCCCCATATAATGCTCCATACAGTTATGGCCCCATAGATGCCCCATATAATGCTCCATACAGTTATGACCCCATAGATGCTCCATATAATGTCCCATATAATGCTCCTTGCAGTTATGGCCCCATATAATGCTCCATACAGTTATGGCCCCATATAATGCAAAAAAGAAGAAACAGACTAGGTCTATAATATAAAGGATCACCACACATCAATATAGCTATAATAGTAAAGACACAACTTTATTCAAACAACAATAAATATATAGCAAACCACATACATATGTTAAAAACAATTAAAAAGGCATATACTTTGCCATTCAACAGAAACCCACAATAGGGTTAGTAGCCCACACTGTAGTCACTAAATAAATATATATAGTGGTTATCTCAATACGTCCTAGACTGCATAGACAGCATATCCTTGTTTTACAAATAGCCAATTGTAGTGCAAAATAACTGCAAGCCCTATAGGCGAATGTGCAGAAATGGGGGTTAATAAAGTGCTTAATACATACACCCCACTAAATGCATCCATATACCCCAACCACCAATAAAAGGGCAGGTATATAGCAACATGGCTAAGAGAAAGATTGCAAATATAAATAATATAGAAGCCACAAAGGGCTACTCAGATCACTAGTCTACTAAGCAGTTTAGCATACATAAAAGAAAATAGAGCCAAACGGCCAACAGATAGCATAACCACTTGATGGTAAACTGGCATATAATTACCAAAGAGTCCAGCAACCCCTAGTACGCGGTTAAATCCTGCAGCTGGACTGACTCTAAGTGTGGGCTACACAAATACCCAACGCGTGTCGCCACCTGCTGGTGGCTTCGTCAGGGGTCGAATACCTGACGAAGCCACCAGCAGGTGGCGACACGCGTTGGGTATTTGTGTAGCCCACACTTAGTCAGTCCAGCTGCAGGATTTAACCGCGTACTAGGGGTTGCTGGACTCTTTGGTAATTATATGCCAGTTTACCATCAAGTGGTTATGCTATCTGTTGGCCGTTTGGCTCTATTTTCTTTTATGTATGCTAAACTGCTTAGTAGACTAGTGATCTGAGTAGCCCTTTGTGGCTTCTTTATTATTTATATTTGCAATCTTTCTCTTAGCCATGTTGCTATATACCTGCCCTTTTATTGGTGGTTGGGGTATATGGATGCATTTAGTGGGGTGTATGTATTAAGCACTTTATTAACCCCCATTTCTGCACATTCGCCTATAGGGCTTGCAGTTATTTTGCACTACAATTGGCTATTTGTAAAACAAGGATATGCTGTCTATGCAGTCTAGGACGTATTGAGATAACCACTATATATATTTATTTAGTGACTACAGTGTGGGCTACTAACCCTATTGTGGGTTTCTGTTGAATGGCAAAGTATATGCCTTTTTAATTGTTTTTAACATATGTATGTGGTTTGCTATATATTTATTGTTGTTTTAATAAAGTTGTGTCTTTACTATTATAGCTATATTGATGTGTGGTGATCCTTTATATTATAGACCTAGTCTGTTTCTTCTTTTTTGCTTTACTAGTTAATTTTAGGTCTTTATGTGATCCCACGAACCGTGGTGCCCCCTTTACCCTATTTATATGGCCCCATATAATGCTCCATGCAGTTATGGCCCCATATAATGCTCCATGCAGTTATGGCCCCATATAATGCTCCATACAGTTATGGCCCCATAGATGCCCCATATAATGCTCCATACAGTTATGGCCCCATAGATGCTCCATATAATGCCCCATATAATGCTCCATGCAGTTATGGCCCCATATAATGCTCCATGCAGTTCTTTATGGCCCCATAGATGCTCCATATAATGCTCCATGCAGTTCTTTATGGCCCCATAGACGCTCCATATAGCATTGTGCCACATGTAGTGCTGCTGCTGCAATAAAAAATCACATACTCACCTCTCGTCGCTGCCTGCTGCTCCTCAGCGTCCCGTCTCCAGGCACTGAGTGTTCAGGCAGAGGGCGGCGCGCACACTCATACATCATCGCGCCCTCTGACCTGCACAGTCACAGCAAGAGGACGGGAAGACGGAGCGGCGCCCGGCGAATGGAACGCGGACAGGTGAATATGAAATACTCACCTGTTCCCGGCGCTCCTGACGCTGTCCCTGCCTGTCCCATGGTACCGCAGCTTCTTCCTGTAATGAGCGGTCACCGGTACCGCTCATTACAGTAATGAATATGCGGCTCCGCCCCTATGGGAGTGGAGTCCATATTCATTACTTTAATGAGCGGTACCACGTGACCGCTGAATAGAGGAAGAGCTGCAGTGAGGGAGACCATGGGACAGGCTCGGACAGCGTTAGGAGCGCTGGGACCAGGTGAGTATGCGACACTGCTCTCTCCCCCTCACCCGCCGACCCCACTGCCGACCATGACTCGAGTATAAGCCGAGAAGGGCACTTTCAGCCCAAAAATTTGGGCTGAAAATCTCAGCTTATACTCGAGTATATACGCTAATTATATTTTTACCATCAAAATTTTGTTTTAGCCCTAGATTTTACATTTTCACACTGAGAAATGGGTAAAAATTGAACCAAAATTTGTCCCACAATTTCTGATGAATGTTGAAATACCCCATATGTGGCTGAACAGTACTACAGTACTGAACAGTTTTACAGTACTGCTTAGCCATATGGCGAGACTCTGGAGGGACGGTGCGCTGTTGGCAAATTGTGTTCCATCCCTCCCAAGTCTTGCCGTATAGCTAAGGCTTCTTTCACACTTCAGTTGTGTGGCGTCAGTTGGGTCCGACATCGTGGCGGATCGACGGATCCGTCAAATTTTGTTCAAAAACGGTTCTAACGGATCCGGTTTTTTAACGGATCAGCTGCCCTAATCCGTTAAAAAAACGGATCCGTTAGAACCGTTGTGAACGTTTTTACATCCGTTGCAACCGTTTTTTGACGGATCCGTTTTTAAAAAGGGGAGGATTTCAATGTGATTGGCTACTGGAAACTTCTGGAAAACTATATATAGCGTGTATTTACACCACATCTTTGAAAGGTTGTAGAGAAAGTGGCAGAAATGGAAGGAGTCCTGGCGAACATTGCAAAGATCTATGCAGATTTTACTTTTGAGGCAAATCAGTTGGCAGTCAGCGTTCGAGAGAGGGAGGAACGAAGACTGCGAATCCTACGGCAGCGGCGTAAGAGAAGGCTGTGGATCCATCCCATCACAGCACAACGTATGACCCGTGGTGTTTATTCCACGCTTTACATGGAACTAAGGGAAAACCCTCAAAAGTTCTTCAATTATGTGAGGATGAGAGCTGAAAATTTTGAATTTTTATTGGGCTATGTGGAAGACTGTATACGGAGACGAGACACCCAGATGCGATTCTCAATATCACCAGCAGAGCGTCTCATGGTGACTATTCGGTAAGTCATTTTTTTTATTAAATGATTCTCATTCATCAGACTTATAACTGTGTTGTTTTTTTTTGTATTTTTTTTATTAAGTATTGTCTTTTTGTTAACAGATTCCTTGCAACTGGAGAGTCCTTCTCATCCCTCCATTTTCAATTTCGACTTGGGATATCCACCATCTCGGGGATCATCAGAGATACCTGCCGGGCATTGTGGGAGTGCCTACAAGTGGAATACATCCCAGAGCCATCACAGGAGAGGTGGCTGGAGATCGCCCAAATTTTTCATCAGATTTGCCAGTTTCCAAATTGTGTTGGAGCAGTTGATGGAAAGCACATAAGGATCGTCAAACCTTCAGGCTCTGGGTCACAGTTTTATAACTATAAGAAGTATTTCTCTATTGTGTTGATGGCCATAGCTGACGCACAATGCAAGTTCATCGCTGTGGATATAGGTGCGTATGGACGTGCAAATGATTCACAAATCTTTAAAAATTCACCAATGGGGCGCCGTTTATATGGAGAGACATTTGATTTTCCACCCCCTAGACCTCTCCCTGGAACCACCGGTCCACCGTTACCATTTGTTTGTGTTGGAGATGATGCCTTCCAGCTTTCCCCACATTTGCTTAAACCCTTTGGAAGTAGTGGACTGACCCAGAGGAAGAAAATTTTCAATTACCGTTTAACCAGAGCACGCAGAGTAGTGGAATGTGCCTTTGGCATCCTAACTGCCAAATGGAGAGTGCTACTAACTGCCATTAAACTGCAGACTGAAACTGTCGATGATGTGGTCAAAGCGTGCGTTGTCCTGCATAATTTTATTCTATCAAAAGAACAAGTTTCCCTGGAGGATAATGTTTCAGAAAGCACCTTACGGGATTACCAAAACCCCACTTTTCGCAGTCCAGTTGCAGTCTGCAGAATGCGGGACAGTTTTGCAGACTACTTCATGTCTCCTGCAGGATCAGTTGACTGGCAGTATGAAATGGTGTAAAAAATTTATTTATTTTTATACTTGTAAAAATACCAATTTTTGTTTGCATACAAAATCTTTGTACTTTAATGCAGCATTGTATGTTTTGCAACGGTACCCTTTAAACACTGTTAATGTTACTATTGCCATAACCTTGGTGACTTAAAAAATTAAAAGAAAAAAAAAAAGAAAGACAATAAAAAATTTTTTAAACCAAAAAACTGTTTATTTATTGACTTTTACAGATTCTCATAGTTTTGGGTGGAGATAGTAGCGGAGGGGCTGACAGGCGGGCGGACCACGTCGAGAGTGGGGGACAGGACATCACGGGGAGGAACAGAAGTGGAATGGGTGGTGAAAACATGAGGTTGTGTAGAGACTTGAGGTGCAGATGTGGTGTGTGTGAGGTATGAAGGTGTTGCTGGGATTGATAACGGAGAAGTTAAAGGGGAAGAATGGAAGGGGGACGTTAAAAACTGGGAAAGACTAAGGGGGGAAGGAACAAATGACGAAGGAGTAGAATGGACGGGAGGAGGACGTACAGGAGGAGGACGGATGGGAGGATAGACGGTGGATTGAGAGGGGAAAGGTGTTGACACATGAAGGGTAGGTGGAGGGGCATGGGATATCGCCTGCGCTAGAGCAGTGTGGCAGCCTTGCATCACATGCATCTGCAGGTCAGGAGTTAGATTTTCCATGTGCCTGAGGACCGCCTGAAAAAAACAGTGCCTTGGTGACTGGTTTGCATCTGATTGCATCCTATCAAGACGACTGCTGAGTTCAAGTATGCTTTTGTTAAGCATATTGTACCCAGCAGACGTTTGCTCACTCAAAAGCTTGATGGCACTGTGAAAGGATGCATTCAGATGCAAAAAGTCAGGCGCATAGCTCCTTTCCTGACCTCTCTGGCGCTGCCGTCCTGACCACAAAGTTGGTCTAGAAGTTGCGGCAGTGGCAGAGGGGTGGGGTAAAGGGAACTCTAACTCATCACCTGCAGCTTCAAGTGACGAAGTCCGCCCTGCTGCTCCAGCGCTGGTGGATGAGGCTGAGGGATCAAACAAAAGGGTAGGTGCAGAAACAGAGGGGTCGACGTGGTCGCCGGTGGCGGACTCTCGAGGGATCGCTCCAGAGGGCTGCAACTCTGATGCAGGCTCCCGAGTGCTGCAGAAAGTGCTGTTAAAGAAGAAGAAAAAAAATATTAGTATCTTTATATTACAATTGCCCTTGCTGCAAAAAAATTGAAGGTTACACATTTTTTCAGTTTGACTGAAAATATGTGGTGTTGAATATTTACCTTCTGCTCAGCAGCGTCGACCGTAGGAACGACAGGGCTCTGGCATGTTTGTATCTGCTCCTGCGTCCTCTAGATCCACTCGGGGCCTGCATCTCCTTATTAAACTCCCTCTTGAAGCGATCCCTGATTGACCGCCACCGCACGATAATCCTGTTACCTGGAAAGAGATAGCAAAAATTGGTTACTATACACCACATTAAATCATGCTAAAATAAGGTTATGAAGTGTGAATACTTACGCGCTAGATCCTGGGCCCCAGCATCGAGTTCCTCCCAGTTATCCATAACAGCACTGCACACTTCCTCCCATAGCCGTCGGGTGATTAACTGGTCAGCATGGCGGCGGTCCGACATGTTCCACAGCGGCTCCCTACTTTGTACTGCTTCGATGAGGGTGTTCACATCGATGCCCTCCTCTTCATCATCTTGTTCGGGAGCACGCTGTGAAGCCTACGAAAAATATAACAATAAAAAGGGAAAGATTACAACACATGAATTTTACATTTTACTACACAACAAAACAAAAAGGAACTTACTCTTCGGCGACCGCCGCGATTATCATTCCGACGACTATGGGAGGTGCTTTGAGGAACTCTATGTCGAGCCCCGGATTGTGAGGACTAATAAAAAAAATGTAAAAAAAAAAATTAATAATGTTCTTAGATCGAGGCATATGTATTGTGTGTGCTGTCATGAATGTTTGTGTTGGGTGTAGTGCATTGTATGTGAGGATCGGTCTGTTCAAAACTTACACTATGCGCTCCCGCTCCTTGTCTTTCTCCACCCTGTCCGTCTCCTTCTGTAAGCCCCTCTGCTTCATATTCCTGTGAATACAGAACACATAAAGGGTTAAAAAACAATGACCATAGTTGTATCACCAAAAAATTTTACAGAACAAAGAAAAAAAAAAAAAATACAATACCTCAGTTTGCTGCTGATGTGCTGGGGGGCTCTCAGAAGAAGACATTATGGTCTTTGCGTACCTCTTGGTCCCAAGTATCTGTAAGTATACAGACAGTTCTAAGCTACTATACACAAGGATAGATGCAGCTGTAGGATTTAACACTTACATCTTTTTTAAAAACTTTTAGATTTCATCCCACACAAAATGAAATTTTTTTTCTAACCGTCATACTTTATATGGTAGATATGCTTGATGCACAAGCTGCCAAACCCTCTAGCCCTGTTTCCCCACCAAAAAAAACCCCCAAGAACCCTTTAAAGCAACACCAAAACTGAAATTGATATGCGCAATGCGCATGTTGGTAAAAGCCACCTATCAAACCTTATCAAAAATGTTCCTCATTCGAACTTAAAATACCAATTCCAAAAATTGGTAATTATGATTACCCTACAGTTTGTATTTTCTAAAACCGGATAACATATTCTATACACAAGATTTGCATTACACATTTATATATATAACCTTTACTGCATGTTTACCCAATATTACATTTATCTTGAAATGAGACTACTGACAGTTTGGTGTAATTTTTATTACTATTTTTTTAAAAAAATTTATTTTTTTTAATGGTACAGTAGGAGCTACACTGCTCTTTATTTGAAATACTATAACATTTGGGATAACAACAAAAATGCAGAACACATCACACATCATTTATACACACACACAAAACACTTTTTACACCTCAGCTATAAAAAATAACAGCTTAAATAGTATGAAAAACATATAAACAGGGCAGGCAGGCGCACGCACACAAGCACGCACGCACACAAGCATGCAAGCACGCACACAAGCACGCACGCACACAAGCATGCAAGCACGCACACAAGCACGCACGCACACAAGCATGCACGCACACAAGCACGCACACAAACACGCACGCACACAAGCACGCACGCACGCATGCATGCATGCTGGATGGCAGTACTCACATGGCTGTCTCAGGCAGGGTCTGGCTTGCAGGGCCTCTCTGGCTGGATGGCAGTGCCAGGCTGGCAAAGTCTTGCTGGCAGAGTGTCTCTGGCTTGCAGGGCCTCTCTGGCTGGATGGCAGTGCCTGGCTGGCAAAGTCTTGCTGGCAGAGGTCTTGCTGGCTGGGTCTGGCTGGGTCTCTCGGGCATGGAAGGGTCTCTCTTGCTGGCTGGTACATTTGGGAATGACCTGTCCTCTTTATATAGTTTTTGGGTTGTCTGGGCAAAGTTGCAACTTTTTGGAGCATGCTCAATCAAAAAAAGCGGATTGAGGCGACGGATCCGCCAAAAAAGTATCGCGACGGATCCGTCGCCCATAGGCACCCATTCAAAAAAAAGGCGGACGCGACGGATCCGCCGCGTTCCGCCTTTTTGCCAGCGACAAAAAACGTTACAAAGTCCGTCAATGTCTAGACAACGTCCGCCAAATATCGACGGATCCGTCGCAAGGCGGATGGAACGGACGACCATCCGCCACAATCCGTCTCTAATGCAAGTCAATGGGAAAATAGCGGATCCGCCCAAAAAAAAAAACGGATCCGCCATTTTACGAAAATGGCGGTTTTTGACTGACGCCGAAAGACTGAAGTGTGAAAGAAGCCTAAGCAGTACTGTAAAACAAGGCATCCTGGAGTGCTGAATATTCTATAATAGTTTGCAGACTCCATACACAGAGCCCCTAATTGCTAGAAGAGCAGAATCCCCCTCAAGTGACCCCATTTTGAAATTATACCCCTTTGGGAATTTATCTACAGGTGTAGTGACGATTTTGACTCCATGGGTATTTTTTCCAGAGACAAGCAGCAGTGGATGTTGCTGAGTGAAAATTGCAAACTGCTGTTGTAGTGCCCGTACATTGTGCCCAGCTCATGCACCTGTAAATTAGGAGGGCTGTCATCGATACAGAATGAACCAAAGAACAGAATGTGAAGAATTGGTTTTATTTATTTTATATGCCGTTCCTCGTGCGATAATAAATGATTAGATGACATTAGTCTTTGAGTCGGTGTGAATACAGCGATATCAGATTTATTTCGGGCTTTTATGTTTGGCTGCTGCCACTAAAAATCAGGTTTTTTTGCAAAAACTAGTTTTCACATCGCCATATTTTGAGAGCTATAACTTTTACATATTTCTGCCAACAACAGCATGTTAGGGCTTGTTTTTTGCAGGACAAGTTGGCGTTTTTATTGGTACCCTTGTTGGGCTCATGTCATTTTTTGATCGCTTTCTATCTTGATTTTTGGGAGGCAGATTAAACAAAAAACAACAATTCCGGATTTTTATGCCATTCCGCGTATGGTAAAGGCAGCTTTATTCTTCGGGTCTGTATGATTACAGCGATACCTCATTTATATTTTATTTATGTTTTGGTGCTTTTACACAATAAAAACTATTTTATAGAAAGAATAAAGGGTTGCAAAAATAAATATTCTGAGAGCTATAACTTTTTTTGTATTTCCACTGATGGAGTTGTATGGCAGCTTGTTCTTTGCAGGACAAGATGTTTCCAGCTATACCATCTTTATTTACATTTGTCTCTTTTATTGCCCTTTTTCTTTGGCGGTATGAAGCATCGTTTTTTGCATTGTTTTCATTTTATTTTTTTTTCGTATGGTGTTCACTAAAGAGGTTAACCTGACTTATAGTGGGACAGTTTTATAAGTCTGGTCATTCCAGACACAGCGATACCAAATATGTGTACTATTATTGTTTATTTTTTTCATAATAATATTTATGGGTTCAATATATATATATATATATACATATATACAGTGCCTTGCAAAATTATTCGGCCCCCTGGAACTTTTCAAGCTTTTCCCACATATCATGCTTCAAACATAAAGATACCAAATGTAAATTTTTGGTGAAGAATCAACAAGTGGAACACAATTGTAAAGTTGAATGAAATTTATTGGTTATTTAACATTTTTGTGGAAATTCAAAAACTGAAAAGTGGGGCGTGCAATATTATTCGGCCCCTTTAACTTAATACTTTGTTGCGCCACCTTTTGCTGCGATTACAGCTGCATGTCGCTTGGGGTATGTCTCTATCAGTTTTGTACATCGAGAGACTGAAATCCTTGCCCATTCTTCCTTTGCAAACAGCTTGAG
This sequence comes from Ranitomeya variabilis, assembly GCF_051348905.1. Classification (NCBI taxonomy): domain Eukaryota; kingdom Metazoa; phylum Chordata; class Amphibia; order Anura; family Dendrobatidae; genus Ranitomeya; species Ranitomeya variabilis. Next base: position 188,939,951 of record NC_135236.1, read on the forward strand.
CTCAGTGAGGTTTGATGGAGATCGTTTGTGGACAGCAGTTTTCAGCTCTTTCCACAGATTATTGATTGGATTGAGGTCTGGACTTTGACTTGACCATTCTAACACCAGGATATGTTTATTTGTGAACCATTCCATTGTAGATTTTGCTTTATGTTTGGGATCATTGCCTTGTTGGAAGACAAATGTCCATCCCAGTCTCAGATCTTTTGCAGACTTCAACAGGTTTTCTTCAAGAATGGTCTTGTATTTGGCTCCATCCAATATCCTATCAATTTTAACCATCTTCCCTATCCCTGCTGAAGAAAAGCAGGCCCAAACCATGATGCTGCCACCACCATGTTTGACAGTGGGGATGGTGTGTTCAGGGTGATGAGCTGTGTTGCCTTTAAACCAAACATATCGTTTGGCATTTTTGCCAAAAAGTTCGATTTTGGTTTCATCTGACCAGAACACCTTCTTCCACATGTTTGGTGTGTCTACCAGGTGGCTTGTTGCACACTGTAAACAACACTTTCTATGGATATCTTTGAGAAATGGCTTTCTTCTTGCCACTCTTCCATAAATGCCAGATTTGTGCAGTGCACGACTGATTGTTGTCCTATGGACAGACTGTCCCACCTCAGCTGTAGATCTCTGCAGTTCATCCAGAGTGATCATGGGCCTCTTGGCTGCATCTCTGATCAGTCTTCTTCTTGTTTGAGATGGAAGTTTAGAGTGATGGCCGGATCTTGGTAGATTTGCAGTGGTATGAAACTCCTTCCATTTCAATATGATCGCTTGCACAGTGCTCCTTGGGATGTTTAAAGTTTTGGAAATCATTTTGTATCCAAATCCAGCTTTAAACTTCTCCACGACAGTATCACGGACCTGCCTGTTGTGTTCATTGATCTTCATGACGCTCTCTGTGCTTCAAACAGAACCCTGAGACTATCACAGAGCAGGTGCATTTATACGGAGACTTTATTACACACAGGTGGATTATATTTATCATCATTAGGCATTTAGGAAAACATTATATCATTCAGAGATCCACAATGAACTTCTGGAATGAGTTTGCTGCACTGAAAGTAAAGGGGCCGAATAATCTTGCACGCTACCACTTTTCAGTTTTTGAATTTCCACATTTTTTCACATTTTTATAACTTTTTTACTTAGTCTTACTATGCGATTTTTACTTTCTGCAGTCTGATCACTGTGATAAGGTATAGAAATGCAGGAGCATTGCTATACCTTATAACCTGTCAGTGCTGCAGACACAAGTTAGTTAGATCATGCACTGCAGTAATTGGTGCACTGGAGGGGTTATGATCCACAAGAGATGATGTGGGTTTCAGCATCAGAGGTAAATGCCCCTTGGCTGATTCATTAATTCCACGCCTCTCATCCAGAGAAACTAGGTCTTGAGTGTCCGGAGGCCACTCGTAGAAGGGGGGATAGTGTTACAGGTGTGCCAGGTGCGACAGACAGTTATTTTGGATCATGTTGTTGAAGGTCTTTGAGCTTGGCTTTGCTAGCTCTTTCTTGATTTTCATCTCTGTTAAGGAGTGATATCCTTCTCCCTTTAGGACCTAGCAGTAACCTCCACTTTCTGCTGCTTATTGACACACATTTGCTGGATGTTTAAATATCCTGAGTCCCTTCAGCAAGGTGCTGCTCTTAGCTCTATTTGTCTCTGTCTGTTGTAAGCGCTAGAAGTCGACTAGTTTCTTCTTGGAGCCTCTTGGAGGATTTCTGGAGAGAGCTCTCTTGTGTCGTCTCATGATAAGTGTATTCCCTTGTTTGTCTTCCTGCTTTTGTCTTTAGTTGTAATGGGGACTGACTAGTGCTTACCCCGTCCTCTCCCTAACCAGGGCCTATTGCTAGTGACAGTCAGGGATTAGGTTCCTGATCAGCAACAGGTGCAGAACCTATTCAGGGATGTTAGGGTAGACAGGGTGTTGTCAGATCTGCCTAGGGGTGTCCACTCCTTCCTTTCCTAGTTTTTGAGCTCCCCAACCCTCTTCCCGTTGTTGTGCAACTAGCTTCTTCTCACCCAGCGTGACATATTTTGATGATCTCAGCACTACTGGATGTGATTGACAGGTCTCTCCTTTGTTTGTACATAGGGAATGACCTATGAATCACCTGCAACAGCAATGGAAAGAGCCATCCAGAGGTGGTGCTGGACTAGTCTGCTCCCCGGCTATGGTCTCTAGCAGGATCATTTAGTATTTTCTCTGAAATTCTGGAGCATTTTAGAGAATAATATACCTGGATGCAATCGTGCAGTAAGGCTAAGTTTCAAGCTGCCTGAGTTTTGGTCAGAATGAATCGTCTCAAAGGTCACTTTTAAGTGAAACTGTTGTTTCAGGAGAACTTGCAGCAGAATGTCTGTGTCTGCCTCTATCTCCAGCTCTTTCTTCCTTCCCTCTCTCTATAGAATCTTACAGGCACCAAGTTGCTTCTGCTATCTCTGTAATGCGAAAATCTATATTCACTTATAACCAATTTTTGCCACTGAAAACAGAGTTTACAGAGAGAAAATATATTCGAGTGAGAAATAATACAAACTTGCCTATTTTCATATGTACTATTGATTTATTGAATAGAAATTAAAACACTTACTCCTTTCAGTGGTAGACAGAGGGAGGGGGCTCCTTAAATCCCCACATTGCTTCCTTTGCTTGACACAATTTCTTGGGGCTGATGGGTTTCTTTGGTATAAAGAGGCATAAATCGGCCAACTTACTACACTATTATGCCCTGTTAGCATGTAACTTGCCCAGGACAATAGCAGTGGGCAAGTTACTGCTCTATTATGCCTTGGCACTTTTCATACAAATTGTGTCCCAGTTCAAAAGTCCTGTGCTGTGTACATTGCATTGCATTCACTTGCAGTATTCTCGAGATCCGCTACGTTTCCCTAACGCAGTTCCACAATCATCTTCTTCTGTAAGGAAAGGTTCTCGGTGCTATCATAGCCCCTGACTTGAGCCTTAAGTCATGGATGTTGCAAGAATGTCCGCTGGGAGTTTTGTACGACCTCATACCGCCGGAACATTTTGTTCACACTGTGCTTCCAACCAATTGCCACTTGAACTTCACCTTACCTCCAACGAATACTTTCACAGTCAATTTCACTAACTCTTACTAACTGACTAAACCAGGAAGTGGTTCCCTTTCTACTTGCTCTAGCCCCTCCCAATCTGGGCTATTCCCAAAATATTAACTGTATATTTCCCTACTGTATCTACAGTAACTCTCTAGCCTAAGCACCAACCTATAGTCCATACTTTCCCTATACCTGAGCTGAGTGCACCAGAGTTACCTTACATGTTATCTTTGCAGTACCCACACAGCAGCATCAGTACCTATCACACTTTGCATTGTTTACATTACACTCTATACATTTTACATGACTACCAAAAATGCAGTAGAAACACATGACAATATTCACATTACATAATTGTTGTCTTAAGGGGCAGATACACAACAGTCTCTGTCACAGCTTTACAAGTATTACACAAATAGGCACAGGGCTGCCACCAGGCATTTCTGGCCTCATACTGGCAACCTTTTCGAGACTTCACTTAGGCTCCACCCCCAGCTCTGCTTTCACCCTTTAATCCTTCCACAGTCCCACCTTGCACTCTTGGAAAACTTCACTTCTGCACCATGTCCTCATCAATCACACATTAACAGTTTCCAACTAACAACAGATCACATACATAGCCACCAGCTTTTGTTTTTGCCAAAAGATTTTGTGCCACCATGAGAAGGTAGACTCTTTTGGCCAGGCCCTACTGTACTCTAACCTATTAAACATTTGTTAAAATATCCAATACTATTTTTAGGCACCATACACTCACCGGCCACTTTATTAGGTACACCTGTCCAACTTCTTGTTAACACTTAATTTCTAATCAGCCAATCACATGGCGGCAACTCAGTGCATTTAGGCATGTAGACATGGTCAAGACAATCTCCTGCAGTTCAAACCGAGCATCAGTATGGGGAAGAAAGGTGATTTGAGTGCCTTTGAACGTGGCATGGTTGTTGGTGCCACAAGGGCTGGTCTGAGTATTTCAGAAACTGCTGATCTACTGGGATTTTCACGCACAACCATCTCTAGGGTTTACAGAGAATGGTCCGAAAAAGAAAAAAAATCCAGTGAGCGGCAGTTCTGTGGGCGGAAATGCCTTGTTGATGCCAGAGGTCAGAGGAGAATGGGCAGACTGGTTCGAGCTGATAGAAAGGCAACAGTGACTCAAATCGCCACCCGTTACAACCAAGGTAGGCCTAAGAGCATCTCTGAACGCACAGTGCGTCGAACTTTGAGGCAGATGGGCTACAGCAGCAGAAGACCACACCGGGTACCACTCCTTTCAGCTAAGAACAGGAAACTGAGGCTACAATTTGTACAAGCTCATTGAAATTGGACAGTAGAAGATTGGAAAAATGTTGCTTGGTCTGATGAGTCTCGATTTCTGCTGCGACATTCGGATGGTAGGGTCAGAATTTGGCGTAAACAACATGAAAGCATGGATCCATCCTGCCTTGTATGGAGCATCTTTGGGATGTGCAGCCGACAAATCTGCGGCAACTGTGTGATGCCATCATGTCAATATGGACCAAAATCTCTGAGGAATGCTTCCAGCACCTTGTTGAATCTATGCCACGAAGAATTGAGGCAGTTCTGAAGGCAAAAGGGGGTCCAACCCGTTACTAGCATGGTGTACCTAATAAAGTGGCCGGTGAGTGTATATACTCGAGTATAAGCCGACCTGGTATAAGCCGACCCCCCCTAATTTTGCCACAAAAAACTGGGAAAACTTAATGACTCGAGTATAAGCCTAGGGTGGGAAATGCAGCAGCTACCGGTAAATGTCAAAAGTAAAAATAGATACCAATAAAAGTATAATTAATTGAGACATCAGTAGATTAAGTGTTTTTGAATATCCATATTGAATCAGGAGCCCCATATAATGCTCCATAAAGTTTATGATGGCCCCATAAGATGCTCCATATTAAAATATGCCCCATATAATCCTGCATAAAGGTTAATAATGGCCCCATAAGATGCTCCATAAAGATATTTGCCCCATATAGTGCTGCACAAACCTTGATTATGGCCTCATAAGATGCTCCATACAGACACTTGCCCCATATAATGCTCCACAAATGTTAATTATGGCCCCATAAGATGCTCCATAAAGATATTTGCCCCATATAGTGCTGCACAAACGTTATGGCCCCATAAGATACTCCATACAGACATTTGCCCCATACAATGCTGCACAAACGTTGATTATGGCCCATAAGATGCTCCATACAGACACTTGCTCCATATAGTGCTGCACAAAAGTTGATTATGGCCCCATACAGACACTTGCCCCATATAGTGCTGCACAAACGTTACGGCCCCATAAGATGCTCCATACAGACACTCGCCCCATTTGCTGTTGCTGCGATAAAAAAAAATCACATACTCACCTCCCCGTTGCTCAGGCCCCTGGCACTTTCAATATTCACCTGCTCCTCGTTCCAGGGGCTGCTCCATCTTCAGCGTCTTCTGCACTGATGTTCAGGCAGAGGGTGCGCACTAACCACGTCATAGCGCCCTCTGACCTGAGCATCACTGCAGAAGATGCTGAAGACAGAGCGGCGCCCGGAACGGGGAGTAGGTGAATATCGTGCAGCGCTCCCCCTCCCCATTATAATCACCTGCTCCTGGCGCTGTGCAGTCCCTGCTTCCCCGGCGCCACAGCTTCTTCCTGTACTGAGCGGTCACCGTTACCGCTCATTACAGTAATTAATATGCGGCTCCAACCCTATGGGAGATGGAGCCGCATAGTCATTACTGTAATGAGCGGTACCATGCGACCGCTCAGTACAGGAAGAAGCTGGTGCGCCGGGGAGCCAGGAACTTGCAGGGACCGCACCAGGAGCAGGTGAGTATAATTAGACAGCCCCCGCTCCCCCTCCCCTGCCGACCCCTGGGTATGACTCGAGTATAAGCCAAGAGGGGGACTTTCAGCCCAAAAGAATGGGCTGAAAATCTCGGCTTATATTCGAGTATATAAGGTATATTTTTAAATTTTTAAAATAACCAATAATATCACATACAAGGGACAAATACCATCACACCATGACCAGACCACATATTACCACCACATAGTAACCGAATAATGCTACTACAGACGAGGGAAAAATACCTCCACACCATGACCAGACAACATGTTACCACCACACAGTGAAAGAATACTACAACAATGATCATTAAGAAAAACACACAATACTAATATTACCATAAATGCCATTATACACAGGAGCTCTGTACATGGTATACAGTGCCAGTGTACAGGTAATACAGTGATCACCAGTGGTATTGTACACAGGTGCTCTGGATATATTGTATAGTGTACAGGTATCAGCAGTAACATTACACATAAGCTCTGTATATAGTGCATATAGTGTACAGGGATCACAAGTGACATTATTCACAGGAACTCTGTATATAATGTACAGGTATATAGTGTATAGTGTACATGTAATACAGTGATCACCAATGATATTACAGAAAGGACCTCTTTATATACTATATAGTATACTTATAAAAAGATTCAACGGATGAATAGTATAAAAACAATTAAATGCTGTTAAGAAAGGTGCACACACCACCTAATTGAGCCCACCAGAAAAATATGAATTCATATTTTAATATATAATCCATAATTGCACACTAAATATAGGGCAGGATTCAATATAACTAATATTCAACCACCACCACCATCTAAATTCTCTTACCACCACATGGTCATAATAATATAATTAACAAAAAGATTCCAGCTTATACCTGTTGTTAAAGTGCAAAGTGCGCAGCTCCTGATGGAAACCCAAGGGCAGTGTGTGCCCGCCCCAATGCACGTTTCGGTCCTGCAACTTTGTGCACCTTTCTTAACAGCATTTAATTGTTTTCATACTATTCATCTGTTGAATCTTTTTATGAGTGTTTAATACGTAGTGTCCAGAGGCTGGAGGTGCTATCAGGAGACAGGCCAGTACACCAGGAGACATGGATGAGGCCGTAGGAGGGTAACAACCCAGCAGCAGGACAGCTACCTCAGCCTTTGTGCAAGGAGGAACAGGAGGAGCACTGCTAGAGCCCTGCAAAATGACCTCCAGCAGGCCACAAATGTGCATGTGTCTGCACAAACTGTTTGAAACAGACTCCATGAGGATGGTCTAAGTGCCCGACGTCCACAGATGGGGGTTGTGCTCATAGCCCAACACCGTGCAGGACACTTGGCATTTGCCACAGAACACCAGGATTGTCAAATTCGCCACTGGTGCCCTGTGCTCTTCACAGATAAAAGCAGGTTCACACTGAGCACATGTGACAGACGTGACAGAGTCTGGAGATGCCATGGAGAGCGATCTGCCTGTAACATCCTTCAGCATGACCGGTTTGGCAGTGGGTCAGTAATGGTGTGGGGTGGCATTTCTTTGGAGGGCCGCACAGCCCTCCATATGCTTGCCAGAGGTGGCCTGACTGCCATTAGGTACCGAGATAAGATCCTCAGACCCCTTGTGAGACCATATGCTGGTGCAGTTGGCCCTGGGTTCCTCCTAATGCAAGACAATGCCAGACCTCATGTGGCTGGAGTGTGTCAGCAGTTCCTGCAAGATGAAGGCATTGAAGCTATGGACTTGCCCGCCCATTCCCCAGATCTGAATCCGATTGAACACATCTGGGACATCATGTCTCGCACCATCCACCAACATCACGCTGCACCATAGACTGTCCAGGAGTTGGCGGATGCTTTAGTCCAGGTCTGGGAGGAGATCCCTCAGGAGACCATCCGCCGCCTCATCAGGAGCATGCCCAGGTGTTGTAGGGAGGTAATACAGGCACATGGAGGCCACACACACTACTGAGCATCATTTCCTTGTCTTGAGGCATTTCCACTGAAGTTGGATCAGCCTGTAACTTAATTTTCCACTTTGATTTTGAGCATCATTCCAACTCCAGACCTCCGTGGGCTATTAGTTGTGATTTACGTTGATAATTTTTAGGTTTTATTGTTCTCCACCCATTTCACTATGTCATGAATAAAGATTTACAACTGGAATATTTCATTCAGTGATATCTAGGATGTGGGATTTTAGTGTTCCCTTTATTTTTTTTGAGCAGTGTACGTCACTCCAGTAATAATATCCCCCATCCTGGCCCCGTTATGTCTCATTCCAGGCTCCAGCCATATGTTCTCCCATCCTGGCCCCATGGGATCTCCCATCCTGCCCCATATAATCTCCCATCCTACCCCGTCATGTGTCCCATGATGCTCCCTCATCTTTCTCTATCCTGCCCCATGTGTCCTGTAATCCTGTCCCATGATCCTGTACCATTTGTCTCCATCTTGTGCTATGTGTCTCCATCTTGTGCTATGTGTCTTCATCCTGCCCCATATGTCTCCATCCTGCCCCATCTGTCTCCATCCAGCCCTATGTGTCCCATGATCCTGCCTAATCTGCTCCCATATTGCGGCATGCCACTTTCAGTGAAACAAAAACAAACACTTTCTCCTTTCCTGGCCTCGGTCCAGTGGCGTAGTCTCCTCTGTGCATGTGAAGCGTGGACTCGCTGGCGAATGACAGTGAAGTCATACGCTGGCAACACGCCAACGTCAGCTGCTGGCCAGTGATTGACTGTCAGCTTTTATTGCCATGCGTTCCCACATGCAGTTACTGACCCGGCAGGATCCTGCCCCTGTGGCCTGATGAACAAAAGGGAACCTGGTCCGGGCCCCTTCTGCTCAAAAGGCCCCATACACCAGTAAGAGCAGTAATGCCCTGATGGCGGCCCTGGATAAGCATAATATATTGCAATATAAAATTGTGGCAGAATGTTAGATGAATGAGCAGGCTCATAGACATTCAAGTTCCCAAGCGGCAATAACATTTTTTTTTTCAATATTTTTAAACAATCAAAATGTTTTTACACATGCTTTATTATGTTAAACATCCATATGGCCTCCATCTTTGAATTACAATGATACACAGGCACAAGCTTAGCTTTTTGTGACTCCTTTTCCTATATACTGCAATACTGAGTATTTTAGTATTTAATACCAGAATGCAAACAACTGCAGGTTTAATTCTTCTAAGGGTAAAGAAGACGTTTAGGTCTTACAATGACCTTCATCAGTCAGACTGCATATAAAAAGCAAAAAACAGATATATATGTAATAAATGTACATATACAATGCTCAAAAAAATAAAGAACACTTAAGTACCACATCCAAGATATCAATTAATGAAATATTTCAGTTGCAAATCTTTATTCTTTACATAGTGGAATGTGTTGAGAACAATAAAACATAAAAATGAACAATGTAAATCAAAATGAATATCCCATGGAGGTCTAGATTTGGAATGATGCTCAAAATCAAAGTGGAAAATCAAATTGCAGGCTGATCCAACTTCAGTAGAAATGCCTCAAGACAAGGAAATTATGTTCAGTTGTGTGTGTGTTGCCTCCATGTGCCTGTATGACCTCCCTATAACACCTGGGCATGTTCCTGATGAGACGGCGGATGGTCTCCTGAGGGATCTCCTCCCAGACCTGGACTAAAGCATCCGCCAACTCCTGGACAGTCTGTGGTGCAACGTGACTTTGGTGGATGGCGTGAGACATGATGTCCCAGACGTGTTCAATCGGGTTCAGGTCTGGGGAACGGGTGGGCCAGTCCATAGCTTCAATGCCTTCATCTTGCAGGAACTGCTGACACACTCCAGCCACATGAGGTCTGGCTTTGTCCTGCATTAGAAGGAACCCATGGCCAACCGCACCAGCATATGATCTCACCAGGGATCTGAGGATCTCTGTACCTATTTGCAGTCAGGCTACCTCTGGCAAGCACATGGAGGGCTGTGCGGCCCTCCAAAGAAATGCCATCCCACACCATTACTGACCCACTGCCAAACAGGTCATGCTGAAGGAAGTTGCAGGCAGCAGATCGCTCTCCACGGCATCTCCAGACTGTCAAATATGTCACATGTGCTCAGTGTGATCTTGCTTTCATCTGTGAAGAGCACAGGGCGCCAGTGGCGAATTTGACAATCCTGGTGTTCTGTGGCAAATGCCAATCATTCTGCACGGTGTTGGGCTGTGAGCACAACCCCAGTCTGTGGACGTCGGGCACTCAGACCATCCTCATAGAGTTGGTTTCTAACTGTGCAAACACATACACACTTGTGGCCTGCTGGAGGTCATTTTGCAGGGCTCTGGCAGTGCTCCTCCTGTTCCTCCTTGCACAAAGGCTGAGGTAGCTGTCCTGCTGCTGGGTTGTTGCCCTCCTATGGCCCCCTCCACGTCTCCTAGTGTACTGGCTTGTCTCCTGGTAGCACCTCCAGCCTCTGGACACTGTGCTGACAGATACAGCAAACCTTGCCACAGCTCGCATTGATGTGCCATCCTGGATGAGCTGCACTACCTTAGCCACTTGTGTGGGTTGTAGAGTCTGTCTCATGCTACCACAAGTGTGAAAGCACAACCAACATTCAAAAGTGACCAAAACATCAGCCAGAGAGCATTGGTACTGAGATTTGTTCCGTGGTCCCCACCTGCAGAACCACTCCTTTATTAAGTGTGTCTTGATAATTTCCAATAATTTCCCTCTGTTGTCTATTCCATTTGCACAACATCATGTGAATCTGATTGTCAAACAGTGTTGCTTCCTAAGTGGACAGTTTGATTTCACAGAAGTTTGATTTACTTGGAGTTATATTCTGTTGTTTAAGTGTTCCCTTTATTATTTTGAGCAGTGTATTCATGTTTATACAGTAAAAAAAATAAAATGTAAATCAGATGTCAGGAAGGGATAATGTAGCAAAGAACAAATTGACCAAGGTTTATTGAGTCATTCACTGTCACAGAGAGATTTGTCAGTCTGTATGGCTTTAGCTGCAGTTAGTCAGCATGAGTTTTTTGTTTTGGTTTCCCTCTCTTTCTTCTAATTTTGTTCCTTTTTTCTCTCTTTTGCGTTGCTTTGGCCTCTGTTTTTGATTCACTTATAAATATAATTCTGCCCTCCCACCTTTTTAACTTTTTATTTCTCTCACTCTCTAATATATATATATATATATATATATATATATATATATATATATATATATATATATATATATATATATATATATATATATATATATCTCCATTGAAAACCTCTGGAATGTAATCAAGAGGATGATGGATTGTCACAAGCCATCAAAAAAAGAACTGGTTAAATTTTTGCACCGGAAGCAGTGTGAAAGACTAGTGGAAAGCATGCCAAGACTCATGAAAGCTGTGATTAAAAATCATGGTTATTCCACAAAATAATGATTTCTGAACTCTTCCTGAGTTAACACATTAGTATTGTTGTTTCTAAATGACTATGACCTTGTTTTCTTTGCATTATTTGAGGTCTGAAAGCACAGGTTGTTTTTTTTTATTTTGATTATTTCTCTTTTTCAGAAAAAAACAAAACAAAATGTATTGCTTGGAAATATGTTCTGTTGTCAGAAGTTAATAGACTAAAAGAACAATTTACATTTTACTCAAAAATATACCTATAAAGAGAAAATGGTAGTGCCCACCCCGTACCTAAGAGTGCAGTACCACACCTCTGGCTGAGGTGCAGTACCTCTGTGGCGACTGGACCCTCAGGGGCGCCACACTTAACTCCTCTGTCCCTGACCTAAAGCACATAAGTACAAATGCATTGACCGTAACAAGACATTAAGAGTACATCACATTATGATACCGCACGTAACACAATACAAGAACATGAGAGAAACACAAATTATATTCATAAAACATTAGGAAGCCGCACCTGACACGGTGTAATGCTGCGGTAGCATCGTACGCAGTGAAGAGGTAGTGACCCACAAAGTTCAAACATAAAAGTCTCTTTACTGTGTTACTTCATGCATAAAGGTGCATAGTGTTTTACAGTACACGATATCAAAGTTAAATACACACAGTTGCATCTCGTCTTAGTGCCCGTTTCATAGCACTGCACATCATATGGCTTTAGATTGCAGTCCCTAAACAGGCCAGACTTTCTTTGTCCAGTTTCCCTGGGCGACCGCACGCCATACAATATTACAGTCTCCAAACACACAGCTTTACATGTCGCAGACAGTACACACGCTAGTCCTCCTCTGACTATTTCCCGTGGTGTCCTGCATCGCTGTATCAAAGTCTCTTTACTTACACAGCTGTACACAGCCCCAGGATATCCTCCAGATAGCAGCCGGACACCATATCCACCTGTTTGTAATCATTACACATGCCAGTCCTCTTTCGGTAACAGGACCTCCACCTCCGGTACACCTTCGGGCCCAGGACTGTCCATATCTGACTCTTTCGGGCACAGGACATCCACCTCCAGTTCACCTCCGAGTGAAGGACTGTCCACATCCGAGACCAGTTACTATAGACGACTTGCATTGCTCTATACGCTGCTGGTGCCAGGCTATTCAGCTGCCATAGCTGCTGGCCTGTGTTGCTTCACACACACAGCCAGCGCTCTGCAGGCCTCTGCTCTGCACAAGAGCACACACCAGACTGACACTGACACCGCACCTGACACCCCAATACCCCTTACTGCAGGGTTTTTAACAAATAAATCTGTGCCTTCAGCCACATGGAAAACCCAGACTGGAAATCCGTGACTTCATGCACAACCTGGGGAGAACACACAGCGACCCCTACCTGTGACACGAGTCACTGCCTCACACACTTACTCGACATTCAGGAGAGGGAAGGCAATCGAGGGTCCCCGCCACCTCCTTACACGTGTAGCAAACATGCTCATCTGCTATGAGCGCCGGCCACTGGGGTCATAGCAGTTCTGCAATGACAACCACATGGGTCTCCTGCAGACCCCGAGTTGTCATGCCAACCCATTGGCGTCCCGCGGTTATATGACAGGGTGCCTGTTATGATCCTAGTGGCAAGGATCTCAAGTAGGACTAGCTAAGTAACTAAACCGACTACAAACTCTGGGGAAGTGGTAACTGAATTGACCATAACCTGATCCTATCCGCAAACAACTATAGGCAGCCGTGGAACGTTACCTGAAAATCCTAGACGTTTCTTCACAGCCTGAGAAACTGACTATTCCTAGAGGGAACGAAAGTCCTCACTTGCCTCAGTGAAATGACCCCAAAGATATAGAACAGCCCCCCACAAATATCTACGGTGAGTTAAGGGGAAAGCACAAACGCAGAGATGAAATTAGATTTAGCAAATGAGGCCCGCTAACACTAGAAAGCAGAAAATAGGAAGGGAGCTGTGCGGTCAATTAAAAACCCTATTCAAAATATCCACGCAGAGATCGCTCGAGCCCCCGCACCAACTAATGGTGCGGGGGAAGCAACTCTGTACCCCAGAGCAAACCAGCAGAAGAAATCACATATTAGCAAGCTGGACTAAACTCATCATACACAGAAATCATATTGCAGACTGATGAGCAAAAAATAAATAAACAGAACTTAGCTTCTCCTGAAGAGACTGAAACCGAAGATAATCAGGAGTAATCAGAATAGCACTGAGTACATTGACAGCCGGCAACAAGTGGAAGTGAAAAAGAGCTAAATAGGAAACTCCCAAGAGAATAACGAGGCAGCTGATCAGCCACAGACCCGCAGGATAACAAACAAATCCACCAGGGGGAGCCCAAAACAAAAGTCACACAATACCACCTGTGACCACAAGAGGGAGCCTGAAAACAGAGTTCACAACAGTACCCCCCCCTTGAGGAGGGGTCACCGAACCCTCATCAAAACCCCCAGGGCGATCAGGGTGAGCCACATGGAAGGCACGAACCAAATCGGCCGCATGAACATCAGAGGCGACAACCCAGGAATTATCCTCCTGACCATAGCCCTTCCATTTAACCAAATACTGAAGCCTCCGTCTAGAAATACGAGAATCCAAGATCTTCTCCACCACGTATTCCAATTCTCCCTCAACCAGCACAGGGGCAGGAGGCTCAACCGGAGGACCCACAGGCACCACATACCTCCGCAACAACGACCGATGAAACACATTATGAATAGCAAACGATGCTGGGAGGTCCAAACGAAATGACACAGGGTTAAGGACTTCCAAAATCTTATAAGGACCGATAAACCGAGGCTTGAACTTGGGAGAGGAGACCTTCATAGGAACAAAGCGAGAAGACAACCACACCAAGTCCCCAACGCGAAGTCGGGGACCCACACAGCGACGGCGGTTGGCAAAGCGCTGAGCCTTCTCTTGTGACAGCTTCAAATTGTCCACAACATGATTCCAAATCTGATGCAACCTATCCACCACAACATCCACTCCAGGACAGTCAGAAGGCTCCACCTGACCCGAGGAAAAACGAGGATGAAACCCCGAATTACAAAAAAAAAGGAGAAACCAAAGTAGCAGAACTAGCCCGATTATTAAGGGCAAACTCAGCCAATGGCAAAAAAGTCATCCTGATCAGCAGAAACAAAACATCTCAAATAGGTTTCCAAGGTCTGATTAGTTCGTTCGGTTTGGCCATTCGTCTGAGGATGGAAGGCCGACGAAAAAGACAAATCAATGCCCATCTTAGCGCAAAATGTCCGCCAAAATCTAGACACAAACTGGGATCCTCTGTCGGAAACAATATTTTCAGGGATCCCATGCAAACGAACCACATTTTGAAAAAACAGCGGAACCAACTCGGAGGAGGAAGGCAACTTAGGCAAGGGCACCAAATGGACCATCTTAGAAAAACGATCACACACCACCCAGATGACAGACATTCTCTGAGAGACAGGAAGATCCGAAATAAAATCCATGGAAATGTGCGACCAAGGCCTCTTCGGGACAGGCAAAGGTAACAGCAAACTACTGGCACGAGAACAGCAAGGCTTAGCCCGAGCACAAATTCCACAAGACTGCACAAAGGAACGCACATCCCGCGACAAGGAAGGCCACCAAAAGGACCTGGCCACCAAATCTCTGGTACCAAATATTCCAGGATGGCCCGCCAACACCGAAGAATGAACCTCGGAAATAACTCTGCTGGTCCATCTATCCGGGACAAACAGTCTCTCCGGTGGACAACGGTCAGGTCTATCCGCCTGAAACTCCTGCAGCACTCGTCGCAAATCTGGGGAGATGGCAGACAAAATCACCCCTTCTCTGAGAATACCAGCCGGCTCTGAATCTCCAGGAGAGTCAGGCACAAAACTCCTAGAAAGAGCATCAGCCTTTACATTCTTCGAACCAGGCAGGTACGAGACCACGAAATCAAAACGAGAGAAAAACAACGACCAACGAGCCTGTCTAGGATTCAGCCGCTTGGCCGACTTGAGATAAATCAGATTCTTGTGATCAGTCAAGACCACGACACGATGCTTAGCTCCCTCGAGCCAATGTCGCCACTCCTCAAATGCCCACTTCATAGCCAACACCTCCCGATTACCGACATCAGAATTCCGCTCGGCAGGCGAAAACTTTCTTGAAAAGAAAGCACATGGCTTCATCACAGAGCCATCGGCACTTCTCTGCGACAAAACAGCCCCCGCTCCAATCTCGGAAGCATCAACCTCGACCTGGAAAGGAAGAGAGACATCTGGCTGACATAAGACCGGAGCCGAAGAAAACCGGCGCTTCAGCTCCCGAAAGGCCTCCACAGCCGCAGGAGACCAGTTAGTAACATCAGAACCTTTCTTGGTCAAATCCGTCAAAGGCTTAACAACACCAGAAAAATTAGCGATGAAGCGACGGTAAAAATTAGCAAAACCCAAGAACTTCTGAAGACTCTTAACAGATGTAGGCTGCGTCCAGTCATGAATAGCCTGAACCTTGACCGGGTCCATCTCAATAGTAGAAGGAGAAAAAATGAAACCCAAAAAAAGAAACCTTCTGGACTCCAAAAAGACATTTTGAGCCCTTCACAAATAAAGCATTGGCACGCAGGACCTGAAACACCATCCTGACCTGCTTAACATGGGACTCCCAATCATCAGAAAAAAACAGAATATCATCCAGATACACAATCATAAATTTATCCAGATATTCGCGGAAGATGTCGTGCATAAAAGACTGAAAGACAGAAGGAGCATTAGAAAGTCCAAAAGGCATCACCAAGTACTCAAAATGGCCTTCGGGCGTATTAAATGCAGTTTTCCATTCATCACCCTGCTTAATACGCACAAGGTTATACGCACCACGAAGATCTATCTTGGTGAACCATCTAGACCCCTTAATGCGAGCAAACAGATCAGATAACAATGGCAAAGGATACTGAAATTTGACCGTGATTTTATTTAGAAGGCGATAATCAATACAAGGTCTCAGAGAACCATTCTTCTTAGCCACAAAAAAGAACCCCGCACCAAGAGGGGAGGAGGAGGGGCGAATAAGTCCTTTCTCCAAAGACTCCTTTATATAACTCCGCATGGCAGCATGCTCCGGCACTGACAAATTGAAAAGTCGTCCCTTAGGAAACTTACTACCAGGAATCAAATTTATAGCACAATCACAATCCCTATGAGGAGGTAGAGAACTGAGTTTGGGCTCATCAAATACATCCTGGTAGTCTGACAAAAACGCAGGGACTTCAGAAGGAGTGGATGAAGCAATTGACACCACAGGAGCGTCGCCATGAATTCCCTGACAACCCCAACTTGACACAGACATTGCTTTCCAATCCAGGACTGGATTATGAGTCTGCAACCATGGCAGACCCAACACGACAACATCATGCAAATTATGCAGCACAAGAAAGCGAATCACCTCCTGATGAACAGGAGTCATGCACATGGTCACTTGTGTCCAGTACTGAGATTTATTCGTAGCCAATGGCGTAGCATCAATTCCCCTTAGTGGAATAGGGAATTTTAAAGGCTCTAAAACAAAACCACAGCGCCTGGCAAATGACAAGTCCATCAGACTCAGGGCAGCACCTGAATCTACAAAAGCCATAACCGGGTAAGATGACAAGGAACAAATCAGGGTAACAGACAAAATGAACTTAGGCTGTAAAGTACCAATGGTGACAGATTTATCAACCTTTTTTTTGCGCTTAGAGCATGCTGAGATAACATGAGCTGAGTCACCACAGTAAAAGCACAACCCATTTTGCCGTCTATAATTTTGCCGTTCACTTCTGGTCAGAATTCTATCACATTGCATAGACTCAGGTGTCTGTTCAGAAGACACCGCCAAATAGTGCGCAGGTTTGCGCTCCCGCAAACGCTGATCAATCTGAATGGCCAGAGTCATTGACTCATTCAGACCTGCAGGCGTAGGGAACCCCAACATGACATTCTTAATGGCCTCAGAAAGACCTTTTCTGAAATTTTCAGCCAGGGCACACTCATTCCACTGAGTAAGCACCGACCATTTCCGAAATTTCTGGCAGTACACCTCTGCTTCATCTTGCCCCTGAGAGAGGGCCAACAACGCTTTTTCAGCCTGGTTCTCAAGATTAGGTTCCTCATAGAGCAATCCAAGGGCCAGAAAAAACGCATCAACACTGAGCAATGCCGGATCCCCTGGCGCCAATGCGAAGGCCCAATCTTGAGGGTCACCACGAAAGAAAGAAATTATAATTTTAACTTGCTGAACGGAATCACCAGAGGAACGAGGTTTCAAAGAGAGAAACAATTTACAATTGTTCTTAAAATTCAGGAACCTAGATCTATCTCCAGAAAACAACTCCGGAATAGGTATTCTAGGCTCTGACATAGGACTGTGAACAACAAAATCCTGAATACTTTGTACCCTTGCAGCAAGATGATCTACACTGGAGGCCAAACTCTGAATATCCATATCAGCAGCTGAGTTCAGAGCCACACCAAGATTAAGAGGAGGAGAGAAGCTAGACACACAGCAGCTAGACACACGGAAAAAAAAAAAAAAATTCTCAAGGCTTCTTTTCTCCTGCTTCTGCCATGCAATTAACACTTTACGGGCCGGCTGTACTGTTATGATCCTAGTGGCAAGGATCGCAAGTAGGACTAGCTAAGTAACTAAACCGACTACAAACTCTGGGGAAGTGGTAACTGAATTGACCGCAACCTGATCCTATCCGCAAACAACTATAGGCAGCCGTGGAACGTTACCTGAAAATCCTAGACGTCTCTTCACGGCCTGAGAAACTGACTATTCCTAGAGGGAACGAAAGTCCTCATTTGCCTCAGTGAAATGACCCCAAAGATATAGAACAGCCCCCCACAAATATCAACGGTGAGTTAAGGGGAAAGCACAAACGCAGAGATGAAATTAGATTTAGCAAATGAGGCCCGCTAACACTAGAAAGCAGAAAATAGGAAGGGAGCTGTGCGGTCAATTAAAAACCCTATTCAAAATATCCACGCAGAGATCGCTCGAGCCCCCGCACCAACTAACGGTGCGGGGGAAGCAACTCTGTACCCCAGAGCAAACCAGCAGAGGAAATCACATATTAGCAAGCTGGACTAAACTCATCATACACAGAAATCATATTGCAGACTGATGAGCAAAAAATAAATAAACAGAACTTAGCTTCTCCTGAAAAGACTGAAACCGAAGATAATCAGGAGTAATCAGAATAGCACTGAGTACATTGACAGCCGGCAACAAGTGGAAGTGAAACAGAGCTAAATAGGAAACTCCCAAGAGAATAACGAGGCAGCTGATCAGCCACAGACCCGCAGGATAACAAACAAAGCCACCAGGGGGAGCCCAAAACAAAAGTCACACAATACCACCTGTGACCACAAGAGGGAGCCTGAAAACAGAGTTCACAACAGGTGCCCACAGGCGGAGCTAATGACGCACATCTGGTTTGCGTGAGTTAAATGTCCCTGTCAGAGATTGACAACAGCATTTAACATGTTACCAGCCATGAGTGTATCGTGATTTCACCCGCGGCAGGTCAGATCAGCTATCATGTGTAGGAAAAGGTGCTGGCTCAGCGCTGGAGTTCCCATCAAAGAGGGGGAGGTGACCTATGATGCACCTATACATCATAGGTCATATAGGGGTTCAAAAAAAAATGTGTGTGTGTATGTATGAGATATAAGTGGTGCTCACTGTTTAATAGGTTATGGTGCTCTGAAAAAAAAAGTTATCCATAAAAAATACAAAATTTCAGCACTCAAGTGATAAATTTATTCTCAAATGTTCATGTGAAAAAAAGAGGCTAGAAAACCACAATACAAAAATTGGGATGAATGACCCCAGTGAAAACAGATATACTTCAGCAACGTTTCGGCATGGATATGCCTTTTTCAAGCATAATCTGTATGGAAATCTATACAGCAGTCTTAGAATATAAATAAATATGCAATAGGTTATTGAATACAGGAAACATTCTTATAAAAAAATACATCAAAACAATTAAAATTTTTTTTTGAACATATGTGTTTCCAACAATGTAATTATAAATAACAAACTAGTAGTTGCTTGTTTAGTCAGAAAGAAACTCTCAGCATAGTCACCTAATAGAACTACCAAAACAAATGGCCCTGGATCCATGTGAGAAAAAAATGATGAGGACTATTGGACCATAAGGCAGAAAAAATAATAAAACATGTGTAACAAGCCCAATATTACCTGTGTGGAGAAAGGTCTTTGAATGCGGGATTTAATCCTCATGCATGCCTAAAACAGAATGTACAGATCCATTAATCAAATGACCCAGGATAAAAGCTAAGGTGTGGTCGCTAAAGGACAAAACTCAGAGAAATGTCATGGAAAATAGCCAGGACAGTGTTCCAATAAAATGCGCCGAGAACAGCTGCCAGGTACTGGTAAATATAAAAGAAAGAACGTAACTGCCCCCAAGGATTTGATTTACCTGAGTGGTGCGGAAACTCCCGGTTCAGGATGCCACAAGTACCACAAATTTTTTAATTGTTTTGATGTATTTTTTTATAAGAATGTTTCCTGTATTCAATAACCTATTGCATATTTATATTCTAACACTGCTGTATATATTTCCATACAGATTATGCTTGAAAAAGGAATATCCATGCCGAAACATTGCTGAAGTATATCTGTTTTCACTGGGGTCATTCATCCCAATTTTTGTATTGTGGTTTTCTAGCCTCTTTTTTTCACATGAACATTTGAGAATAAATTTATCACTTGAGTGCCGAAGTTTTGTACTTTTTGTGGGTGTGTGTATGTATGTATGTATGACTATAATATAAATTGAAAAATATTAAAACAAAAAATATAAGTTTGAATACCACTCATTTTTCTAACTCAAAAATATAATTACAAAAAACAAATAAAAAACCCCGACATATTTGGTATTGCTGCATCCAGAAAACTCAGATCTATGATAATCTAACATTAAATATATGGTAGACAATGTAAAGAAAAAATAACTTGAAATGCCAGAATTCATATTTTTATTCACACCTCTCCGAAAAAATGTGATTTTTTTGGTCGCTTTTTACTACATGTATCTCAAAATAGTATTAAAAAATTGACAGTGTCTCTCATAAAACAATCCCTCCTACAGGTTCATCAGCCTAAAAATAAAAAAAAGTTATGGGTCTCAGAAAATGGCGACACACATCAAAATTGAGAGCTATTTTTAACCACCAGAAAAGTTTTATATAAGTTTGGTATCGGTGTAATCGTACTGACAAGAAGAATCATATTGCTACTGTAGGTCATTTTTACCGCCTAATGAATACCTTGAAAACTAAACAATATTGGAATCATGTCTTTGTTTTGTTTTTTACTGTCTTTTAAATACGTTATATGGTAAAGTGTGGTAATGTCACTCAAAGCTATAAGTTGTCCGCTAAAAACAAGCCTTTGTTCGGCTATGTTATAACAATAATAAAAAAAGTTATTGTATTTAGAAGAGAGGGTGGAAAAAAAACAAAAGAGCAGATACGAATAATGGCCTCGTCGGGAAGCATTTAATGGCATCTTTGGGGTATGCTTGGAAAAGATGCAGAATCTCGCACCTTGAGGGTATGTTCACATGATGCGTTTACATTTTACCACAATTTCAGAAAATCGCATTCAAAATTGCATTGTGAATGAACACATAGTGTGAACATATTCTAAAGGATCTGCTGCTGAATTCCTGGTGCTTGATACAGCAGAAAGCCTTCAGAGATTTTGTGTAATCTTTTACTTCTATGGAAATTCTGAAAATGGCTGAGTAACATTGCTATTCCATTATTATAACTCCCATAGAAGTGGATGTAGTGAGTTGCACTGGGGAAGCCACATATCAGTTGACAGTGGCCGCAAGGTGGGGGTTATGGGACCCCAGTTCTCATTGTCAATGCATGTCTCCAAGATGGGACCTTTGGATATGACATAAATGTCCAAGATAGGATTATCCCCCTTAAGGATTAGCTCTTAAGTTATAAAACTATGAATAACAATATTCTCCAACCTTTTAGACCCTGTATATGTTAAGTGCATTTAATTCTACGTGCACTTTATTTTTAATGATGTTGGTTATACTTTGTAAGATTTATGACAATTGTTATTTTAACATTTTAAAATACACAAACTGGCACTATAGTGACAAGAAGTTGATGATGTTGACGCTAGGTAAATCGATTTTTGATGGTCGTGTATCTGTTGCCTGAGACTGACATCTAGTGGGTAAGATTGCATTAGCAGAATATTTAAATGCATGAAATTGTAAATTAAAGGGAACCTGTCACTATGAATTTGCAGTCTAATCTGCAGCCACCATGTTACAAAGCAGGGCTGCGGAATAGAATGATATGTAGTTTTGTGAGTAAAGATTTAGTGTAACCTGTGCATAATAATTTAATCTGGGATTTTGGGTCCAGTGAGTGGTCCTATCCATGATTGTCAGCAGTCTTTGTATGATACGTAGGCATACAGACATTGTTAACAATCACTGATTGGACAGCCCAATGGACCGAAAATCCCAGAAAGAGCAGAGGTTTAAATGATTAAAACACAAATTATATTGAATCTTTTCTCACAAAATTATACAGTTTTGTTCAAAAGTTTACATACTCCAGCAGAATTTTTGCTTTCTTGGCCTTTTTTCAGTAAATATGAATGATAACATCAAACCTTTTTCTCCACTCATGGTTAGTGGTTGGGTGAAGCTATTTATTGTCAAGCTACTGTGTTTTCTCTTTTTAAATCATATTGACAATCCAAAACATCCAAATGACTCTGTTCAAACGTTTACATACCCTGGTGATTTTGGTCTGATAGCATGCACAGAAGTTGACACAAATGGGTTTGAATGGCTACTAAAAGTAAAATCCTCACCTGTGATCTGTGACCTGTTTGCTTGTAATCAGTGTGTATGCATAAAAGCTGAGTGAGTTTCTGGGATCCGGACAGACTCTTTCATCTTTCATCCAGCCACTGATGTTTCTGGATTGTGAGTCATGGGGAAAGCAAAAGAATTGTCAATGGATCTAGGGGAAAAGGTAGTTGAACTGTATAAAACAGGAAAAGGATACAAAAAGATATCCAAGGAATTGATAATGCTAGTCAGCAGCGTTCAAACTGTGATTAACAAATGGAAGATCGGGGGCTCTAAAACAAAACCACAGTCAGGTAGACCAACAAAAAATGTGTCCACAACTGCCAGGAAAATTGTTTGGGATGCAAAGAAAAACCCACAAACAAATCAGCAGAAATACTGGACTCTCTGAAAACTAGCAGTGTGGCTGTTTCAAGATGCACAATAAGGATGCTCTTGAAGAAAAATGGTGTGCATGGTCGAGTCGCCAGAAGAAAGCCATTACTGCACAAATGCCACAAAGTATCTTGCCTACAATATGCAAAACAGCAGAAACAAGCCTGAAATATTTTGGAACAAGGTAATTTGGAGTGATGAGACCAAAATGTAACTTTTTTGCCACAATCATAAACATTACATTTGGGGAGAGGTCAACAAGGCCTAAGATGAAAGGAACACCATTCCTACTGTAAAGCACGGAGGTGGATCACTGATATTTTGGGGATGTGTGAGCTACAAAGGCACAAGAAACTTAGTCAAAGTTGATGAAAAGATGAATGCAGCACATTATCAGCAAATACTGGAAACAAATTTGCAATCATAAGCCTGGAAGCTGCGCATGGAACGTACTTGGACGTTCCAACATGACAACGATCCAAAATACAAGGCCTGTCGACCTGTCATTGGCTACAGCAGAACAAAGTGAAGGTTCTGGAGTGGCCATCTCATTCTCCTGCCCTCTATCATTGAGCCACTCTGGGGAGATCTCAAGCGTGCAGTTCATGCTAGACAGCCCAGGAATTTACAGGAACTGGAGGCTTTTTGCCAAGAAGAGGGGGCAGCTTTACCATCTGAGAAAATAAAGAACCTCAATCTTAATCCACAATTACCACAAAATACTTCAAGTTGTCATTGATGTTAGAGGGGGCAAAACACGGTATTAAGAAATCGGGTATGTAAACTTTTAATCAGGGTCATTTGGATGTTTTGTGTTGTCATTATGATTTATAAAGATAAAACACATTAGTTTGACAATAAATGGCTTCACCCAACCACTAACCATGACTGGAGATAAAGTTTTGGTGTTATCATTCCTATTATCTGAAAAAAAGGCCAAGAAAGCAAAAACTTTTGAGCACAACTACAGTATATGTGCTGCCGGCTGATGCCCAGATACGTTAGATTTAAAAAAAAGTATTTTAAGATATATTCCAGTTAGTGGTTTCTGGCCAATCAAGTCCAGCGCTGCCTATAATCGGAAAACACCCATGGAGAAGTCTGGAGGAGTTTGAATAGAGTTCTGTACTACTGGAGAACTTATTTTAAAGAATTTTCTACAAATGTTTTTTTTTCTGTTCAATGGATTGTGTCACATGAAAATACCAAATTGAGCACCCATCTACTCCTACAATATGTCATCGCTGCAGCCAAAAAACAAACAATACAGCAGCAGTGGAGACACTGCAACTATTAAAGATATCTCAGCATATTCGTACGAAAAATAACTATATGAATAAATGCCTCACAATTTTTGAGATATTTCTTTGCCATCATTAAATAAGAACACTGTGTCAAGGTTACCAAGACTGGTTTGGGTGCTAATTGAGACAGAATTTTCATGCATTTCATTTATATTCATAGAATTGAAACTTCTACACACTCAATCTTTTTCTTAGCAGAGAAGTGGATGCGAGCATTAAAAAGCAAATATCTTGACAATCAGAAATTAAAAATATTAGAAAGTTCTGCAATATTTATATAGTTGGTGTCATGCATTATGGGGTGTTCATTCTCTTCCTACACTATGTAAACATTTTATATGTATAAGATAAAGCATGTATTTGTCCTATACTCCAAGAGCATACAATGGCAATTACATAATTAATTTTGTAATCAGGACTTACCTTCCTGACCTGGAGACAGGATACATAAATATTTTAACAAAGCTACTCACTTGGGAGCAGGATGAGGTATCATGGGCTTCCTTCTGTGGATGGTAAACTGACTTCTTCTATTGGTAATTTTCAAGGCATTACATAGTTCACTCATCACTTTCTTCAGAAAAAGTGTCCCTTGGTCAGTCAAGATCTCCTTCGGTAGTCCTCTCTGGGCAAAGATGTGGACAAACTTGTGGGCTATACTTTACGCAGATGAGATTCTCAGGGGAACCGCTTCTGGGTAAAGCGTAGCATAGTCAACCAATACATTGTCACGGGTTTAGCGTGACAATGTATGAAGGCAGAAGACCGTAGTGTCTGATTTCTCCTACTCCTGCACTGCTTAGAAGCACTTCACCTTCATATTAAACAGTGCAGTTTACTTTAGCAGTCCAGGGGTTAAGCGGCTCAGTTGAGAGCTCTTGGAAACTTTCGTGCATTAAGGTTCTCAGCTGTTCACTGTTAGCCACTCCCATTTCCTATATAATCTGGGCCCTGACTAGCACTCATTGCCGGATATAGATTATGCTCCATAGTTAGGAGATGGTGGTTTGTGGCTGTTGTTTGAGAAGGCATTTGGTGGATTTATCTGAGACAGTTGCTAGGTTTTGGATGTGTGCTAATTCCCCCACTTCTCCTACTTTGGTTTTACCCCATCTTCCATTTCCCTGCTTTTCCTCTGTTGTTTGTGCAACCCAAGTCTGCATCGGCCTCAGAAGGGAGTGTACGAATCAGTCCATTACAACTCACTCTACCATCTGCGCTGGGGTAGAGTACTTCAACTGTAACTATTTTTGGATGAGGTGCAGCAGGTCAAACATTTGGGAGTGTGGGGGTTTGTAATGGTAATATGCCCAGCGGTGGCCTCGTTGTGCCCCGACAGTAATTGTTACCCCCAAATACGCCAAAATTTCCGTTTTCAATTTTGCATATTCTTTGGTGTCCTGTAAGGCTAAATCATAGCAGACCTTCTGTGGCTCCCCCGTTATGATTCCCGCCTACTGCTCTTGCGAGAATTTCTCCCTTTTGGCGACCCTTTCAAAATCAGTTAAAAAGGTCTCTGTTGTCACCCAGGGTCATTTTCTGCAAGGTTCTCATCACCGCCTTCTGGATAGAAAAATCAGCTGATCTTGGCATCGGGGCTGTCACTACGCCACGAAGCGCTGCTGGATCTGTTGCAAAAACAGCTTATTTGTCTCCTGTTCATGCCTGTTGTTGTAGTTGCTGGGTCTACAACAAGTGTTTTATCAGGTCCCTCATGTTGTCTGATGTTAATCTTGGCTTATAGCCGCCTTCACCCAAGACATGCAGTACTTCTGTAGCAGTCACATGTGTTCCATGGGAATGCTGCCCGCACTTCTAACACCAAATGTAACAATGTTACTCATTTGGGAGTGGGATGAGGTATCACAGGAACAGTGTCTATTTAAAAGTCCGGCTGGTTTATTTCACTCTTTATAAACTACATCTCAGGAAACCTTAAATTCACCCCTTGTCTGGCACAAAATGAAGCAAAGTGAAAAGTCCATATAATAGTTTTGGTTTGCCCGCTTGGGTTAGAGTCCAGCTTCTTAGTCCTTAAGCAAAAAACACACAATCCTGGACTATCTGCACACCTCCACACACAGACCACGTGTTAGACAAACAGGCCCCATTTTGCAAAGTGAACGTCACCCAGGGGTGGAGATATGGTGAACAGCCATCCTGCCCAACTCTTTGGCTATTCACAAATAAACGTGGCCCTGTCATGGCTGATTAACCCCTCTTAGTACTATGTGTGCTAGAGCATTAATCCAGGTTTACATCACAGGGGATAACCACCTCCGTGATACATATCTCCAATCCACTGTGTCTGGCAGGCACCTTACAATATATAAAGCAACATTTATTGGGCCAAATACATTACGAAGTCATGTATTTGGTACATTACATTTTTCTCTTTACTCTATTGGAGCGCCCCCAGACGCAGGGCCGCGGGGTACTCGGTACCGGGCCTCTCGGTCTCAGTTCTGGGGTTGTCACGGTGGCTAGACCCGGTCCGTGACCCTGCTAAGGGGCGTCCAATGAAAGATGTGATGATGGTGCGTGGTGCAGGTCGCGATGAATTACGAGGACACAGGGTTGCAGTCTCTTTACCTCTTTACTGAAGGCTTCAGGATCCTCAATCCAGAGTACTGCTAACAGGGCTGGCTGAGACCGGCCGGTCCGAAGGCACATCCAGAGATTCCTTTGCAGGTGGAAATCAGTGCCTACCTTCTAGCGCCTGTGTGTTGTAGTACCTCTGTTATGGACCTGGTGGTTAGGAGCACCCGGAATGACCTGATGGTTAAAACTGAAAACCTGGGACAAGCTCTGAGGAGGTGGTAACTCTACTGACCGCAATCCCTAATCCTATCACACACACTAGAAATAGCTGTGGAGCGTGCCTAACTCTCCCTAGCTAACTACCCCTAAAGATAGAAATAGCAGCCTACCTTGCCTCAGAGAAATTCCCCAAAGTAAAGGTAGCCCCCACAAATATTGACTGTGAGTTAAGAGGGAAGTGACAAACACAGGAATGAAACAGATTTTAGCAAAGGGGGCCGAATCTTCACTAGATAGACAGAGGATAGGAAAGGGAACTATGCGGTCGGTATTAAAAACTACAAAAACCACGCAGAGTGTGCAAAAAGACCTCCACACCGACTCACGGTGTGGAGGTGCAGCTCTGCACCCCCAGAGCTTCCAGCTAGCAAGGAAATATCATAATAGCAAGCTGGACTAGAAACATAGCATGTACTGAGAAATATATTCCAAAACCAATGAACAGCAAATGAACTAGCAGGGACTTAGCTTCTGCTGGAGTAGACAGGTCATCTGAGAAATCCAAGAAAGATCTGAACCAGTACTTGACAGCTGGCATGAACTAACGACCTGAGCAGAGTTAAATAGGGAAGCCAGCAGAAGCAATAAGCAAGGGCAGCTGAGAAAGCCAACCTCAAAGATCAGCAGTTCCACTCAAAGCCACCAGAGGGTGTCCAAGGACCGAACTCACCAAAGTACCATTCACGACCACAGGAGGGAGTCCGAGAACGGAATTCACAACAGTACCCCCCCCTTGAGGAGGGGTCACCGAACCCTCAGCAGAGCCCCCAGGCCGATCAGGACGAGCCAAATGAAAGGCACGAACCAAATCGGCAGCGTGGACATCGGAGGCAACAACCCAGGAATTATCCTCCTGACCATAACCCTTCCATTTAACCAGATACTGAAGCTTCCGTCTCGAAATACGAGAATCCAAAATCTTCTCCACCACATACTCCAACTCCCCCTCAACCAACACCGGAGCAGGAGGATCAACGGAAGGAACCATAGGCGCCACATATCTCCACAACAATGACCTATGGAACACATTATGGATGGCAAAAGAAGCTGGAAGGACCAAACGAAACGACACAGGATTGATAATTTCAGAAATCTTATAAGGACCAATGAAACGAGGCTTAAACTTAGGAGAAGAAACCTTCATAGGGACATAACGAGAAGACAACCAAACCAAATCCCCAACACGAAGTCGGGGACCAACACAGCGACGGCGGTTAGCAAAACGTTGCGCCTTCTCCTGAGACAACGTCAAATTGTCCACCACGTGAGTCCAAATTTGCTGTAACCTGTCCACCACAGAATCCACACCAGGACAGTCAGAAGGCTCAACCTGCCCTGAAGAAAAACGAGGATGAAAACCAGAATTACAAAAAAAAGGTGAAACCAAAGTGGCCGAACTAGCCCGATTATTAAGGGCGAACTCGGCCAATGGCAAGAAGGTCACCCAATCATCCTGATCAGCAGAAACAAAGCATCTCAGATAGGTTTCCAAGGTCTGATTGGTTCGTTCGGTTTGGCCATTTGTCTGAGGATGGAACGCTGAAGAAAAAGACAAATCAATGCCCATCTTAGCACAAAAGGACCGCCAAAACCTAGAAACAAACTGGGAACCTCTGTCAGACACAATGTTCTCTGGAATGCCATGCAAACGAACCACATGCTGAAAAAATAATGGAACCAAGTCAGAGGAGGAAGGCAATTTAGGCAAGGGTACCAAATGGACCATCTTAGAAAACCGATCACAAACCACCCAGATGACGGACATCCTTTGAGAGACAGGAAGATCAGAAATAAAATCCATGGAAATATGCGTCCAGGGCCTCTTCGGGACAGGCAAAGGCAAAAGCAACCCACTGGCACGAGAACAGCAAGGCTTGGCCCGAGCACAAGTCCCACAGGACTGCACAAAAGAACGCACATCCCGTGACAAGGAAGGCCACCAAAAGGACCTAGCAACCAAGTCTCTGGTGCCAAAAATCCCAGGATGACCAGCCAATACAGAACAATGAACCTCAGAAATAACTTTACTAGTCCATCTATCAGGGACAAACAGTTTGTCCACTGGACAGCGGTCAGGTCTATCAGCCTGAAACTCCTGCAGCACCCGCCGCAAATCAGGGGAAATGGCAGACAGAATCACCCCCTCTTTGAGAATACCAGCCGGCTCAGGGACTCCCGGAGAATCAGGTAAAAAAATTCCTAGAAAGGGCATCAGCCTTCACATTCTTAGATCCCGGAAGGTATGAGACCACAAAATCGAACCGGGAGAAAAACAGCGACCATCGAGCCTGTCTAGGATTCAACCGCTTGGCAGACTCGAGGTAAGTCAGATTCTTGTGATCAGTCAAGACCACCACGCGGTGTTTGGCTCCCTCAAGCCAATGTCGCCACTCCTCGAATGCCCACTTCATAGCCAACAACTCCCGATTGCCGACATCATAATTACGCTCAGCAGGTGAAAACTTTCTAGAAAAGAAAGCACATGGCTTCATCAAAGAGCCATCAGAACTTCTCTGAGACAAAACAGCCCCTGCCCCAATCTCAGAAGCATCAACCTCGACCTGAAAAGGGAGCGAAACATCTGGCTGACGCAACACAGGGGCCGAAGTAAAGCGACGTTTAAGCTCCTGAAAAGCCTCAACGGCCGCAGGGGACCAATTCACCACATCAGCGCCTTTCTTCATCAAATCAGTCAAAGGCTTAACCACACTAGAAAAATTAGCGATGAAGCGACGGTAAAAATTAGCAAAGTCCATAAACTTCTGAAGACTCTTCACAGATGTAGGTTGAGTCCAATCATAAATGGCCTGAACTTTAACAGGGTCCATCTCGATAGTAGAAGGGGAAAAAATGAAGCCCAAAAAGGAAACCTTCTGAACTCCAAAGAGGCATTTAGACCCCTTCACAAACAACGCATTAGCACGAAGGACCTGGAATATCATCCTGACCTGCCTCACATGAGACTCCCAATCATCCGAAAAGACCAAAATATCATCCAAATATACAATCATGAACCTATCCAGATACTTCCGGAAGATGTCGTGCATAAAGGACTGAAACACAGATGGAGCATTAGAAAGCCCGAATGGCATCACCAGGTACTCAAAATGGCCCTCGGGCATATTAAATGCTGTTTTCCATTCATCGCCCTGTTTAATAAGCACAAGATTATACGCCCCTCGAAGGTCAATCTTGGTAAACCAACTAGCCCCCTTAATCCGAGCAAACAAATCAGACAGCAGAGGCAAAGGGTACTGAAATTTGACCGTGATTTTATTGAGAAGGCGGTAATCTATACAGGGTCTCAGAGAGCCATCCTTCTTGGCCACAAAAAAGAACCCTGCTCCCAACGGTGATGAAGACGGGTGAATATGCCCTTTCTCCAAGGACTCCTTTACATAACTCCGCATAGCGGCATGTTCTGGCACAGATAAATTGAAAAGTCGGCCCTTAGGGAACTTACTACCAGGAATCAAATTAATAGCGCAATCACAGTCCCTATGAGGCTGTAGGGCACTGGACTTGGGCTCATCAAATACATCCTGGTAATCCGACAAAAACTCAGGGACTTCAGAAGGAGTGTAAGAAGAAATTGACATCAAAGGAACATCACTATGTATCCCTTGACAACCCCAACTAGACACAGACATTGATTTCCAATCCAGTACTGGATTATGAACCTGTAACCATGGCAAACCCAACACGACAACATCATGCAAATTATGCAACACCAAAAAGCGAATATTTTCCTGATGTGCGGGAGCCATGCACATGGTCAGCTGAGTCCAGTACTGAGGTTTATTCTTGGCCAATGGCGTAGCATCAATCCCCCTTAAGGGAATAGGACTCTGCAAAGGCTCCAAGGAAAAACCACAGCGCCTTGCAAACTCCAAGTCCATCAAGTTCAGGGCAGCGCCCGAATCCACAAATGCCATAACAGAATAGGATGACAATGAGCAAATCAGAGTAACAGACAAGAGAAATTTAGGCTGTACAGTACTAACGGTGACAGACCCAGCGAACCTTCTAGTGCGCTTAGGACAATCAGAGATAGCATGAGAGGAGTCACCACAGTAAAAACACAGCCAATTCTGACATCTGTGTTCTTGTCGTTCAGCTCTGGTCAGAGTCCTATCACATTGCATAGGCTCAGGCCTCTGCTCAGAGGACACCGCCAAATGGTGCACAACTTTGCGCTCGCGCAAACTCCGATCAATCTGAATGGCCAAAGACATTGATTCATTCAGACCAGCAGGCGTGGGAAACCCCACCGTAACATCTTTAAGGGCTTCAGAAAGACCCTTTCTGAAAATTGCTGCCAGGGCACACTCATTCCATTGTGTAAGCACAGACCACTTTCTAAACTTCTGGCAATATACTTCTGCTTCATCCTGACCCTGACATAGAGTCAGCAAGATCTTTTCTGCCTGATCCACAGAATTTGGTTCGTCATAAAGCAATCCAAGCGCCAGGAAAAATGCATCTACATTAAGCAATGCAGGATTTCCTGGCTGAAGGGAGAATGCCCAGTCTTGCGGGTCGCCACGCAACAAAGAAATAATAATCTTTACTTGCTGAATGGGGTCACCAGAGGAGCGGGGTTTCAGAGCAAGAAACAGTCTGCAATTATTTTTGAAATTCCGAAATTTAGATCTATCCCCAGAAAACAAATCAGGAATTGGAATTCTAGGCTCTAACATCGGATTCTGAACTACATAATCTTGAATACTTTGTACCCTTGCAGTGAGTTGATTCACACAAGAGGACAAACCATGAATATCCATATCTACACCTGAGTCCTGAACCACCCAGAGGCTAAGGGGAAAAGAAAGACAAAACAAGCTGCAAAGAAAAAAAAATTGACTCAGAACTTCTCTTATCCCTCTTTTGAGATGCATTAACACTTTGTGGGCCAGCTGTACTATTATGGACCTGGTTGTTAGGAGCACCCGGAATGACCTGATGGTTAAAACGGAAAACCTGGGACAAGCTCTGAGGAGGTGGTAACTCTACTGACCGCAATCCCTAATCCTATCACACACACTAGAAATAGCTGTGGAGCGTGCCTAACTCTCCCTAGATGCCTCTTCACAGCCTAAGAGCTAACTACCCCTAAAGATAGAAATAGCAGCCTACCTTGCCTCAGAGAAATTCCCCAAAGTAAAGGTAGCCCCCACAAATATTGACTGTGAGTTAAGAGGGAAGTGACAAACACAGGAATGAAACAGATTTTAGCAAAGGAGGATGAATCTTCACTAGATAGACAGAGAATAGGAAAGGGAACTATGCGGTCGGTATTAAAAACTACAAAAACCACGCAGAGTGTGAAAAAAGACCTCCACACTGACTCACGGTGTGGAGGTGCAGCTCTGCACCCCCAGAGCTTCCAGCTAGCAAGGAAATATCATAATAGCAAGCTGGACTAGAAACATAGCATGTACTGAGAAATATATTCAAAAACCAATGAACAGCAAATGAACTAGCAGGGACTTAGCGTCTGCTGGAGTAGACAGGTCATCTGAGAAATCCAAGAAAGATCTGAACCAGTACTGAGACATTGACAGCTGGCATGAACTAACGACCTGAGCAGAGTTAAATAGGGAAGCCAGCAGAAGCAATAAGCAAGGGCAGCTGAGAAAGCCAACCTCAAAGATCAGCAGTTCCACTCAAAGCCACCAGAGGGTGTCCAAGGACCGAACTCACCAAAGTACCATTCACGACCACAGGAGGGAGCCCGAGAACGGAATTCACAACATACCTCCCTGCTGAGCACCACAGGATAGTCCTCACAACTGTTGTGTCTGTTTTTGATGTTCTTCTTTCTCACAACTCGTATCTATTCTGATGTTCTTCTTCGTCCCCCAGATGATATGGATAGGATGAACCCGTATGACGGGTAGGCCTGGAGTTCTTCCGGGACCCTAGCGTCGCCCCTCTCCCACAATTGCCCCCTATGTCTGCTTAGGTGATTTAGGTAAGATAGCCAACCTAAAATTAACTGTCCTGCCGCTGTTTGAAGTATTGCTTGGAGCCTAATACTTCCTCGGCGTTCCGGCCACCGGCTACGCGCCTCAGTAGGATGTTGCCTCGATCTTACGGCACGACTCCTACTGGCTTTATTTCCTTTTTGCTGCGATCTTGTTTCTCACTTCTCCACAGTAAACCTCGCTTCTTTTCCTTTCTTAGGGTACCGCCGCGTTCGAGTGCAGGCGCGGCTCCGTAACGTTCTGTTCCCTAGGCCACTGTCAGGATCCCACCCCTGACAGAGACCCCCCTGAATCTTCCCCTCAACACCCTCTGCCACAGGATGTTGCCTGGTTCCAACCCAGTCAGCTTCTGACTAACTTCCTATCCAGCCCCCAGTTTTACCAGATTGTGAGGAGTGGCCTAATACATAGAACCCTTTGCTCCCCCTGGTGGCCAGAATGTGAAGTGTAAAGTGTGACTGTGATACCTGGTCAGGTGAACTCCTTAAGTGCCATCAGACGTACCATCACTCCCCTTAGCGGCGGAGCATCAGTACTGCAACGACCAGGACTCTGGGGTGCCGCACTACCCCCCGGTTAAATCCAGTACTCCCGGACTGGGAAGAAAACAACAATACATGTCAGCAAAAGACATACAAATTTTGAAATGCAATGAACAAGTAAATATAACAGTGCTTCCCTTTATGGGAGGTGAGGACTCTTGAACGTTACAAACAAAACATGGTTAAATATTTTAAATAACATACTATAAATAACTTCTATTACCCAGCCGGTATTCTACTAAGTGCAAATTCTGAACAATAATTTAACTTTGCCTTTAAGGACGTATAAGCTGAACCCACTAAAGGCTTACTATAAAACTCTAAAATATAAATTAACTTTTTCTTTATTTTTCTCTTCTAAGTGCTACATTTTCTTTTTACTCTCTGATTCTTCATATGCAGGACCGCCCGTCTATCTGCCCAGGCCTACTGCCTCTTTTCTTAGTACAGGATCACTGAGCCATCTCTCTATGGCTCCCAGGAGGACTCACTCACTAACCCCTACGGGTTTACTTCCAGTTCTCAATCTCTAGCAACATTATCAAACATTCTCTATAACTGTCTAGCTAACTACATATTACTCCTATGTAAAACATTATTACCATCTATTTTCTTTTAAGACAACATTATACTTCAAGTGCAACTAGGGAACGTTCCCTTTAAGAGGGAACCAAGTCTCTTTGAGGTAATGCAGACTCTCTCTATCTGCAAGTCCAGTTAAGGCAAGAGCTTCCATGCTGTGCTCAGGAACAGTCTCTTCACAAAGCTCTCCTTTTTGTAAAACCAGTAAGGGGCACCTTTAAGAAGGTGCGAACTATTTACAATACAGTTTGTGAACCATTCACCGTCCATGATTCGGTAGTCTTTGTAACATTGTGGAACAAAAGCAAAAAGGAAAACAAAAGCAAAAATGAAAAACAATAGGGATCCCGGGTAAACAAAGGGATCCCCTTAAGAATAACCCAGGTCGGGAATTAGCAGCGAAAAGCAGGGAAACAAACAGTTAACTATTTACATACTCGTGGTTCCGAGGTTCATCCTTACAGGAGGTTACACTGCATCAGCTGGTGGCGGACACTCTCCGGCCGGTAAGGCTGCGGTCCTCTGTCTTCGGCGGATGCAGGATCGGTATCATTGGTTGGTCTCCCAGACGCAGTCAGATCACCTGGTGTCTGGATTCGAATGTCAGCTGTGGCTGCAAGTTAAGTAGCGGCGATAATACACACCGTGGCGACAGTAGTGGCGTTGGTCAAATCCGGGTTAGTCGTAGTCGGGACAACAGGTGACGCTACTGCCGGCTCGCATCGTTGGACGTCTCGAGCGCACCACCTCTGCGCACTCCGGTGGCGAGTGTAGGTCACCTGGTCCCCTTTACATGGTAGCTGCTTGTCACATCTATTGCGGAACGGGGTTTTCACATTGTAGCTGGTAAAGAAGATTTCAGTCAGCAGTCCCGGTTCTTGTATAGAGCCCCAACCCCGTTTCGGGTGAAAGGCTAGTACAGTCCCCTGCCTTACCGAGTTCCTCCTGTTGTGTTCAGTCTTTGGTCTTTGTACTTTTGGTGGGTCATTTGGTTCTGTCTCTTTTTGGTTTTGCCATTGTAGAATTAAGCATTGCTTATACTGTTCCCAGGTGAGCGCAGCAATGCTGAAGCCCTCCTGCCTGGCCCCGTCCGGCCCGATCCGTGGGGTATCCCACTGGAAGAGCACCCCCTCTGAGCTCACGTCTAGTGGTTTCCCCATCGTCGTTGGTAACGGAGGCACCAGCTTCTCCATCGCGCCTGGGGTTAGCACTACCAGCTCAGCGGTGAAAACTCGGTTATTGTCAGGCTGGGGAGCGGTCACGGGAGTAGGGTCGGTCGGGGGAGCAGGGACGCTTTCCATACCTGCGTCTGATGTGATTCCACCGATGTCGATCCGTTCCGTTGACAAGGATGTTGGAATCGGCTGCAGCCCGGACCACGGTTCCTCCAGGGCGGCCTCCTGGCACAGCTCCGACTTCCATTGCTTCGCATCGGCTGGCTCCATATTCGGGATAGGCTGGCTTGGCTCCGCCGCCTGTAGCTCCAAGAGGTCCGATTCCTCCAGCTGCGGTGGGTTCGGGTCCGTCTCCGGTGCGCGAGGACAGGCCGGGATCACTTCGCCGTCGCTCTGGGACTCGCTGGTCGCCATCCCTGCTCCGGGATCTTCGGTGACACATGCACGTTGCCCCTCCATTTTCTGAGGGCCTAGCATCTTCTTCCTCTCATTCCCGCCATTGCAAATCAGGGGGCGGTTCTCCTCTGCTTCTGGGCAGGTCGTCATCTCGCAGCAGTAGTCGGAGGGGGCGGTCGCCACTTTTGGCGCCACGTTGATAGTCTCCTCCCATGGCACGCCCTTCTTCCTCTGCGCTCCCCGTGGCGCTGCAATGGCGGCGGTTTTGGCGGGAACTTTTGGCGGCAAGTGGCAATTCACAGTCTTTGCAATAAATCACAGTTCAAGCACAATTCAGACACAGTTCCAAGGCACACATGACCTGAATCTTCAGGCTTAAGTAGATCCTGTTCATGACGCCAAGTTGGAGCACCCCCAGACGCAGGGCCGCGGGGTACTCGGTACCGGGCCTCTCGGTCTCAGTTCTGGGGTTGTCACGGTGGCTAGACCCAGTCCGTGACCCTGCTAAGGGGCATCCAGTGAAAGATGTGATGATGGTGCGTGGTGCAGGTCGCGATGAATAACGAGGACACAGGGTTGCAGTCTCTTTACCTCTTTACTGAAGGCTTCAGGATCCTCAATCCAGAGTACTCCTAAGAGGGCTGGCTGAGACCGGCCGGTCCGAAGGCACATCCAGAGATTCCTTTGCAGGTTGAAATCAGTGCCTACCTTCTAGCGCCTGTGTGTTGTAGTACCTCCCTGCTGAGCACCACGGGATAGTCCTCACAACTGTTGTGTCTGTTTCTCAGGTTCTTCTTTCTCACAACTCGTATCTATTCTGATGTTCTTCTCCGTCCCCCAGATGATATGGATAGGACGCACCCGTATGACGGGTAGGCCTGGAGTTCTTCCGGGACCCTAGCGTCGCCCCTCTCCCACAATTGCCCCCTATGTCTGCTTAGGTGATTTAGGTGAGACAGCCAACCTAAAATAAACTGTCCTGCCGCTGTTTGAAGTATTGCTTGGAGCCTAATACTTCCTCGGCGTTCCGGCTACGCGCCTCAGTAGGATGTTGCCTCGATCTTACGGCACGACTCCTACTGGCTTTATCTCCTTTTTGCTGCGATCTCGTTTCTCACTTCTCCACAGTAAACCTTGCTTCTTTTCCTTTCTTAGGATACCGCCGCATTCGAGTGCAGGCGCGGCTCCGTAACGTTCTGTTCTGTTCGCTAGGCCACTGTCAGGATCCCACCCCTGACAGAGACCCCCCTGAATCTTCCCCCGCAACACCCTCTGCCACAGGATGTTGCCTGGTTCCAACCCAGTCAGCTTCTGACTAACTTCCTATCCAGCCCCCAGTTTTACCAGATTGTGAGGAGTGGCCTAATACATAGAACCCTTTGCTCCCCCTGGTGGCCAGAATGTGAAGTGTAAAGTGTGACTGTGATACCTGATCAGGTGAACTCCTTAAGTGCCATCAGACGTACCATCACTCCCCTTAGCGGCGGAGCGTCAGTACTGCAACGACCAGGACTCTGGGGCGCCGCCACACTATCGCCCGTTTGGACTTTATTTTCTTTGTGTTCTTGTTGTTACCTGGTGGGGTTCTTTGGCTTTTGGACTTTGCATCTGGCTGATGGTAGAATGCTGCTAGCCTTTCCAATAAACAAAGGAGAGATAAATGTGTCAATTTACACTAAATACATATCAGAAGTAATGTGGCGACTCTGAAAAAAAAATGTTTACTCATGTGTTCTGGCAGTTTAAATAATTTGTTTTCTAATTCATTTAATCTTCCAACATATGAACTTTGAAATTACATAGTTACATAGTACGGTTGAAAATTACATCCATTAACTTAATCCAAGAGAAGGGAAAGGATAAATGGAATAGATTATAGTTATTCATAATGCATGACCCAGTCTTCCCTAAAAGCAGGTCATGTGTGCAAATTGTAAAGTGCTGGGGAATATGTTAGTGCTATATAAAAAAAAATAAAGATTATTATTATTCCATCCTTATCCCAATTGTATCAATATACTGAAGAAGAGTATTTCACATGTTATTATTATTCCATCCTTATCCTAAATGTATCAATATACTGAAGAAGAGTATTTCACATGTTCACAAGTATTTCTAATATTTTCTTTAAAAAAAAGAAACGTCAAAGCGTTTTTAAAACCATTGTTGGTTCCTGCTTTAATCAGCTTGTTATGACTGCCAACTCACATTCAAACAGGTAATGTACAAGGCAGGAAGACAAATACCTGAACCTGACAGGTCCCTGTTCAGACTAGAAAAAGCCCTTCACTGACTCTTGTCTATTTGACCACAGACGTTGGCACCCTAAGGTAATGCAATGGTGCCACCACTCGACAACGGCTTACCCTGAATGTCTTTAGTAGCACACACAAAACAACTGCAACCAACACAAACTACAGGACAGTGAATGAATCCAACAAAGAATATCACTAACAGGAAACACCAGAAGGGGAAGGTATTTAAAACTGCACCCGAAATGTAATAGGACAGAGAAACAGAGTAAATGAAAAACACCAGACACCCAATACTAACAGAGACAAAGAACTAAAACACCCAAAGGAAAGTTGTATCTGTGGGGGTTCAGTGGAGAGAGACGCCGACCACAGAATCAAGGGATCAAATCCAGAAACATCACACAGCTCCTGTGGTAAATTGTTCCACAGTAGAATAGTTATCATCGTAAAGAAGCTTGTCTCTTCCGGATTTTGAACATTTGTTTTTCTTTAGAAGGAGGAAATAATGTCTTGAAGGGTTTTGCAGATTGAAATATTTTATGCTGCGACTTCGTCCCAAAAATTTGAATTTGAAATTTTGCTGCAAAGCCTCAAATTGCCTGGAAAATACTTTTCTCCAAGGACTGTAAATAACTCATTTTGAGCTTTTAATGAAAACACAGCTTTAGTAATGTCCAAGTGACATCAACATATCTTGTTCGGTGTAAATGAATAATAGCCAAGGGTAAGTGGATAACTGGTAACCAATAGCTTAGTTATCAACAGACTGCAGTATAAGGGACCGATTCATTAAAACAAGGGATTTCAAAAGGGACCAAAGACACCAAATCGAAGGCAAGGTAGGTATAAAAAATTAAGATGACATAAGATCTACTAGCTGATGATTTATGCAAAAAATGTATACTAAGCTGCTCCACCAAATGTCAAGGTATACCAATATAGAGCAGTCTTAACTGATGTATGTAATCCCTATCTGATGTATTTAAAAACCTGATCATCTGTATATTACCTGTATGAGCATGGTTCAGAGAGGAAATGTCCATGTGGACAAGCCGAATGGAACAGCTTTTGTGCAGAGAGCCCACAAGTAGTGGTGGATAACTCCCTAGTCTTGTAGACACAAGAAAACAATTATGGAAACAGAAACACATGGGCTAGTTGCACAGTGAACAAATCTGTAGGAACATGTTCACACACCACCAAGAAACTTGAAGACACAAAAGAGCACAGTAAAACCAAAAAAACTCAGTTGAAGAAAAATCCCAGTAATCAGCAAGTGCTAGTAAAAAGATGTAAAAACAGGGTATTTGGTTGATACTTTTTTTGGGCTATCTGCACAAAAGCGGTTCCATTCAGCATATCCACATGGATATTCCCTCTCTGAACCCTGCTCATACAGGTAATATACAGATGATCAAGTTTTTAAATACATCAGATAGGGATTGCATACTACAGTTAGGACTGCTCTATATGGGTATACCTTGACGTTTGGTGGAGCAGCTTAGTATACATTTTTTGCAAAAAACGTATCAACCAAATACCCTGTTTTTTACATCTTTTTACTAGCACTTGCTGATTACTGTGACTTTTCTTCAACGGAGTGTTTTTGGTTTTACTGTGCTCTTTTGTGTTTGGCTGATAATTTAGCATTAATAGTATTATAACCAAATAATCGGTGTTGAAAGAGATGGTGCCAAAACCTATTTGATTAATTGAGGATGATCAGTTTACTACAATTAGTAACTAAAAATGCACTAGGTTCACTTACCCTACGTTCACACTTGCGTACCGGGGCTTTGCGGAGGGCTGCGTACTTCCTCCATTAAGCTCCTGTTGTGAATTTGGATTCTGGGCTCCCCCGGTGGCCGCTTGTGGAATTGGACTTGTCATCCTCTTTCCTGTTTCACCTGATTCCATCAGTAGTGGGTGTCGCTATTTAAGCTCATTTCTCTGGTGGTTTCTTGCCGGTCATCAATGTTATCTGATGCCTCTCAGTGCTTGTTCCTGCTTCTAGACAACTACTGATAAGTTGGACTTTTGTCCATGTTTTGTTTTGCCTATTTGTTCCAGTTCGCAGCTGAAGTTTTGTTACTGTGTCTGGAAAGCTCTCGTCGATCAGGGATTGCTACTCTGGCGTTATGAGTTAATGCCAGAGTTTAAGGTAATCTCTGGATGGTGTTTTGTTAGTATTTTTCTGCTGACCATGAAAGTATACTATCTGTCTTCTGCTATCTAGTAAGCGGACCTCAAATTTGCTAAGACTATTTTCCTGCTGCGTTTGTTGTTTCATCTGAACTCACCGTCATTATATGTGGGGGGCTACTGTCTTCTTTGGAATATTTCTCTAGAGGTGAGCCAGGTCTTATATTTCCCTCTGCTAGCTATTTAGGTCTTAGGCCAGAGCTGGGCATCTAGCGATAAATAGGAAATGCTACCTGGCTATTTCTAGTTGCGCGGCAGGCTTAGTTCATGGTCAGTATAGTTCCATCTTCCGAGAGCTTGTCCCTCTATAGGCTTGCTATGATCTCTGCCTGCAGAGATCATGACAGTTTGACCGGACACTAAAGTGTTAAAGACCCAGGTTGAGAAAGGAGAGTTATAAGAAGTCTGCTGGAATTTTTTTTTTTTTTTTTTTTTTTTTTTTTTTTTTCCTCCAGTCTGCCTTGCTGCAGTCTTTTTTCTCTCTCTCCTCCTAATCTCTGTATGCTCTGTGTGCACCTGACAATAATGGATCTCCAGAGTGTAACTGCGGGTTTGAATAATCTCATCACGAAAGTACAAAATTTACAAGATTTTGTAGTACATGCTCCGGTATCTGAGCCGAGAATTCCTTTGCCGGAGTTCTTCACAGGGAATAGAGCTAGCTTCCAGAATTTCCGAAATAATTGTAAGCTTTATTTGTCCCTGAAGTCTCGTTCAGCTGGAGACCCTGCTCAGCAGGTTAGGATTGTGATTTCCTTGCTCAGGGGTGACCCTCAAGATTGGGCCTTCTCATTGCCAGCAGGGGATCCTGCGTTACGCGATGTGGATGCGTTTTTTCTGGCCTTGGGCTTGCTTTATGAGGAACCTCATTTGGAACTTCAGGCAGAAAAAACTTTGATGGCACTATCTCAGGGGCAAGACGAAGCTGAAGTTTTCTGCCAAAAATTCCGTAAATGGTCTGTGCTTACTCAGTGGAATGAGTGCGCCTTGGCGGCAACTTTCAGAGAAGGTCTCTCTGATGCCGTTAAGGATGTTATGGTGGGGTTCCCTTTGCCTGCAGGTCTGAATGAGTCCATGACAATGGCTATTCAGATTGATAGGCGTCTGCGGGAGCGCAAACCGATGCACCATCTGGCGGTGTCTATGGAAAAGACGCCAGAAAGTATGCAGTGTGATAGAATTCTGTCCAGGAGCGAGCGACAGAATTTTAGACGGAAGAATGGATTGTGTTTCTATTGTGGGGATTCTACTCATGTTATATCGGCATGCTCTAGGCGTACAAAGAAGCTTGATAAGTCTGTTTCCATTGGCACCATTCAGTCTAAGTTTATTTTGTCTGTAACCCTGATTTGCTCTTTGTCATCCATTGCCACGGACGCCTATGTTGACTCTGGCGCCGCTCTGAGTCTTATGGATTGGTCCTTTGCCAATCGTTGTGGTTTTGATTTAGAGCCTTTGGAGACTCTTATTCCTCTGAAGGGGATTGACTCCACCCCATTGGCTAATAATAAACCACAATACTGGACACAAGTAACCATGCGTATCAATCCGGATCACCAGGAGATTATTCGTTTCCTGGTGCTGTATAATTTACATGACGATTTGGTACTGGGATTGCCATGGTTGCAGTCTCACAACCCAGTCTTGGACTGGAGAGCTATGTCTGTGTTGAGCTGGGGATGTAAGGGTATTCATGGGGACGTACCTTTGGTTTCTATTTCGTCGTCCATTCCCTCTGAAGTCCCTGAGTTCC
This sequence comes from Ranitomeya variabilis, assembly GCF_051348905.1. Taxonomy (NCBI): domain Eukaryota; kingdom Metazoa; phylum Chordata; class Amphibia; order Anura; family Dendrobatidae; genus Ranitomeya; species Ranitomeya variabilis. Next base: position 188,981,616 of record NC_135236.1, read on the forward strand.
TCTCTGATTATCAAGACGTCTTTGACGAACCCAAGCTTGGGTCGTTACCTCCGCACCGTGAGTGCGATTGTGCCATAGATTTGATACCGGGTTGTAAATATCCAAAGGGTCGTTTGTTTAATTTGTCTGTGCCGGAACATGCTGCTATGCGGGAATATATAAAGGAGTCTTTGGAAAAGGGACATATTCGTCCATCTTCTTCTCCCTTGGGAGCTGGGTTTTTCTTTGTCTCAAAAAAAGACGGCTCTTTGAGACCATGTATTGATTATCGGCTTCTGAATAAGATCACTGTTAAGTATCAATACCCATTGCCATTGCTTACTGATTTGTTTGCTCGTATAGAGGGTGCTAAGTGGTTCTCTAAAATTGATCTTCGTGGGGCGTATAATTTGGTGCGGATCAGGCAGGGGGATGAGTGGAAGACCGCATTTAATACGCCCGAGGGCCACTTTGAGTATTTGGTCATGCCTTTTGGTCTTTCTAATGCCCCTTCAGTTTTCCAGTCTTTTATGCATGATATTTTCCGCGATTTTCTGGATAAATTTATGATAATATATCTGGATGATATTCTGATTTTTTCTGATGACTGGGACTCTCATGTCCAGCAGGTCAGGAGAGTTTTTCAGGTTCTGCGGTCTAATTCTTTATGTGTGAAGGGGTCTAAGTGCGTTTTTGGGGTCCAGAAAATTTCCTTTTTGGGGTATATTTTTTCTCCCTCTTCCATTGAGATGGATCCCGTCAAGGTGCAAGCTATTTGTGACTGGACTCAGCCCTCCTCTCTTAAGGGTCTTCAGAGATTTTTGGGCTTTGCCAACTTTTACCGCCGATTTATTGCTGGTTTTTCGGATGTCGTTAAACCACTGACTGATTTGACCAGACAGGGCGCTGATGTTGCTAATTGGTCCCCTCATGCTGTAGAGGCCTTTCAGGAGCTTAAGCGCCGTTTTGCCTCTGCCCCTGTGTTGCGTCAGCCTGATGTGAATCTGCCTTTTCAGGTTGAGGTTGACGCTTCGGAGATCGGAGCTGGGGCAGTGTTGTCGCAGAAAGGTTCCGACTGCTCCGTCATTAGGCCTTGTGCCTTCTTTTCTCGCAAATTTTCGCCCGCAGAGCGGAATTATGATGTTGGGAATCGGGAGCTTTTGGCCATGAAGTGGGCGTTTGAGGAGTGGCGCCATTGGCTCGAGGGGGCTAGGCATCAGGTGGTGGTATTGACTGACCACAAAAATTTGATTTATCTTGAGACTGCCAGACGCCTGAATCCTAGACAGGCGCGCTGGTCTTTATTTTTTTCTCGCTTTAATTTTGTGGTGTCATACCTACCGGGTTCTAAGAATGTTAAGGCAGATGCCCTTTCTAGGAGTTTTGACCCGGACTCTCCTGGTAATTCTGAACCCACAGGTATCCTTAGGGAGGGAGTAATTTTGTCGGCCGTTTCTCCTGATCTGCGGCGGTCCTTGCAAGAGTTTCAGGCGGATAGACCGGATCGTTGTCCGCCTGATAGACTGTTTGTTCCGGATGATTGGACCAGCAGAGTCATCTCTGAGGTACATTCTTCTGCATTGGCAGGTCATCCCGGAATTTTTGGTACCAGGGATTTGGTGGCAAGATCCTTCTGGTGGCCTTCTCTGTCACGAGATGTGCGAGTCTTTGTGCAGTCATGTGACGTTTGTGCTCGGGCCAAGTCTTGTAGTTCTCGGGCTAGCGGACTGCTGTTGCCCTTGCCTATTCCTAAGAGGCCTTGGACACACATCTCGATGGATTTTATTTCAGATCTGCCTGTTTCCCAGAAGATGTCTGTCATCTGGGTGGTCTGTGACCGTTTCTCTAAAATGGTCCATTTGGTTCCTCTGCCCAAGTTGCCTTCTTCTTCTGAGTTGGTTCCTCTGTTTTTTCAGAATGTTGTCCGATTGCACGGTATTCCTGAGAATATTGTTTCTGACAGAGGTACCCAATTTGTGTCTAGATTTTGGCGGGCATTCTGTGCTAGGATGGGCATAGATTTGTCTTTTTCATCTGCTTTTCACCCTCAGACTAATGGCCAGACCGAGCGGACTAATCAGACCCTTGAGACATATCTGAGGTGTTTTGTCTCTGCTGACCAGGATGATTGGGTTGCTTTTTTGCCATTGGCAGAGTTCGCCCTCAATAATCGGGCCAGTTCTTCCACCTTGGTGTCCCCGTTTTTCTGTAATTCGGGGTTTCACCCTCGATTTTCCTCCGGTCAGGTGGAATCCTCGGATTGTCCTGGAGTGGATGCGGTGGTGGAGAGATTGCATCACATCTGGGGGCAGGTTATGGACAATTTGAAGTTGTCACAGGAGAGGACTCAGCGTTTTACCAACCGTCATCGTCGTGTTGGTTCTCGGCTTTGTGTTGGAGATTTAGTGTGGCTGTCTTCTCGTTTTGTCCCTATGAGGGTCTCTTCTCCTAAGTTTAAACCTCGGTTCATCGGCCCTTATAGAATATTGGAGATTCTTAATCCTGTTTCTTTCCGTTTGGACCTCCCTGCGTCCTTTTCCATTCATAACGTTTTTCATCGGTCGTTATTGCGCAGGTATGAGGTACCTGTTGTACCTTCTGTTGAGCCTCCTGCTCCGGTGTTGGTTGAGGGTGAGTTGGAGTACGTTGTGGAGAAAATTTTGGACTCTCGTGTTTCCAGACGGAAACTCCAGTATCTGGTCAACTGGAAGGGTTACGGCCAGGAGGATAATTCTTGGGTCAATGCATCTGATGTTCATGCTTCTGATCTTGTTCGTGCCTTCCATAGGGCTCATCCTGGTCGCCCTGGTGGATCTGGTGAGGGTTCGGTGCCCCCTCCTTGAGGGGGGGGTACTGTTGTGAATTTGGATTCTGGGCTCCCCCGGTGGCCGCTTGTGGAATTGGACTTGTCATCCTCTTTCCTGTTTCACCTGATTCCATCAGTAGTGGGTGTCGCTATTTAAGCTCATTTCTCTGGTGGTTTCTTGCCGGTCATCAATGTTATCTGATGCCTCTCAGTGCTTGTTCCTGCTTCTAGACAACTACTGATAAGTTGGACTTTTGTCCATGTTTTGTTTTGCCTATTTGTTCCAGTTCGCAGCTGAAGTTTTGTTACTGTGTCTGGAAAGCTCTCGTCGATCAGGGATTGCTACTCTGGCGTTATGAGTTAATGCCAGAGTTTAAGGTAATCTCTGGATGGTGTTTTGTTAGTATTTTTCTGCTGACCATGAAAGTATACTATCTGTCTTCTGCTATCTAGTAAGCGGACCTCAAATTTGCTAAGACTATTTTCCTGCTGCGTTTGTTGTTTCATCTGAACTCACCGTCATTATATGTGGGGGGCTACTGTCTTCTTTGGAATATTTCTCTAGAGGTGAGCCAGGTCTTATATTTCCCTCTGCTAGCTATTTAGGTCTTAGGCCAGAGCTGGGCATCTAGCGATAAATAGGAAATGCTACCTGGCTATTTCTAGTTGCGCGGCAGGCTTAGTTCATGGTCAGTATAGTTCCATCTTCCGAGAGCTTGTCCCTCTATAGGCTTGCTATGATCTCTGCCTGCAGAGATCATGACAAGCTCCGCCCCTTCCACACTTCTTCAGTTTAAGTCCACCTACTTCTGCATGCGTCCTGCATACCTATCTTTAACATTGGGTATGCAGGACATGCGGATGTATGCAGATGCGCTGTTTTGACGTGCCCACTGACCGCACTGGAACGCAACTTGTGCTTTGTGTGGAAGGCGGGACCGTCAAAACGGCGCATCCGCATGTCCTGCGTACCCAATGTTAAAGATAGGTACGCAGGATGCATGCAGAAGTAGGCAGTCCTAAACCGAAGAAGTGTGGAAGTGGCCGGAGCTTAACAGAGGAAGTATGCTGCCCTCCGCAAAGCCCCGGTACGCTAGTGTGAACCCAGCCTTATAGAGAGAAGTAGAATCAGTATATACTGTATGTACTCACAAGGAAAATTCCCAATATCTCAAAACTATAACAAACTATTTAATATGATTGAAATATAAACTGCAATTGCAATAAATAGAAAACATTTGTACAGATACCAAACTAAGTTGATTGTAATGTGCTATTCAGTGATTGAATATGAGGTTCAAGTCCAAAAAACAAGAATGCATTATTCAAACACTAAATGCACAATTATCAGGCAACTAGATGGTGGCCCGATTCTAACGCATCGGGTATTCTAGAATATGTATGCGTAGTGTATAGCACAGCCCACGTAGTATATTGCACAACCACGCAGTACATTGCGCAGCCCACGCAGTACATTGCGCAGCCCACGCAGTACATTGCGCAGCCAACGCAGTACATTGCGCAGCCAAGCAGTACATTGCGCAGCCCACGCAGTACATTGCGCAGTCCACGTAGTGCATTGCGCAGCCCACGTAGTACATAGCGCAGCCTACGTAGTATATTGCGCAGCCCACATTGTATATTGCGCAGCCCACGTAGTACATTGCGCAGCCCACGTAGTACATTGCGCAGCCCACATAGTACATTGCGCAGCCCACATAGTACATTGCGCAGCCCACGTTGTACATTGCGCAGCCCACATTGTACATTGTGCAGCCCACGTAGTATATTGCGCAGCCCACGTAGTATATTGCGCAGCCCACGTAGTATATTGCGCAGCCCACGTAGTATATTGCGCAGCCCACATTGTAAATTGCGCAGCCCACGTTGTATATTGCGCAGCCCACGTAGTATATTGCGCAGCCCACGTTGTATATTGCGCAGCCCACGTAGTATATTGCGCAGCCCACATATATTGCGCAGCCCACGTTGTACATTGCGCAGCCCACGTTGTATATTGCGCAGCCCACGTTGTGTATTGCGCAGCCCACGTTGTATATTGCGCAGCCCACATTGTCTATTGCGCAGCCCACGTTGTATATTACGCAGCCCACGTTGTATATTGCACAGCCCACATTGTATATTGCGCAGCCCACGTATATAGCAATGTGGGCATGATATCCCTGTTAAAAAAAAATAATAATTAAAATAAAAAATAGTTATATACTCACCTTCCGTTGGCGCCTGGATCCAGGAAGCGGTTACCGACGCTTGGGATCCACCGAAGCTCCGCCGGCCGCGAGACCGCTAAGTCTTCTGGGTAATTTCGCAATGCATCGCCGGGAACGGAAGATGGCGGCCGGCGCGAGCAGCTCGGCGGACTACAGAGGGTGAGTATAGCAGGTTTTTTGTTTTTTTTATTATTTTGAACATTACATTTTTTTACTATTAATGCCGCATAGGCAGCATCAATAGTAAAAAAATTGGGGACACACAGGGTTAATAGAAGCAAATCAGCGACTTGGATTCCATGACAGACAGAGGCCGCGACCAATGAATATCCGTGACAGACAGACAGACAGAAGGACAGAAAGACGGATGTGACCCTTAGACAATTATATAGTAGATTGGCATTGTTGATGAATATTTTTATTACTACTGTGCTGTCGGTCAATCCAAAAGGCTAATAAACCTGAATATTTAAGAAAGTAAAAGTGAAGTTTTGTCTTACATTGGAAGATATCTATGTGTGCAGAGTTATTGGGCAAGTATTAGTGTGCAGAATTATTAAGAAACTAAATGAACAAGATAAATGAACCAATCTTAATTGTTTGTTTTCATCTGTATTGCTGGTTTCACACGTCAGTACCAGAAAAACCACTGCTGGAGAGATCCAAGTCTGTGTGTATATTCTGTGTGTCATCCGTGTGCCATCCTTGTGTCCGTTTGTAATCTACATGTGTCATCCGTGTGGATACATACCTGAGACAATTTTTGGGGTCTGGAATTAAAGGGTTTGGCCTTTAATTAAAGGCTTAGATGTGGAAAAGATGTGCTAATGTATTAATTAACATGTAAAATCATGATAAATACACTGAAAAAGGCCATGTAGCCTTTGGCTTCTGTGTTAGTGGTCCTTTGTTTGGCTAAATATGTCTATTTTCAATGAGGCATTGTTTTGTTTCTATTGACTTATGCTATGTCGCGTTGATGCTCTGATAAAAAAACTGCATGGGTTCCCCTTTATTCTTGATAACCAGCCAGGCAAAGCTGACAGCTGGGGGCTGCAATCCTCAGCTGTCAGTTTTAGCAAGGTTGGTTATCAAAAATAGAGGGATCCCCACGCTGTTTTTTTAATTATTTAAATAATTTTAAAAAAGCATGGGGTCCCTGACAACTGGGGTCTGGTATTCTCTATTCTCGGGCTGGTAAGAAGCCATGGATATTGACCCCCAGCCAAAAAATAGCAGCCCGCAGTCTCCCAAAAAAGGAACGTCCATTAGGTGTGCCAATTCTGGCACTTTGCCCGGCTCTTCCCACTTGCCCTGTAGCACTGCTGAATGAGCTGCTGCAAGTGCAGCATCAGTGACGACATTGAGGTTACTGTTGGTCACTGAGGCTGCGTTCCCAGCTGGGCCAATAAACTGTGGTGACTTCTCCCTCCGGTGATACCACCGGTAGCACAGTGAGAAAAAGTCTCATGTGCAGAGGTGCGTTCACTGGGAGAATTTCACTGTGGTCAATTTGAACTGCGGTGAACTCACCTCTGCACCGTGATACTTTTTCTCACGGTGCTCAGATTCACCGCAGTTCATTGGGCCCGGCTGTGAATGCAGCCTCAGTGCTCACTGAAGCTGCGCTTGCAGCAGCTCATTCATCAGTGGTTCTCAGCTTGAACGGTTGCACATTGGCATCATCCAGGTTGAAAACTATTTATCCCCAGACATGGATTACAGTGTGGGACAGAATGTCGGACAGGTGAGGGATATTGCTGTTTTTAATTTTATTACAGGAGATGAGGTATTCAATGGAATGGCGTTAGGTGTGCATAACTGTTTGCTATTTTTAAATAAAAAGGAGAAGTGGGTTTTATTTTTATTTCAAATAAAAGACTTTATACTTGCTGTGTCTTTATTTACAATAGAACTATAGGATTAGTAATGGATAGATGTCTTATAGATGCCTCTCCATTACTAAGCCGTAGGCTTGATGTCACAAATGACAATACAATACAAAGGTGACATCAACCCCACAAATATGAACCCCACTTGTCACCGCTACTGGGTACAGTGGAAAGAGCCGGGCAAAGCGCCAGAATTAGTTCATCGAATAAGTGCGCCTTTTTTGGGACAGCTGCGGGCTGCTATTTTTAATCTGGGGTTGGGGGGGCAATATCAATGGCTCCTTACCAGCCTGAGAATACCATCCCCCAGCTGTCAGCTTTAGCAAGGCTGGTTGTCAAAAATGGGGGGACCCCACTCCATTTTTTTTAAATATTTATTTAAATAATTTAAAACAGTGTGGGGACCCCTATATACTTGATAACCAGCCTTGCTAAAGCTGACCACTGATGGTTGCAGCCCCCAGCTGTCAGTTTTGACTGGCTGGTTATCAAAAATACAAAGGAGCCAACACCATTTTTTCAAAAAATTATTTATTTAGAGCGCAGGAGCTGTCTGATGAACACTTCCATCAGCCACCACCTGCTCTCACTCTTAATAGCGGCAACAGTAGTCCCATCAGCCGACGCCAGTGACCTGAGGTAAACTTTTTACCTCTGATCACAGTTGCGGGCACATGCTGTCATTTGACAGCGCGGGAACTGCGGCTGTCTGACCGCGGTAATGATTTTACCGCTGATCAGAAGCAGTGTTTGCCTTGCTATCATGCACATGACAGTATGACAAATACTCAGTGTTCAGGGGGCTGAACCCAAACAGTAACATGGACTTCCTGGTGAAGTCTGTGTTCCGTGTCCGTGCCTGAACAATAGGTGGATGCCGAACTTTACTGTTCAGATTTGCCCATCTCTATACCCGGGTTGAAGAAATACAGGTTCTTGTGTAATCAGTATTATAAGTTTGCAGCTAATGTTCTGCTTGTGCTTCTGGGCAGGACTGTAGGCAGTCTTATCTTTCTGCTGTAAGCCAGAGAAACCAAAGAAAGACCTGCCCACTCCCCATATTGTGTCTGTACCTGTCACTTCCTTGCTCCCCAAATTATTTTCCTCAAATCAAACGTTTCATTACACGAAATCTCACCCAGGCCCGTTGCACTAAAAACACCCATCACAGTAAATCTCCCCATGCAGTAAATACCCCCTACACACAGTGAATACCCCTCTCACACAGACACAGTGAATACCACACACACACACACACTTAATACCACGCCACACACACAGTGAATACCCCTCTCACACACACAGTAAATACCCCCCCACATACACAGTGAATACCCCTCTCACACAAACACAGTGAATACCACACACACATAATAAATACCCCCCCATACACACAGCAAATCCCTCTCACACACACAGTAAATACCACATACACAGTAAATACTCCCCACACAGTAAATACCCCCCTCACACAAACACAGTAAACACACACACACACAGAAAATACCCCCTTCAGACACACTAAATACCCCCTCACACACATACAGTAAATACCCCCATGGACACACACCGTAAATACCCCCCTCACACACACAGTACATATCCCACACACACACAGATTATACCCCCCTCTACACACATAAACACAGTAATTACCCCTATCCACAAACACTCAGTAATTAGGCTAGGTTCAGATTGCGTTATAGGCAGTCCATTAGACGGACTGCATTACACCGCGGCATAACGCGGTGTAACGCAGTCCGTTAATGCCGCCATTAAGCCCTATGTCGGACGCATTGCTAGCGCACGCCCAAAATGGGCGTGCGCTAGCGATGTGCCGTCATTGAGTGACGGACCCTGGGATGCAGGCTGCAGCGTTTCCGGGTCTGTCACCACTAGCGCAGATAGAGCATGTGCTAGCTCTATCTGCGCTAGTGCAATCACATTTCGGCACTTGCGTTAATGCAGCCCGTTTAATGCATGTGTTGAACCAGCTGCATTAACGCAATGTGAACCTAGCCTTATCCCCCCAGCAAATACCCCCCACACACTAAATACACCACCACCACCCATAAACACCACCCAGTAAATACCCCCCTCCTATCTTCGATGTCTTCAGCTCCACAGGAGCACTTACCACCCATCTGCGCCTCTGGGTGCCAGCGAGTGACATCAGCAGGGTGATCACATGACATGATCACACTTGCTAACGTCGCTCTGACCCGGCGGGCAGAGCTTCAATTGTACTCACGTCTGTTAGATGCGAGTACTGTTGAGCACTAGGAGTCGGTGCGCTGCAGCTTCCTTGTGCCAGCTGTCAATTTGACTGCCAGCTCAGAGAACTGCCAGCTCCCTGTCCAGAGGGGGCGACAGAATGCAGCCGCCGGGAGGAGACACTTTGGACTGCCGCATTACGCAGCCCGATTGCGCCCCCCGATGGCAGCGCCCGTGGCACATTCCCCGGCTGCCCCCCCCCCCCAGTTACGCCTCTGTTCCTGGTATAGAAGTAAGGCTCACTGGCCTGTAATTTCCTGGATCCATCTTCTTTCCTTTTTTGAACATTTGTCCTTCTCCATTCTTCTGGGACTTTTGACCTGAGACTCTGATAAAAATCGGATATGTCTCTGTGATTTTATGTAGATCGATCGGTTCGTGAAAATATGCAAACGTGTGAATAGTACCATAGATTGTAATTAGTACAAGTTATGTCTTTGAAAAACACGCATGGAACTTTTATGTGAAAAACTGAAGTCTGAATGAGGCTTAAAACTCAGGGTTGGACACACCGCCAATGCAGCCGGTGCAACTGCACTGGGGACCAGAGGTGGAGGGGGCCCCTGTAGTCAGGGGCGTACTGGCCATAGCGGCAGAGTACGCAGCTGCGAGGGGCCACTCAGTCAAGATTACAGGCGGGAGAGGGGCCCGGTGTTATGCAGCATCGGGCCCCCCTCACTCCCTCCCGTAATCAAGTGGATACAGAGAGCTTGGGAGACAACGATGCGCAGAGTGCAGGGATTCAAAATAGGGGTGTGTCATGCAGGGAGATATGCTGGCCAATGAACGCTTTCCCCACCTGACTGATGAGAGCGCTCACTGGCTACCACCTCTGTCCTCCTGCATGGTGGGTCCCAATGTGAGTATTCACCTGTAGTCAGGGGAAATCCTCCCAATAAAAAAGTGCAAAAAGACAATGTATAAAAATATATATTTATTGAAAATAATACAAAGTATAGCAAAATAATATGTTCACAAAATAGCTGATAAATAGGAGCACAATATAATATGATAGGACACCCAAATAATATATTAAAAATATATATAATAGCCTATATTCCAATATGATATATCATAGCACTATTCATAAAATTACACCTATAAAAATTAAAATGATTTGATAAATATAACAACACTGCTCTAGAAAGTGCCTGGTGCAAAATAAAATTGTGCAAAAAATTGCAAAAATTAATGATGTGCAATAATGCAGCTAAAATCAAGACATCTCTAGAGGCACTATATGCAAAAATAAAGTGTAACAACCACAGTAAAAATATAAATATGTAAAGATTAATCCAACTTTATGTGGTGTAATAATACTACAAAAGTACAATAGTGCAAAAAAATGATTTTGTGCAAAAAAGATTTTTGTTAATGCAACAATGCAAAAAAAGTGTGCAACAATGTGAATGAAAATATAATATGTGCAAAAATTGCAATAGCGCTGTCATCTAATATTAAGTCAGAATAGCAAAACACACAACAATATAATCTGTGTGCAATTATAACACAAATATACATATATAACTAAAGTGGAATAGTGCTACCAGAGCTGTAATAACATTTACCAATACAGCAATGTTGCTGAGAGGTGCAAAAATCCGCAATATACATACAAAGTGCAGGTGTAAAAGTGCCAGTAAGAAAATATCACATTGACCCAATAGAGTAGGAAATAATTACATTAAGGGCTCCTCATACCTCTATGTGCTCCAAATCCCTATGTGCGTTTCGGCGCTTGCCTTCTTCCGGGGGACGTATACACTGACACAAAGAGGGTAAGTTTATATAGGGTACTAATCAGCACTAAGTTTCCCAGCGCCTCTTTTTCTCATCTTTTAGGATACATCGGGGGCTTATCTACAGCATTACAGAATGCTGTAGATAAGCCCCTGATGCTGGTGGGCTTAGCTCATCTTCCATTTTGGGGGTGACAAGTTCCCTTTAAAGTTTTACTTACCTAAGAACGTTTCGCTGGAAAATCTACTTTTTTCTATGGGGCAATGAGAAATGTACGTCTAGAGGAAATAAGGTTTAATCATCATCATCATCACAGACAGCAACTTTTTACTGCAGAGCCTCATTCACTTGTTCGTATTGCACGTATGTGTTGTATCTTTTTTTTTCCATGGATACAATATGTAAACATTATAATCTATATTGCTATTCACATGTCCGTTTGTTTCTGGCTATGGGTCCAGGAAAAACACACAAAGCACGTGGACGACATCGGTGTGCCATCCGTGTGTTGTCCATATTTAACATTGCAAAGTATGGGAGAAGGTTTATAATTTATTTATTTATCCATCCATGAAAAACACTGATAACACTGATGGTGAAAACGGACAAACTGATGATCCCTGGTACCATTTTTTTCACGTACATGTTTAAACACAGACATGTGAATGAGGACTAAGAGTAGCGAGACTATGGCTCTTCTCTGTCACGTGATCTTGTAATGGTTGATTCACTATAAAAAGTTCAGGGAGAATACCTTTCTTGAAAAATATATCAGGTTATGGGAACTAGATTTTGTGATGGGCTATTAATGCAGTGAATTAGTCTGAATGCCGTATGTGGAGTCGGGAAGTAATGGCTTCTTATGGATCAACATGATCGTGTATAGGTCGAACTTGATATACTTCTGTATACTTTCAACTTTAAAAACTTCGAAACTATGACAATGTGTGTATAGGATCCATAAACAGGGCTGCAGTTAGACAAAGTGGGGTCCTTAGCAAAAGTTTAAAGTGGGGCCCAAATGCTAACATTTCGCACCATCACACAGAAACATTTCAGCTGTATTTACAGGCGCTGAGTCCAGGCCGCTAAATGAGCATGATCCACGATATTGAAGTTGTTTGACACATTCTTCCTGGCCTCTTTACAGCACCTGAGGAAGAATGATGGGGACAGAACAATAACTAATAGATCAATCTGTTCCCACACAGTATCATATCATCAGTAGCCTATCTGCAGTTTTCACTGGGCGATGTGCTGCTGAGAACAATGATTTTTGTTCATAAGCAATCCAATCACTCGATGAATAGGCAGCATTTTGCTTCTTTAGTATAATACACCCCATAGTCCTCCATATAGTATGATGCACACCCCATAGTCCTCCATATAGTATAATGTGCCCCATAGTCCTCCATATAATATAATGTGCCCCATAGTCCTCTATATAGTATAATGTGCCCAATAGTCCTCCATATAGTATAATGTGCGGCATAGTCCTCCGTATAGTATGATGTGCCTCATAGTCCTCCATATAGTATAATACACTCCCTATAGTCCTCAATATAGTATAATACACTCCATAGTCCTCCATACAGTATAATACACACAGTTCAAGGGCGGAAGCTAGATTATTACATGAGATTGAAGGTCTCTCCTATGAGGAGCAGTTGGGCTTGTTTATAATTATATGTATGATTTATTCCTACCAAAGACCTTACAAAGGACCTGGGGGCATACATATAGAGGAAAGGCGATTCTGGTAGCTAAATAGAAAAATATTCTTTACAGTTAGAGCAGTCAGACTTTCCAAAGCAAGAGGTAGTAGTGGCAAATGCTATAACAGCATTTAAAAAGGGCTAGATGCTTTTCTCTCAACAAATGGCATTGTGAGCTATAAATTACAATAGAGAACGTATAAATTGCAATAGACAATGTATAATTGTTGTTGAACCTGATAAACCTATGTCACTTTTTTACCTGTATGAAGCTCTGGAGAGGCACAGAAGCACACGCAAAATAGGACAATACTGTCTGGTAAGGGATATACAGTATATAATCAATGGTATCACTCACCTAAAAGCGTTGTGATGGTTTGAATAGTTGCTGCTGCCCCGTGGCTGAAGTAAAAGGTTTTTCCAAAGGTACAAATGGAAGCTGAATCATTTAGGCGGGCTCTAATGTTTCAGCCTCCTATCAGAACTTCACAGATGTCTTCTACATGCTTGGGGTAAAAGAAAACAGCAGGGAAGTCGTGACTGAGCCTGAGCGTATCTTTTCTTCTGCCTCTTCGTTTTTACAACTGCAGGTCATCCTCTGGCCCTCAATCAATCTTATTCTACAGTCAAAACAGTCCAAGCATTTACTTCTGATCCAATCACGTAGTATGAACTCAACTGTATACTGGACTGTAAAATGGTTCGTGATCCTGAGGAGTGATGTTGCGGGCCCAAAAAGGACATGGATGCTCCTATCCTGCTAAAGGGATGTCAAGGGAAGGTTCCTTTTTCTGCTGTGCTACACTCATCTGGAAGGGGCCCTAAGAGTGTGAGTACTATTACACACCTGTTCTGGGAATTCTGGTTCACGATTCCATCCTCTACGTCCACTCACCTCTGTTTTGCTCCACATCGGGTTTTGCAAGTTGCCTGGCATGGATCAATGACATCACCTCCTTAGACCTATTTAAGGGGTTTGTGTACTCACCTGGACCTGGACTTAGCGGACCCACCTCACGTGGTGAGGCTTAACAGTCGCTATATAAAAGTGAGTAAAATTAAAAGCAAAAGCAAAAACTGATTAGTTTTTGACCTGGATGAAATTGCTCTTTAAACTGCAAAGCAATATTCCTGACAAGATCTTTATAGCAGCAAAGTGATATAGGGTCAAAGCCCAAAATTCTCTCTCCTTCAAATGTCAAACAGCATAGAGAATACATTTTAAAATATAACCTTTAATTATATCTATTAAAACTACCTTATAGAAAATAGTGACCAAGTGCAAATAACATATAAAATCTCACTTATCCACTATATGATAATGTGTGCAAACTGTAAAGCGCTGCGGAATATGTTAGCGCTATATAAAAATAAGGATTATTATTATTATGTCCAACCGGACCAAGCAATATAGGTGTACCAATGTCTCTTATAATAGACACCCTATATCGTACAATAGTGACCAATTCCAATTCCGATCAACATTTAGATTGGATACCAAATCACATATATTTATGGACCGTGAGGCTAGATCCAAGGATCCTGATACATATGCGATACTTGATCCATAAAGCACCTATCACGGTCTCCACGTGGACTTGCTTGCTTAGGTGCATGTATCAATTTCCACAGTGTTTTTCAAAACAAAATAATTAGGAAAGATCTCACCCGTCAGCAGTTCAGGTACCGACCATTACTTCCTCATTTTCTTGACAGCTGGTCTCCATACACAGGAGTGGGGTACTTTCAACCTATTATGCCCTGTAAAGGCTAGTACGGCCCTGTCCCCATAAACTCCTGCCCTTACAAGGGCAGTCCACAGCTGACCCTTACAACATCAGCCCTACTTGTCCCTGTGTGTACCGACGCGTTTCATCAATGTTTAGAATCATTAGGGGAAATTCACACTCTGTTAGGGTACATAGCTACTTTCAGAAAAAACGGGGGTTCTCTCTCTTTGACTCTTGGGCTCTCAATGGTCATGCCACCACGCCCGCATCAGTTACCTATATAGGTTAACTCCCATTTGGCAAAAAAAATTATGAAGCAGTTCTCCAATCACAATGACTCACCCATTAGGATTCCGCCGCTACTGCATGCCTTCTGTCATGTTGCATGTGTATCCAAAGATGGCCGCTTAGCTTCCGGTTCATACCCCGGAAGCTCAAACAGTAGCGTCCGCAGCTCACCATGGTCACCGCTCGCCGCAAGTTTACGGCCTGTGTATCCAATAGTGACCGTTAAACTTCCGGTATACCATCCGGAAGTCTCTCCTGAGACACATCATGCGTTCCACGGAGAAACTTGCTTACGGCCAATAACAGTGACGTCTTTGTCACGTCATATTCCTCTCTCTTACGGTGATTTAGAAAAGGTGGAATAATTATCTAATTCATTTCATTTACATATAAACCCATAACATGATATACATAGGGAAATAACAAAGATAGAGTTACCCACCTTGGAATTCCCACATATGTAGCAATTTCATGGGACATTACCTATTTCCACCAAATAGATAACAATATTTTTATGTATATATTGGAACCACCAGTAACCGTGGATCTCGGCACTAAATAGGAAAATATGATGCTTTTTCGCCCATTAACCTAGGCACTAACATGTATTTTCCTCCATCACTATTAATTTTTCTGGCCAAATGGGAGTTAACCTATATAGGTAACTGATGCGGGTGTGGTGGCATGACCATTGAGAGCCCGAGAGTCAAAGAGAGAGAACCCCTGTTTTTTCTGAAAGTAGCTATGTACCCTAACAGAGTGTGAATTTCCCCTGATGATTCTAAACATTGATGAAACGCGTCGGTACACACAGGGACAAGTAGAGCTGATGTTGTAAGGGTCAGCTGTGGACTGCCCTTGTAAGGGTGGGAGTTTATGGGGACAGGGCCGTACTAGCCTTTACAGGGCGTAATAGGTTGAGAGCACCCCACTCCTGTGCACGGAGACCAGCTGTCTGGAAAATGAGGAAGTAATGGTCGGTACCTGAACTGCTGACGGGTGAGATCTTTCCTAATTATTTTGTTTTGAAAAACACTGTGGAAATTGATACATGCACTTAAGCAAGCAAGTCCACGTGGAGACCGTGATAGGTGCTTTATGGATCAAGTATCGCATATGTATCAGGATCCTTTGATCTAGCCTCACGGTCCATAAATATATGTGATTTGGTATCCAATCTAAATGTTGATCGGAATTGGAATTGGTCACTATTGTACGATATAGGGTGTCTATTATAAGAGACATTGGTACACCTATATGTTATTTGCACTTGGTCACTATTTTCTATAGGGTAGTTTTAATAGATATAATTAAAGGTTATATTTTAAAATGTATTCTCTATGCTGTTTGACAAGATCTTTACAGCACCATAGAAAATAAAATCAATGTGGTTCTACCTTCTACGTCAACTGAAGCCTTGAGAACAGAGAACATGGACAACATTATTAGCTCACATCAAATTAAATTCCTTAAAGGTCTAAAAAAAACAATCAGGTCAATATGATGTATATGGAAATAATGTAAATGTCAACTGGTTTTAAAAGTATTGGCCACTTTAGGTGTCAGGCAAATGCCTATATTGTACCTATCTTAATACATATTCCAGATTGAACAGAATATATAATGCACTGCTACTGAACCAAACGTGTAGCACCATAGCCATCTATGGCACTGAAAGTTCAATTCAACAGAACGGAGGTAAATTTGGGCGTTATAAACAAAATATCAACTTAAAATGGGTAGAATTTGCTGGTCAATATGAGATGTTTGACAGAACCTGTCCAATTTAAATACAATTTCCTATTCCTCCCTTCCTGATTGTTTGCCTTGAGATCATGAACAATGCAACTTGAGTGTCCATGATGGCAACACTTTTAAACAATGCTGCAGAATATGCAGGTGATATAACCATATCAGATTATAGATGGAAAGCACTTGCCATACTGCATATCTATGTGGATACCAGAGGCGAACACTATTTGAATTGGGTCAATGCAGACCCCATGGTGCTGTCATTCAATTCTAGCAGAGGTCTGTGTTTACGACCTTTTATGCAGACATGAAAGAGAACAACTGTCAGAAGCAGAGTTAGTGATCTGCAAACTAAATCTACCTCTGACAGCATTTTTCTTTGCTGTAGTTATCTGATTTGGAATTATGCACACACTTTTGCTAGAAATATCACCAAATGACTAGGCTTAAAGGCAATTCCTACAGAGCTGCCATCCAAGTATGAAGTGTTGCCTGTGTAACGCAGGGCAATGCCAGGTCACAAAAGGGGAAGTGATGATCGGGTAGAATGAAGAATAATTAGTTTAAGAAAGTTCTGAACATTTAAAAGTTACAAAGTGAGAAGTAAATGATTATTAAAATCAACCATTAATTACACTGTTTAACACAGGGTTTGTAAAAGAGGCATGATTAATAGGGATGAGCGAGCGTGCTCGGGTGCTAATAGAGTCTTTTCGGCGTGCTCAAATACTATGTTTTAGTCGCCGCGGCTGCATGTCTCGCAGCTGTTCAAAAGCGGCAACACATGCAGTGATTGTCCATATGTTAGGTAATCCCTGTATGTTTTGGAGCTGTCGAACAGCCGCGAGACATGCAGCCACGGGGACTCGAACATAATATTCAAACGTGTCGAAGACACTCTATTAGCACTCGAGCACATTCGCTAATCACTAATGATTAACTAATCTTACGTCATTTTCTTATGCTGGACAGGAAAATGACATTGAAAATACAAGATTAATTCCTGTTTGGAAATTACAATGGGATAAAAAAAAGCCGCTGAGTTTGATTATATTTTCTTTTATTATTTGAAATAAAATGTTTTCTTGCTTGTCTCTTGTATTCTATTTCTAGAGTATATTTGCTGATCATTCAGCAGTAATCTGCCAACATTGCAGGGCTCGATTTACCAATTATACACTTCTCAAAGACTGGGATATCCTGTTAAAAAACACTCCCCATTTTAGTCAAAAATTAATGTTGCTGAATTCTAAATGTGAATAAAGGACATGCAGTTTCAGAGACATTCTGCAGCACCGCAAAAAGTTTATACACAAGCTGATGGAAATTTTACGCTCTGACAATTCATAAGTAACATATAGTGGGTGCAGAAAGTATTCAGACCCCTTTAAATTTTTCACTATTTGCTTCATTGCAGCCATTTGGTAAATTCAAAAAAGTTCATTTTTTTCTCATTAATGTACACTCTGCACCCCATCTTGACTGTAAAAAACAAAACAAAAATTTAGAAATGTTTGCAAATTTATTGAAAAAGAAAAATGGAAATATCACATGGTCATAAGTATTCAGACCCTTTGTTCAGTATTGAGTGGAAGCACCCTTTTGAGCTAGTACAGCCATGATTCTTCTTGGGAATGATGCAGCATTCCTTCAGCACATGCCTGCTCTCAGCACGTGACTTGGGCTTGTGCCTGCAAGGGTAAATCTATCTCCCCTCTCTCAGTCCAGCATTCAACCTCTGTCCTATGCTGTAATGGGAGCATAAATCACTCACCGACCCAGGCCACACACCCGCTCATACAGGCTGCCAACACTCACCGAATACACGGGTGATGAGTCCTTCAGCATGTTCACATATGCCCTTACAGTGTTTGCTCCACTAATCCTCACTCTCCTTCACTATCCATAAACCCCAGCACCCTCTAACCAAATAATCATCTCTCCTTCCCTCTTTCCTCCCCACCTGTCCTCCTCTGCTGACCTGCTCCTCAACCTCAAATCTGCCCTAATAAAACATAAAACAAGCCGCCCACTCTCCTCCCACCTGCTCTCCCTTTCTCTGCTTCTCCTTACTGCTGGCGACATATCTCCCAACCCTGGACCTCCACAGCTCATACCTCCCATTACTAGCCTCTCCTACCGCTCCCTATCTAATATGAACTACCGCACTCTTTCCAACAAAAAACCCGTGCCCCTGATGCCCACCCCCCGCTCCTTCTCTCTGGAGCACTCTGGAATGCCCACTCAATATGCAATAAGCTTCATGTGATTCATGACCTTTTTCTCTCTCACAAGCTTGCCTTCCTCGGCCTCACAGAAACATGGCTACCACCCTCTGACACCGCCTCCCCTGCTGCGCTGTGTTACGGCAGCCTACACTTCACCCACATCCCTCGCCCCGGCAACAGACATGGTGGAGGAGTGAGCCTTCTCCTTTCTTCAAACTGCAACTTTAACCCAATCCCACCTCTACCCTCCCTTATCCTCTCCTCTTTTGAAGTCCACTCTGTCTGCATCTACTCCGGGCCCGGCCACTGCCTTTATTGACCAATTCTCCACCTGGCTTCTTCACTTTCTCTCTGTTGACATTCCCACCACCATCATGGGGGACTTCAACATCCCCACTAATACCCTTCAGTCAACGGCCTCCAAACTTCTGTCCCTTACTTCATCTTTTGGACTTACTCAGTGGTCCTCCGCAGCCACCCACACAGAGAGACATACACTAGACCTGGTCTTCACCCGTCTCTGTTCTCTGACTTCACCACCTCCCCTCTCCCTCTACCTGACCACCATCTGCTCCCCTTCTCATCCCTGTCCTCCTCACCAGTCACCCATGTCCAGCAACATGCGTACCCCCGCAGAAACCTTGCACATCTAGACACCCACAAACTCTCTGACTCTATCCTACCACTGGCATCCATATCCTCACTCCACGACACAGACACTGCCACTGCTTTCTACAATGCCACTCTCACATCAGCTATTGACACGGTTGCCACTCTCGTTCATGGCAGAGTGCGACGTATCAATAGATAACCCTGGCACAATAACACCACTAAAAAGCTCCAGCAAGTGTCCAGGGTTGCAGAGCGGCATTGGAAGAAGTTGGAGCGCCCCCAGACGCAGGGCCGCGGGGTACTCGGTACCGGACCTCTCAGTCTCGGTCCTAGGGTTGTCACGGTGGCTAGACCCGGTCCGTGACCCTGCTAAGGGGCGTCCAATGAAAGGTGTGATGAGGGTGCGTGGTGCAGGTCGCGATGAATAACAAGGACACAGGGTTGCAGTCTCTTTACCTCTTTACTGAAGGCTTCGGGATCCGCAATCCAGAGTACTGCTAACAGGGCTGGCCGAGGCCGGCCGGTCCGAAGGCACATCCAGAGTTTCCTTTGCAGGTGGAAATCAGTGCCTACCTTCTGGCGCCTGTGTGTTGTAGTACCTCCCTGCTGAGCACCACGGGATAGTCCTCACAACTGTTGTGTCTGTTTCTGATGTTCTTTCTCACAACTCATATCTGTTCTGATGTTCTTTCTCCGTCCCCCAGATGATATGGCTAGGATGCACCCGTATGACGGGTAGGCCTGGAGTTCTTCCGGGACCCTAGCGTCGCCCCTCTCCCACAATTGCCCCCTATGTCTGCTTAGGTGATTTAGGTGAGACAGCCAACCTATAATCAACTGTCCTGCCGCTGTTTGAAGTACTGCTTGGAGCCCAATACTTCCTCGGCATTCCGGCCACCGGCTACGTGCCTCAGTAGGATGTTGCCACGATCTTAAGGCACGGCTCCTACTGGCTTTATCTCCTTTTTGCTGGGATCTCGTTTCTCATTTCTCCACAATAAACCTCGCTTCATTTCCTTTCTTAGGATGCCACCGCAACGGGTGCAGGCACGGCTCCGTAACGTTCTGTTCTGTTCGCTAAGTCACTGTCAGGATCCCACCCCTCACAGAGACCCCCCTGAATCTTCCCCTGCAACACCCTCTGCCACAGTATGTTGCCTGGTTCCAAACCAGTCAGCTTCTGGCTAACTTCCTATCCAGCCCCCAGTTTTACCAGATTGTGAGGAGTGGCCTAATACATAGATGTACTGTTATGGACCTGGTGGTTAGGTGCACCAGGAATGACCTGATAGTTAAGCACAGAATCGGGACGAGCTCTGGGGAAATGGGAACTCTGCTGACCGCAAACCCTACTCCTATCAACACAACTAGAAATAGCCGTGGAGCGTGCCTGACTCTGCCTAGATGCCTCTTCACAGCCTAAGAGCTAACTACCCCTAAAGAAAGGAAACAAAGCCTCACTTGCCTCAGAGAAATTTCCCCAAAGGTAAAAGCAGCCCCCCACAAGTATTGACTGTGAGTTAAGAGGAAATCACAAACACAGGATGAAATAGGCTTTAGCAAAGAGAGGCCAGTCTAACTAAACAGATTGAGGATAGAAAAGGGATCTTTGCGGTCAACACAACAAACTACAAAAACCACGCAGAGTGTGCAAAAAATACCCCTGCACCGACTCACGGTGCGGTGGTGCCACTCTGCACCCCCAGAGCTTCCAGCTAGCCAGGCAGTTTCATGATAGCAAGCTGGACTAGAACTTAGCAAGAAAAGCCATAAGTAACAAATGAACAAGCCGGAACTTAGCTTTTGCAGGAGTAGACAGATCCTCAGAAAGATCCAGGAGAGATCTTACATAATTATTAAGGCTGAAGGAAGACTGTAAGTCCATCTAGTTCAACCCATAGCCTAACCTAACATGCCCTAACATGTTGATCCAGAGGAAGGCAAAAAAAACCCATGTGGCAAAGAGTAACTCCACCATGGGGAAAAAAATTCCTTCCCGACTCCACATACGGCAATCAGACTAGTTCCCTGGATCAACGCCTTATCAAGGAATCTAGTGTATATACCCTGTAACATTATACTTTTCCAGAAAGGTATCCAGTCCCCTCTTAAATTTAATTAATGAATCACTCATTACAACATCATATGGCAGAGAGTTCCATAGTCTCACTGCTCTTACAGTAAAGAATCCGCGTCTGTTATTATGCTTAAACCTTCTTTCCTCCAGACGTAGAGGATGCCCCCTTGTCCCTGTCTCAGGTCTATGATTAAAAAGATCATCAGAAAGGTCTTTGTACTGTCCCCTCATATATTTATACATTAAAATAAGATCACCCCTTAGTCTTCGTTTTTCCAAACTAAATAGCCCCAAGTGTAATAACCTATCTTGGTATTGCAGACCCCCCAGTCCTCTAATAACCTTGGTCGCTCTTCTCTGCACCCGCTCCAGTTCAGCTATGTCTTTCTTATACACCGGAGACCAGAACTGTTCACAGTATTCTAAGTGTGGTCGCACTAGTGACTTGTATAGAGGTAAAATTATGTTCTCCTCATGAGCATCTATGCCTCTTTTAATACATCCCATTATTTTATTTGCCTTTGTAGCAGCTGCCTGACACTGGCCACTGAATATGAGTTTGTCATCCACCCATATACCCAGGTCTTTTTCATTGACGGTTTTGCCCAGAGTTTTAGAATTAAGCACATAGTTATACATCTTATTACTTCTACCCAAGTGCATGACCTTACATTTATCCCCATTAAAGCTCATTTGCCATTTATCAGCCCAAGCTTCTAGTTTACATAAATCCTCCTGTAATATAAAATTGTCCTCCCCTGTATTGATTACCCTGCAGAGTTTAGTGTCATCTGCAAATATTGAAATTCTACTCTGAATGCCCCCTACAAGGTCATTAATAAATATGTTAAAAAGAAGAGGGCCCAATACTGACCCCTGTGGTACCCCACTGCAAACCGCAACCCAGTCTGAGTGTGCTCCATTAATAACCACCCTTTGTTTCCTATCCCTGAGCCAGCTCTCAACCCACTTACACATATTTTCCCCTATCCCCATTACTCTCATTTTATGTAACAACCTTTTATGTGGCACCGTATCAAAAGCTTTGGAAAAGTCCATATACACTACGTCCACTGGGTTCCCTTGGTCCAGTCCGGAACTTACCTCTTCATAGAAGCTGATCAAATTAGTCTGACATGAACGGTCCCTAGTAAACCCGTGCTGATACTGGGTCATAAGGTTATTCCTCTTCAGATACTCCAGTATAGTATCCCTTAGAATGCCCTCCAGGATTTTACCCACAGTAGAGGTTAAGCTTACTGGCCTATAATTACCGAGTTCAGTTTTTGCCCCTTTTTTGAATATTGGCACCACATTTGCTATACGCCAGTCCTGTGGTACAGACCCTGCTATTATGGAGTCTTTAAAGATTAAAAATAATGGTCTATCAATGACTGTACTTAGTTCCTGCAGTACTCGGGGGTGTATCCCATCCGGGCCCGGAGATTTGTCAATTTTAGTTATTTTTAGACGCCGCTGTACTTCCTGCTGGGTTAAGCAGGTGACATTTAATGGGGAATTTTTATCACTAGTCATTTTGTCTGCCATGGGATTTTCTTTTGTAAATACTGATGAAAAAAAGTCATTTAGCATATTGGCTTTTTCCTCATCCTCATCCACCATTTCCCCCAGATTATTTTTAAGGGGGCCAACACTGTCATTTTTTAGTTTCTTACTATTTATATAGTTAAAGAATATTTTGGGATTATTTTTACTCTCTCTGGCAATGAGTCTCTCTGTCTCAATCTTTGCTGCCTTGATTTGCTTTTTACAGAATTTATTTAATTTTCTGTATTTATTTAATGCCTCCTCACTACCTACTTCCTTTAATTCTCTAAATGCTTTCTTTTTGTCCCTTATTGCGCCCCTTACAGCTCTATTTAGCCATATTGGTTTCCTCCTATTTCTAGTATGTTTATTCCCATACGGTATATACTGTGCACAGGTCCTATCCAGGATGCTAATAAACGTCTCCCATTTTCTTTGTGTATTTTTGTGTCTCAGGATATCGTCCCAGTTAATTGCACCAAGATCCTCTCTCATCCGTTGGAAATTTGCCCTCCTGAAGTTTAGTGTCCTTGTCACCCCCCTACTACCCATCTTATTAAAGGTTACATGAAAACGTATTATTTTGTGATCACTATTCCCCAAGTGACCCCCAACCCTTATATTTGATATGCGGTCTGGCCTGTTGGTTAATATTAGGTCTAGCAGTGCCCCCCTCCTTGTTGGGTCCTGAACCAGTTGTGAAAGGTAATTGTCTCTCATAGTTGTCAAAAACCGATTACCTTTGCTGGAACTGCAGGTTTCTGTTCCCCAATCTATTTCAGGGTAGTTGAAGTCCCCCATAATAATGACTTCTCCTTGAGTCGCAGCTTCATCTATTTGCTTTACGAGGATATTCTCCATTGCTTCCATTATTTTTGGAGATTTATAACAAATCCCTATCAGTAATTTATTATTTTTTCCCCCTCCCCTTATCTCCACCCACAGGGACTCTACATTTTCATTAGATTCACCTATATTATCACGCAGGATGGGTTTTAAGGAAGATTTTACATATAGACACACCCCTCCCCCTCGCTTATCTGTACGGTCATTTCTGAACAGGCTATAGCCCTGCAAGTTAACAGCCCAGTCATGGCTCTCATCCAGCCACGTCTCAGATATCCCCACCATGTCATAATTATGCTCCAACAACATTAGTTCTAATTCATCCATTTTGTTGGCGAGGCTTCTGGCATTAGTATACATGCACTTGATGTTACTCTCTGTACCTCTATTCTTTCTTAAATTACTAACTGTTCTAACCCCACCCCCCATGCCACCGCCACCCCCTACTTCCTTATTTGTGCCCAGGTCTCTATCTGCACTATCTTCCCCTCCTATAAAATGAATACCCTCCCCCCCAATCCCTAGTTTAAACACTCCTCCAACCTTCTAACCATTTTCTCCCCCAGGTCAGCTGCCCCTTCCCCATTGAGGTGCAGCCCGTCCCTAGCGTAGAGCCTGTAGCCAACTGAGAAGTCGGCCCAGTTCTGCAGGAACCCAAACCCCTCCTTCCTACACCAATTCTTGAGCCACTTATTAACCTCCCTAATCTCCTGTTGCCTCTCTGGCGTGGCACGTGGTACAGGCAGTATTTCGGAAAATACCACGTTGGAGGTCCTTGCTTTCAGCTTGCAGCCTAATTCCCTGAAATCATCTTTAAGGACCTTCCACCTACCTCTAACTTTGTCATTTGTGCCAATGTGCACCATGACCGCTGGGTCCTCACCAGCCCCTCCCAGTAATCTGTCCACCCGATCAGCGATGTGTCGGACTCGAGCGCCAGGTAGGCAGCACACCGTCCGACGATCCCTGTCTTTGTGACAGATTGCCCTATCTGTTCCCCTAATAATTGAGTCCCCCACTACCAGCACCTGTCTGGCCTGCCCTGCTCTCCTATTTCCCTCCTTACTGGAGCAGTCACTCCTCCGGCTTTCAGAGGACATGCCTGGCTGCAGCAGTGCTAACCCTGTACTGGCACCCCCCTCATCTGCCAACTTAGCAAACTTATTGGGGTGTGCCAGATCAGGACTAGCCTCCCTGGCACTCTTCCCTCTACCCCGCCTTCTATCTGTCACCCAGCTAACTGCCACACTGTCCTGCAGCTCCATCCTACCATCCCCCTCCTCATCTATCCCATTGAGCGTCTGCTCTGTGAGCAGAAGACTCCTCTCCATATTGTCTATGGATCTCAGTGTTGCCAGCTGCACATTTAGATCCAGTATCTGGGTTTCCAAATGCACAATGTGCTCACATCTCGCACAGCAGTATGCACCCTCGACCAGCTGGTCAAGGACTGCATACATGTGGCAAGATGTGCACTGGATGGCATTAACAATTGTGGAGCACATTTCCTAATGGGGATTGCACCACACAGAAACGTTAATTAAAAATAAACACAAAGTATTATTTAAAAAAAAAAAAAAAAAAAAAAAAAAAAAAAACAGAAGCATTTCCTCCCTTGGAAACTCCCTGATTCCAAAGTCACTGAATCACAAGTCACACACTTACCGCCGTTCACACTTACGCTCAGGTCACACTCAGTTCGCTCACACTCGCTGTGCTGAAGATTTATAGATTTTTTTTTTCTTTCTATCTCCCCTCAACAGCAATCCACCTTGCTGTTCAGATGCACTTCCAAAAAGGACTTGAGCCCCAAACAGCTGCCCCTTATATCCCCTTAATTATGAGCCCCCACCCTAAGTTAACTCCTTATGAATATAGCTACTCCCAATTCAGCAACTGACACAAATTCACACAGGTATTTGTTAAAGGCCTTCCAAATACCTCCTTACTGAATCACAAGTCACACACTTACCGCCGTTCACACTTACGCTCAGGTCACACTCAGCTCGCTCACACTCGCTGTGCTGAAGATTTATAGATTTTTTTTTTCTCTCTATCTCCCCTCAACAGCAATCCACCTTGCTGTTCAGATGCACTTCCAAAAAAAAGTGACTGAACCAGTACTAGAACATTGATTTCCAATCCAATACTGGATTATGGACCTGCAGCCATGGCAAACCCAACACGACCACATCATGCAGATTATGCAACACCAAAAAGCGAATATCCTCCTGATGCGCAGGAGCCATGCACATGGTCAACTGGGTCCAGTACTGAGGCTTATTCTTGGCCAAAGGCGTAGCATCAATTCCCCTCAAAGGAATGGGATGCTGCAAGGGCTCCAAGAAAAAAACACAGCGCCTGGCAAACTCTAAGTCCATCAAATTCAGGGCAGCGCCTGAATCCACAAATGCCATAACAGAATAGGATGACAAAGAGCAAATCAGAGTAACGGACAAAAGAAATTTAGGCTGTACAGTACCAATGGTGACAGACCTAGCGAACCGCTTAGTGTGTTTAGGACAATCAGAGATAGCATGAGTGGAGTCACCACAGTAAAAACATAGCCCATTCTGACATCAATGTCCTTGGCCATACAGATCGATCGGCGCTTACGTGAGCGCAAAACTGTGCACCATTTGGCGGTATCCTCTGAGCAGAGGCCTGAGCCTATGCAATGTGATAGGACTTTGACCAGAGCTGAATGGCATTTGTGGATTCAGGCGCTGCCCTGAATTTGATGGACTTAGAGTTTGCCAGGCGCTGTGGTTTTTTCTTGGAGCCCTTGCAGCATCCCATTCCTTTGAGGGGAATTGATGCTACGCCTTTGGCCAAGAATAAGCCTCAGTACTGGACCCAGTTGACCATGTGCATGGCTCCTGCGCATCAGGAGGATATTCGCTTTTTGGTGTTGCATAATCTGCATGATGTGGTCGTGTTGGGTTTGCCATGGCTGCAGGTCCATAATCCAGTATTGGATTGGAAATCAATGTTCTAGTACTGGTTCAGATCTCTCCTGGATCTTTCTGAGGACCTGTCTACTCCAGCAAAAGCTAAGTTCTGGCTTGTTCATTTGTTACTTATGGTTTTTCTTGCTAAGTTCTAGTCCAGCTTGCTATCATGAAACTGCCTGGCTAGCTGGAAGCTCTGGGGGTGCAGAGTGGCACCACCGCACCGTGAGTCGGTGCGGGGGTATTTTTTGCACACTCTGCGTGGTTTTTGTAGTTTGTTGTGTTGACCGCAAAGATCCCTTTTCTATCCTCAATCTGTTTAGTTAGACTGGCCTCTCTTTGCTAAAGCCTATTTCATCCTGTGTTTGTGATTTCCTCTTAACTCACAGTCAATACTTGTGGGGGGCTGCTTTTACCTTTGGGGAAATTTCTCTGAGGCAAGTGAGGCTTTGTTTCCTTTCTTTAGGGGTAGTTAGCTCTTAGGCTGTGAAGAGGCGTCTAGGCAGAGTCAGGCACGCTCCACGGCTATTTCTAGTTGTGTTGATAGGAGTAGGGTTTGCAGTCAGCAGAGTTCCCATTTCCCCAGAGCTCGTCCCGATTCCGTGTTTAACTATCAGGTCATTCCTGGTGCACCTAACCACCAGGTCCATAACACATAGAACCCTTTGCTCCCCTGTTGTGAACTCTATTTTTGGGCTCCCTCTAGTGGTCACAAGCGGTACTGTGTAGCGTTGTCTTTCTGCAGGTGGCCTCATCAGCTGGTTCGTTATCCTTGGTTGGTTTCCTATTTGACTCACCTGGATACTCAGTTCCTTGCCTGCTATCAATGTATTCAGTGCTCTTCAGATTCCTTGTGACTACCTTGCTCCCAGTCTCTCCAAGACAAGCTAAGTCCTTGTTTGTTTATTTTCTGATTATCAGCGTTCATCATGTTTTTTTGTCCAGCTTGCTAAAATGTGATTTCTTACTTGCTGGTTGCTCTAGGGGACTGACTTTCTCCCCCCACACCGTTAGTTGGTGTGGGGGTTCTTGAAATCTCAGTGTGGATATTTTGTAAGGGTTTTTTACTGACCGCATAGACCCCTTTGCTATTTTCTGCTATCTAGAATTAGTGGGCCTCTTTTGCTGAATCTGCTTTCACCCCTGTGTATGTGCCTTCCTCTTACCTCACCGTTATTATCTGTTGGGGGCTTCTATATCTTTGGGGATTATTTCTCTGGAGGCAAGAGAGGTCTTTCTTTCTCTCTAGGGGTAGTTAGTTCCTCAGGCTGGCTAGAGACGTCTAGGATTTTTAGGCACGTTCACCGGCTACTTCTAGTGTGTTTGGATAGGTTCAGATTTGCGGTCAGTCCAGTTTGCCACCTCCCTAGAGCTTGTCCTATGTTTTGTTACTTAGCTGGAGTAATTTGTGATCCTCAACCACTAAGGATTCATAACAGTATAGCAGGACAAAAAGTGTTTAATGCATCGCAGAAGTGGGATTAAAAGAAGACCTGAGTACTTTTTTTTTTTTTTTCCCCCTCCCGCTTTTCCTTGCTGCAGTCTGTCTAGCTTCTTTCATCCCCTTGAACTCTGAGTGGTTTTGAGCTCAGCTGCAGACATGGATGTTCAGAATCAGACTTCTAGTGTGGATCATCTTGCTGCACGGGTGCAAAGTATTCAGGATTTTGTTATTCATAGCCCTATGTCAGAACCAAAGACACCCATTCCTGAGTTGTTCTCTGGAGATAGATCTAGGTTTCAGAATTTTAAGAATAATTGTAAGTTATTTCTATCTCTGAGACCTCGTTCCTCTGGTGATTCCGCTCAGCAAGTAAAAATTGTTATCTCCTTGTTGCGTGGCGACCCTCAGGATTGGGCTTTCTCTCTGGCGCCAGGAGATCCTGCATTGCTTAATGTGGATGCGTTTTTTCTGGCTCTTGGACTACTTTAGGAGGAGCCTAATCTTGAGAGTCAAGCAGAAAAAGCGTTGCTGGCCCTCTCTCAAGGGCAGGATGAAGCAGAGGTGTATTGTCAAAAATGTCGGAAATGGTCAGTGCTTACTCAATGGAATGAGTGTGCCTTGGCTGCAAATTTCAGAGAAGGTCTTTCTGAAGCCATTAAGGATGTTATGGTGGGGTTCCCCACCCCTACAAGTCTGAGTGATTCTATGGCTTTAGCCATTCAGGTTGATCGGCGTTTGCGGGAGCGCAAATCTGCTCATCCTTTGGCGGTATTTTCTGAACAGAGACCTGAGTCTATGCAATGTGATCGAACTCTGACCAGAATTGAGCGACAAAGTCATAGACGTCAAAATGGGTTGTGCTTTTACTGTGGTGATTCTGCTCATGTTATCTCAGCATGCTCTAAACGCTTAAAAAAGGTCGCTAAACCTGTCACCATTGGTACTATACAGCCTAAATTTATTTTGTCTGTTACTTTGATTTGTTCTTTGTCGTCCTACTCGGTTATGGCCTTTGTGGATTCGGGTGCTGCCCTGAATCTGATGGATTTGTCATTTGCCAGGCGCTGTGGTTTTGTCCTGGAGCCTTTGGAGTTTCCTATTCCTCTGAGGGGAATTGATGCTACGCCATTGGCTGAGAATAAACCTCAGTATTGGACGCAAATGACCATGTGCATGACTCCCGTTCATCAGGAGGTGATTCGCTTTCTTGTTCTGCATAATCTACACGATGTTGTCGTTTTGGGTCTGCCATGGCTGCAGGCTCATAATCCAGTTTTAGATTGGAAAGCTATGTCTGTGTCTAGTTGGGGTTGTCAGGGAATTCATGGCGATACTCCATTGGTGTCTATTGCTTCTTCCACTCCTTCTGAGGTCCCTGAGTTTTTGTCTGACTAGCAGGATGTATTTGATGAGCCCAGGTCCAGTGCCCTGCCCCCTCATAGGGATTGTGACTGTGCTATAAATTTAATTCCTGGTAGTAAATTCCCTAAGGGACGACTTTTTAGTTTGTCTATGCCAGAGCATGCCGCGATGCGGAGTTATATAAAGGAGTCTTTGGAGAAGGGACATATTCGTCCATCCTCTTCCCCTCTTGGTGCAGGGTTCTTTTTTGTGGCCAAGAAGGACGGTTCTTTGAGACCGTGTATAGATTATCGCCTTCTGAATAAAATCACAGTCAAATTTCAATATCCTTTGCCACTATTGTCTGATTTGTTTGCTCGGATTAAGGGTGCCAGTTGGTTCACCAAGATAGATCTCCGTGGTGCGTATAATCTTGTGCGCATTAAGCAGGGAGCTGAATGGAAAACAGCATTTAATACGCCCGAAGGCCATTTTGAGTACTTGGTGATGCCTTTTGGACTCTCTAATGCTCCTTCTGTGTTTCAGTCCTTCATGCATGACATTTTCCGAGAATATCTGGATAAGTTTATGATTGTTTATCTGGATGACATTTTGGTCTTTTCTGATGATTTGGAGTCCCATGTGAAGCAGGTCAGGATGGTGTTTCAGGTCCTGCGTGCTAATGCTTTATTTGTGAAGGGCTCAAAATGCCTCTTCGGAGTACAGAAGGTCTCCTTTTTGGGTTTTATTTTTTCTCCTTCTTCTGTGGAGATGGACCCAGTCAAGGTCCAGGCTATTCATGACTGGACTCAGCCCACGTCTGTTAAGAGTCTTCAGAAGTTCTTGGGTTTTGCTAATTTTTACCGTCGTTTCATCGCTAATTTTTCTAGTGTGGTTAAACCTTTGACGGATTTGACCAAGAAGGGCTCTGATGTGACTAATTGGTCTCTTGCGGCCGTGGAGGCCTTTCGGGAGCTGAAGCACCGGTTTTCTTCAGCTCCAGTCTTATGTCAGCCAGATGTCTCTCTCCCCTTCCAGGTTGAGGTTGATGCTTCCGAGATTGGAGCAGGGGCTGTTTTGTCGCAGAGAAGCTCTGAGGGCTCTGTGATGAAGCCGTGTGCTTTCTTTTCAAGAAAGTTTTCACCTGCCGAGCGAAATTATGATGCTGGTAATCGGGAGTTGTTGGCTATGAAGTGGGCATTTGAGGAGTGGCGTCATTGGCTCGAAGGAGCTAAACATCGTGTGGTGGTCCTGACTGATCACAAAAATCTGATTTACCTCGAGTCTGCCAAGCGCCTGAATCCTAGACAGGCTCGTTGGTCGTTGTTTTTCTCCCGTTTCAACTTCGTGGTCTCATATCTGCCTGGTTCGAAGAACGTTAAAGCTGATGCACTTTCTAGGAGCTTTGTGCCTGACTCTCCGGGAGTTTCTGAGCTGGCTGGTATTCTCAGAGAGGGAGTGATTTTGTCTGCCATTTCTCCAGATTTGCGACGAGTGCTGCAGAAATTTCAGGCGGATAGACCTGACCGTTGTCCACCAGAGAGACTGTTTGTCCCGGATAGATGGACCAGCAGAGTTATTTCCGAGGTTCATTCTTCGGTGTTGGCGGGTCATCCTGGGATTTTTGGTACCAGGGATTTGGTGGCTAGGTCCTTCTGGTGGCCTTCCTTGTCGCGGGATGTGCGTTCCTTTGTGCAGTCTTGTGGGATTTGTGCTCAGACTAAGCCTTGCTGTTCTCGTGCCAGCGGTTTGCTTTTGCCTTTGCCTGTCCCGAAAAGGCCTTGGACACACATTTCCATGGATTTTATTTCGGATCTTCCAGTATCTCAGAAGATGTCTGTCATCTGGGTGGTGTGTGATCGTTTTTCCAAGATGGTCCATTTGGTGCCCTTGCCTAAGCTGCCTTCCTCCTCCGATTTGGTTCCTCTATTTTTTCAGAATGTGGTTCGCTTGCACGGCATTCCTGAAAATATTGTATCTGATAGAGGATCCCAGTTTGTGTCCAGGTTTTGGCGAACTTTTTGTGCTAAGATGGGCATTGATTTGTCTTTTTCGTCGGCCTTCCATCCTCAGACTAATGGCCAAACCGAGCGAACTAATCAGACGTTGGAGACTTATTTGAGATGTTTTGTTTCTGCTGATCAGGATGATTGGGTGACTTTTTTGCCATTGGCCGAGTTTGCCCTTAATAATCGGGCTAGTTCTGCTACCTTGGTTTCGCCTTTTTTCTGCAATTCTGGTTTCCATCCTCGTTTTTCCTCGGGTCAGGTTGAGTCTTCTGACTGTCCTGTGGTGGATTCTGTGGTGGATAGGTTGCAGCAGATTTGGAGCCATGTGGTGGACAATCTGAAATTGTCACAGGAGAGGGCTCAGCGCTTTGCCAACCGCCGCCGCGGTGTGGGTCCCCGACTTCGTGTTGGGGATTTGGTGTGGCTGTCTTCTCGGTATGTTCCTATGAAGGTCTCATCTCCTAAGTTTAAGCCTCGCTTCATCGGTCCTTATAAGATCTTGGAAATCCTTAACCCGGTGTCTTTTCGTTTGGATCTCCCGACATCATTTGCCATCCATAATGTGTTCCATAGGTCTTTGTTGCGGAGGTATGTGGTACCTGTGGTTCCTTCTGTTGAGCCTCCTGCTCCGGTACTGGTCGAGGGCGAATTGGAGAACGTGGTGGAGAAGATTTTGGATTCTCGTATCTCTAGACGGAGACTTCAGTATCTGGTTAAGTGGAAGGGCTATGGTCAGGAGGATAATTCCTGGGTTGTCGCCTCTGATGTTCATGCGGCCGATTTGGTTCGCGCCTTCCACGCGGCTCGTCCTGATCGCCCTGGGGGTCTTGATGAGGGTTCGGTTGTGGACTCTATTTTTGGGCTCCCTCTAGTGGTCACAAGCGGTACTGTGTAGTGTTGTCTTTCTGCAGGTGGCCTCATCAGCTGGTTCGTTATCCTTGGTTGGTTTCCTATTTGACTCACCTGGATACTCAGTTCCTTGCCTGCTATCAATGTATTCAGTGCTCTTCAGATTCCTTGTGACTACCTTGCTCCCAGTCTCTCCAAGACAAGCTAAGTCCTTGTTTGTTCATTTTCTGATTATCAGCGTTCATCATGTTTTTTTGTCCAGCTTGCTAAAATGTGATTTCTTACTTGCTGGTTGCTCTAGGGGACTGACTTTCTCCCCCCACACCGTTAGTTGGTGTGGGGGTTCTTGAAATCTCAGTGTGGATATTTTGTAAGGGTTTTTTACTGACCGCATAGACCCCTTTGCTATTTTCTGCTATCTAGAATTAGTGGGCCTCTTTTGCTGAATCTGCTTTCACCCCTGTGTATGTGCCTTCCTCTTACCTCACCGTTATTATCTGTTGGGGGCTTCTATATCTTTGGGGATTATTTCTCTGGAGGCAAGAGAGGTCTTTCTTTCTCTCTAGGGGTAGTTAGTTCCTCAGGCTGGCTAGAGACGTCTAGGATTTTTAGGCACGTTCACCGGCTACTTCTAGTGTGTTTGGATAGGTTCAGATTTGCGGTCAGTCCAGTTTGCCACCTCCCTAGAGCTTGTCCTATGTTTTGTTACTTAGCTGGAGTAATTTGTGATCCTCAACCACTAAGGATCATAACACTCCCCCTGGTGGCCAGAGTGTGAAGTGTAATGTGTGACTGTGATACCTGGTCAGGTGAACTCCTTTAGTGCCATCAGATGTACCATCACTCCCCTTAGTGGCGGGACGTCATTACTGCAACGACCAGGTCTCTGGGGTGCTGCAAAAACACATTCGCAAGATGACTTCACTGCATTCAAACAGACAACACTCGCTTTTAAATCTGCTCTCACCTCTGCTAAACAGGCCTACTTCACAACCCTCGTATTTTCCCTTTCCTACAACCCCCAAACAGTTATTCAAAACCTTTAACTCCCTCCAACCTCCCTCATCTCTGATGAGGACTTTGCCACACACTTTAAAAATAAGATTGACCAAACAAGGCAAGTCTTCATTGTTCAACCACCATAACCCCTTTGTATACAGACCAATGCCCAAACCCCATAACCTCCCTATCCAACATCACTGAAGGGGGGCTTAATTTTCTCCTCTCCAAATCGCACCTCACCACCTGTGCGCTCGGCCCCATCCCATCCCACCTCCTCCCCAACCTCACCACCACACTTATCCCATCTGTTGTGAATTCCGTTCTCGGGCTCCCTCCTGTGGTCATGAGTGGTACTGTGTGAGTTTGTTCTTGGGCTCCCTCTGGTGGCCTTTAGCGATATGGCTGGTCTTGGCTGGGCTCAGCTGTTTCATCTCCTGCTAGGCTGGGCCTATTTAACTCACCTGGACCTTTACTTGTCGCCTGCTGTCGGTGTATTCAGTCCTGATCCTGTGCTCTCCTGAATATTCCTTGTGACCAGTCTCCTGCTATGAGAAGCTAAGTTTGCTTGTTCAGTTTCTCATTATTTCCTTGAAAACGTTTCTCATTATATTATGAGTTCAGCCCAGCTTGCTTTTATGTGATTTTTTGCTTGCTGGTTAGTTCTGGGGTGCAGAGTGCGCCCCTCACATCGTGAGTCGGTGTGGGGGTTCTTGTATTCTCTGCGTGGTTTACTTTTGATAGTTTTTGTACTGACCGCACAGACACCTATCTATTTTCTGCCTATCTAGTATTAGCGGGCCTCATTTGCTAAATCTGTTTCATCTCTACGTTTGTGTTTTCCCCTTGACTCACCGTTATTATTTGTGGGGGGCTATCTAAAACTTTGGGGTACATTTCTCTGAGGCAAGTGAGGTCTTTGCTTTCTCTCTAGGGGTAGTCAGTTTCTCAGGCTGTGACGAGACGTCTAGGTTTTCAGGTAACGTTCCACAGCTGCCTTTAGTGTGTTTGGATAGGATCAGGATTGCGGTCAGTATAGCTTCCACATCCCCAGAACTTGTCCTATATACTCAGGGTATATTTGTTAGGTCAGTTTGAGATCCTACCACCAGGATCATAACAGTACAGCAGGCCCGAAAGTGTTAATGCAGCAAAAGAGGGAGAAGAGAAATCTTAAGGTCATTTTTTTTTTCCCCTCTGCACTGTGTTTAGTCTCTCTCCTTCCCTTAATCTCTGGGTGGCTTTGAACTCAGCTGCAGATATGGACATTCAGAGTCTGTCTTCTAGTGTGGATCATCTCACTGCAAGGGTACAGGGCATTCAGGATTATGTAGTCCGCAGTCCTATGTCAGAGCCTAAAATACCTATTCCTGAGTTGTTTTCCGGAGATAGATCTAGGTTTTTGAACTTTAAGAATAATTGTAAGTTATTTCTTTCTCTGAGACCTCGCTCCTCTGGTGATTCTGTTCAGCAAGTTAAAATTATTATCTCTTTGTTACGCGGTGACCCTCAAGATTGGGCATTCACTCTGGCGCCGGGAGATCCTGCTTTGCTGAATGTGGATGCGTTTTTTCTGGCGCTTGGAGTCCTCTATGAGGAACCAAATCTGGTAGACCAAGCAGAGAAAGCTTTGCTGGCTCTCTCTCAGGGTCAAGATGAAGCAGAGGTTTACTGTCAGAAGTTTAGGAAATAGTCTGTGCTCACTCAATGGAATGAGTGCGCCCTGGCGGCGATTTTCAGAAAGGGTCTCTCTGAAGCCCTTAAAGATGTTATGGTGGGGTTCCCCACGCCGGCGGGTCTGAATGAGTCAATGTCTTTGGCCATTCAGATTGATCGGCGTTTGCGGGAGCGCAAACCTGTGCACCCTCTGGCGGTATTTTCTGAGCAGAAACCTGAGCCTATGCAATGTGACAGGATTCTGACCAGAGTTGAACGGCAAAACCACAGACGTCAGAATGGGTTGTGCTTTTACTGTGGTGACTCTGCTCATGTTATCTCAGCATGCTCTAAGCGCACAAAAAGGGTTGCCAAGTTTGTCACCATTGGTACTGTACAACCTAAATTCATTTTGTCTGTTACTTTGATTTGCTCTCTGTCATCCTACCCAGTTATGGCTTTTGTGGTTTCAGGTGCTGCCCTGAATTTGATGGATTTGTCATTTGCCAGGCGCTGTGGTTTTATCTTGGAGCCTTTACAATTCCCTATTCCGCTAAGGGGAATTGATGCTACACCATTGGCCAAGAATAAACCTCAGTACTGGACTCAATTGACCATGTGCATGGCTCCTGTACATCAGGAGGTAATTCGCTTTCTGGTGCTACATAATTTGCATGATGTTGTCGTGTTGGGTCTGCCATGGCTGCAGGCTCATAATCCAGTCCTGGATTGGAAAGAAATGTCTGTGTCAAGTTGGGGTTGCCAGGGGATTCATGGTGATGCTCCTTTGGTGTCAATTGCTTCTTCTACTCCTTCTGAAGTCCCTGAATTTTTGTCGGACTACCAGGATGTATTTGATGAGCCCAAGTCCAGTGCCCTACCTCCTCATAGGGATTGTGATTGTGCCATAAATCTGATTCCTGGTAGTAAGTTCCCTAAGGAACGACTTTTTAATTTGTCTGTACCAGAACATACCGCTATGCGGAGTTATATAAAGGAGTCCTTGGAGAAGGGACATATTCGCCTGTCCTCGTCCCCTTTGGGTGCTGGGTTCTTTTTTGTGGCCAAGAAGGATGGTTCTCTGAGACCCTGTATAGATTATCGCCTTCTAAATAACATCACAGTCAAATTTCAGTATCCCTTGCCACTGTTGTCCGATCTGTTTGCCCGGATTAGGGGGGCCAGTTGGTTCACCAAGATAGATCTTCGTGGAGCGTATAATCTTGTGCGCATAAAGCAGGGCGATGAATGGAAAACAGCATTTAATACGCCCGAAGGCCATTTTGAGAACTTCGTGATGCCTTTTGGGCTTTCTAATGCCCCCTCTGTGTTTCAGTCCTTCATGCACGACATCTTCTGAGAGTACCTGGATAGATTTATGATTATGTACCTGGATGATATTTTGGTCTTTTCTGATGATTGGGAGTCTCATGTGAAGCAGGTCAGGATGGTATTTCAGGTCCTGCGTGCCAATGCCTTGTTTGTGAAGGGCTCTAAATGTCTCTTCGGAGTCCAGAAGGTTTCCTTTTTGGGCTTTATTTTTTCTCCTTCTACTATCGAGATGGATCCAGTCAAGGTCCAGGCTATTCATGACTGGACTCAACCTACATCTGTGAAGAGTCTTCAGAAGTTCTTGGGTTTTGCTAATTTTTACCGTCGCTTCATCACTAATTTTTCTAGTGTGGTGAAGCCTTTGACGGATTTGACCAAGAAGGGTTCTGATGTTACGAATTGGTCTCCTGCGGCTGTGGAGGCCTTTCAGGAGTTGAAACGTCGGTTTTCTTCGGCTCCTGTCTTGCGCCAGCCCGATGTCTCTCTTCCCTTTCAGGTCGAGGTTGATGCTTCTGAGATTGGAGCAGGGGCTGTTTTGTCGCAGAGAAGCTCTGATGGCTCTGGGATGAGACCATGTGCTTTCTTTTCAAGAAAGTTTTCGCCTGCCGAGCGGAATTATGATGTTGGTAATCGAGAGTTGTTGGCAATGAAGTGGGCATTTGAGGAGTGGCGACATTGGCTTGAGGGAGCCAAGCATCGTGTGGTGGTCCTGACGGAAC
Source organism: Ranitomeya variabilis (assembly GCF_051348905.1). Taxonomy (NCBI): domain Eukaryota; kingdom Metazoa; phylum Chordata; class Amphibia; order Anura; family Dendrobatidae; genus Ranitomeya; species Ranitomeya variabilis. Next base: position 189,018,634 of record NC_135236.1, read on the forward strand.
ACAAGAATTTGACTTATCTCGAGTCTGCCAAACGGTTGAATCCGAGACAGGCTCGATGGTCGCTGTTTTTCTCTCGTTTCAATTTCGTGGTTTCATATCTTCCGGGTTCGAAAAACGTGAAGGCTGATGCCCTTTCTAGGAGTTTTGTACCTGACTCCCCGGAAGTTTCTGAACCGACTGGTGTTCTCAAAGAGGGGGTGATTTTGTCTGCCATCTCTCCTGATCTGCGACGGGTGTTGCAGGAGTTTCAGGCCAATAGACCTGACCGTTGTCCACCGGAGAGACTGACTGTCCCAGACAGATGGACCAGTAGAGTTATTTCCGAGGTTCATTCTTCGGTGTTGGCAGGTCATCCTGGGATTTTTGGTACCAGGGACTTGGTGGCGAGATCCTTTTGGTGGCCTTCCTTGTCGCGGGATGTGCGTTCCTTTGTGCAGTCCTGTGGGATTTGTGCTCGGGCCAAGCCTTCGTGTTCTCGTGCCAGTGGATTGCTTTTGCCTTTGCCTGTCCCGAAGAGGCCTTGGACGCATATTTCCATGGATTTTATTTCGGATCTTCCTGTCTCTCAGAAGATGTCTGTCATCTGGGTGGTTTGTGATCGTTTTTCCAAAATGGTCCATTTGGTACCCTTGTCTAAGTTGCCTTCCTCCTCCTATTTGGTGCCACTGTTTTTTCAGAATGTGGTTCGTTTACATGGTATTCCGGAGAACATTGTGTCCGACAGAGGATCCCAGTTTGTGTCCAGATTTTGGCGATCCTTTTGTGCTAAGATGGGCATTGAATTGTCTTTTTCGTCAGCCTTCCATCCTCAGACGAATGGTCAAACCGAACGAACTAATCAGACCTTGGAAACTTATTTGAGATGTTTTGTTTCTGCTGACCAGGATGATTGGGTGACCTTTTTGCCATTGGCTGAGTTCGCCCTCAATAATCGGGCTAGTTCTGCTACTTTGGTTTCACCTTTCTTTTGCAATTCTGGTTTTCATCTTCATTTCTCCTCGGGTCAGGTTGAGTCTTCTGACTGTCCTGGGGTGGATTCTGTGGTGGATAGGTTGCAGCAGATTTGGAACCATGTGGTGGACAATTTGACTTTGTCCCAAGAGAAGGCTCAGCGCTTTGCTAACCGCCGTCGCTGTGTGGGTCCCCGACTTCGTGTGGGGGATTTGGTATGGTTGTCTTCTCGTTATGTCCCGATGAAGGTTTCCTCTCCGAAGTTCAAGCCTCGTTTCATCGGTCCTTATGAGATTTTGGAAATCCTCAACCCTGTGTCTTTTCGTTTGGACCTCCCAACATCGTTTGCCATTCATAATGTGTTCCATAGGTCATTGTTGCGGAGATATGTGGTGCCTGTGGTCCCTTCTGTTGATCCTCCTGCTCCGGTCTTGGTCGAGGGGGAGTTGAAATATGTGGTGGAGAAGATCTTGGATTCTCGTATTTCGAGACGGAGGCTTCAGTACTTAGTGAAATGGAAGGGTTATGGTCAGGAGGATAATTCCTGGGTTGTCGCCTCCGATGTCCATGCGGCCGATTTGGTTCGTGCCTTTCATTTGGCTCGTCCTGATCGGCCTGGGAGCTCTAGTGAGGGTTCGGTGACCCCTCCCCAAGGGGGGGGGGTACTGTTGTGAATTCCGTTCTCGGGCTCCCTCCTGTGGTCATGAGTGGTACTGTGTGAGTTTGTTCTTGGGCTCCCTCTGGTGGCCTTTAGCGATATGGCTGGTCTTGGCTGGGCTCAGCTGTTTCATCTCCTGCTAGGCTGGGCCTATTTAACTCACCTGGACCTTTACTTGTCGCCTGCTGTCGGTGTATTCAGTCCTGATCCTGTGCTCTCCTGAATATTCCTTGTGACCAGTCTCCTGCTATGAGAAGCTAAGTTTGCTTGTTCAGTTTCTCATTATTTCCTTGAAAACGTTTCTCATTATATTATGAGTTCAGCCCAGCTTGCTTTTATGTGATTTTTTGCTTGCTGGTTAGTTCTGGGGTGCAGAGTGCGCCCCTCACATCGTGAGTCGGTGTGGGGGTTCTTGTATTCTCTGCGTGGTTTACTTTTGATAGTTTTTGTACTGACCGCACAGACACCTATCTATTTTCTGCCTATCTAGTATTAGCGGGCCTCATTTGCTAAATCTGTTTCATCTCTACGTTTGTGTTTTCCCCTTGACTCACCGTTATTATTTGTGGGGGGCTATCTAAAACTTTGGGGTACATTTCTCTGAGGCAAGTGAGGTCTTTGCTTTCTCTCTAGGGGTAGTCAGTTTCTCAGGCTGTGACGAGACGTCTAGGTTTTCAGGTAACGTTCCACAGCTGCCTTTAGTGTGTTTGGATAGGATCAGGATTGCGGTCAGTATAGCTTCCACATCCCCAGAACATGTCCTATATACTCAGGGTATATTTGTTAGGTCAGTTTGAGATCCTACCACCAGGATCATAACACCCATCCCTAACCCACCTCTTCAACCTATCTCTAACTTCTGGCACCTTCCCCTCTGCTTTCAAACATGCCACAATCACGCCTATCCTTAAAAAGCCAACCCTCGATCCAACTGCTATGTCCAGCTATCACCCAATTTGCTTCCCATTTGCTTCCAAACTCCTGGAGCAGCACGTCCACGCTGAACTTTCCTCCAACCTCTCATCTAACTTGCTCTTCAACAATCTACAATCTGGTTTCCGCCCCATCGCTCAACTGAGACAGCTCTGACCAAAATCACTAACGACCTACTTACAGCCAAAGCCAACGGACAATACTCTGTACTCCTCCTTCTAGACCTGTCCTCTGCTTTCGACACAGTTGACCACTGCCTCCTACTACAGATCCTCTCCTCCTTTGGCATCAAAGACCTCACCCTATCCTGGATCTCCTCATACCTTTCCAACCACACATTCAGCGTCTCCCACTCCCACACTACCTCCTCATCCCACCCTCTCTCTGTTGGAGTCCCCCAAGGCTCTGTTCTAGGACCCTTACTCTTCTCAATCTATACACTTGGCCTGGGACAATTCATAAAGTCTCATGGATTCCAGTACCACTTTTATGCTGATGACACTCAGATCTACCTTTCTGGCCCAGACGTCACCTCTCTGCTATCCAGAGTGTCTATCAGCCATATCCTCCTTCTTCTCCTCTCGCTTCCTCAAACTCAATGTAGACAAATCTGAACTCATCATCTTTCCTCCATCTCATAGATCTTTCTTACCTGACCTATCTATTGCAATTATCGACATCACGCTTTCTCCCGTACTGGAAGTCCGCTGCCTCGGAGTAACCTTTGACTCTGCCCTGTCCTTCAAACTGCACATCCAAGCTCTTTCCGCCTCCTGTCGCCTGCAGCTCAAAAATATCTCCAGAATCCGTCCTTTCTTCAACCCTCAATCTTCTAAAATGCTTGTGCATGCCCTCAACATCATCTCCCGCCTCGACTACTGCAACATCCTTTTCTGTGGCCTCCCTGCTAACATCCTTGCACCTCTTCAGTCCATCCTTAACTCTGCTGCCCGACTAATTCATCTCTCTCCTCGCTACTCCTCTGCTTCCCCCCTCTGCAAATCTCTTCACTGACTCCCATTTCCTCAGCGTATCCAATTCAAATTACTAATACTGACCTACAAAGCCACCCATAACCTGTCTCCTTCATATATCTCTGAACTAATCTCCCAATATCTTCCCTCAAGTAATCTCCGGTCCTCCCAAGACCTCCTTCTCTCCTCCACACTTATTTGCTCCTCACCCAACCGCCTCCAAGACTTCTCCCGAATATCCCCCATCCTCTGGAATTCTTTGCCCCAACACGTCCGACTATCAACCACATTCAGACGGAACCTGAAAACCCACCTCTTCAGGAAATCCTACAGCCTGCACTGACCCCGGTGCCTCCTCATCACTACCGAAGCTACCGCCTCACCAACACCGGAGCTCCCGCAACCCTCAACCTATTGTCTCCTTCCTCATCATCCTGTAGAATGTAAGCCCGCAAGGGCAGGGTCCTCGCCCCTATGTATCAGTCTGTCATTGTTAGTTTGCTTACTGTAAGTGATATCTGTAATTTGTATGTAACCCCTTCTCATGTACAGCACCATGGAATCAATGGTGCTATATAAATAAGTAATAATAATAATGACAAGTTTTTCACACCTGGATTTGGAGATCCTCTGCCATTCTTTCTTGCAGATCCTCTCCAGTTCTGTCAGGTTGGATGGTGAATGTTGGTGGACAGCCATTTTCAGGTCTCTCCAGAGATGCTCAATTGGGCTTAGGTCAGGGCTCTGGCTGGGCCAGTCAAGAATAGTCACAGAGTTGTTCTGAAGCCACTCCTTTGTCCTGTGTGCTTAGGGTAATTGTCTTGTTGGAAGGTGAACCTTTGGCCAAGTCTGAGGTCCAGAGCACTCTGGAAGAGGTTTTCACCCAGGATATCTCTGTACTTGGCCGCAGTCATGTTTCCTCCAATAGCAACCTGTCGTCCTGTCCCTGCAGCTGAAAAACACCAGCATAGCATGATGCTGCAACCACCAAGTTTCACTGTTGGGATTGTATTGGGCAGGTGATGAGCAGTGCCTGGTTTTCTCCAAACATACCGCTTAGAATTATCTCCAAAAAGGTGTATCTTTGTCTCATCAGACCGGATAATCTTATTTCTCATAGTCTGGGAGTCCTTCATGTGTTTTTTAGCAAACTCTATGGGGGCTTTCATATGTCTTTCACTGAGGAGAGGCTTCCATTGGGCCACTCTGCCATAAAGGCCCGACTGGTAGAGGGCTGCATTGATAGTTGACTTTGTGGAACTTTCTCCCATCTCCCTACTGCATCTCTGGAGCTCAGCCACAGTGATCTTGGGGTTCTTCTTTACCTCTCTCACCAAGGCTCTTCTCCCACGATTGCTCAGTTTGGCTGGATGGCCAGGGTCCATTTAAGGATTATGGAGGCCACTGTGCTCTTAGGAACCTTGAGTACTGCAGAAATTATTTTGTAACCTTGGGCAGATCTGTGTCTTGCCATAATTCTGTCTCTGAGCTCCTTCGCCAGTTCCTTTGACCTCATGATTCTCATTTGGTCTGACATGCACTGTGAGCTGTGAGGTCTTATATAGACAGGTGTGTGCCTTCCAAATCAAATCCTATCAGTTTAACTAAGCACAGCTGGACTTCAATGAAGGAGTAGAACCATCTCAAGGAGGATCACAAGGAAATGGACAGCATGTGACTTAAATATGAGTGTCTGAGCAAAGGGTCTGAATACGTATGACCATGTGATATTTCAGTTTTTCTTTTTTAATAAATATGCAAAAATGTCTACATTTCTGTTTTTTTCAGTCAAGGTGGGGTGTAGAGTATACATTAATGAGAAAAAAAATGAACTTTTTTCAATTTACCAAATGGCTGCAATGAAACAAAGAGTGAAAAATGTAAAAGGGGTGTGAATACTTTCCGTACCCACTGTAAATATCATCCCATGACAAGAACCGTTATAATGAGTTAATGTTTTTTACATAGCATTATACAGCCATGATATGGTCTTGATACTAAGCAAAATTATCATCCCATTTGTCACACTAATGCACAATAGTAAGGCCGGGGTCACACTAGTCTGTTATACGGACGAGTGCTATGTGATAAAAAATTGCATAGCACTCTGATCAGTATTTCTCTATGGGGCAGCTCACATCTTCGGTTTTTTTCTCGTCCGTATTACACTTGAAAGTGAAATCGCAGCATGCTACGATTGTCTGCGTATCTCAGCTGAGAAACGCCAATGTAAGTCTATGGGTGCGAGAAAAAAACGCACAGCACACGGACCATGCGTGTGACTTTCGAGAAATTCTCAGGCACTGGGCAGGTGACAGGAATGGCTCAGCCATTATTTGCTCATTTTGCAAGTGTGTGAGAAAATCTTAACACATGGATGAGAAAAAAAAGCATCCTGCCATTGCACACGGATGAGATACGGATCACTATATGGAGAACATTTGTGCGATTCTCAGCAGACAAAATCGGACAGATTTTTTATACACTGTGTGTGACTCCGGCCTAATAGTAATTACAGTGACTCCTGAGTTACTAAATAGGGAACACAGCTATAATCAATCACAAGCCCCTATACACTAAGAAAATCTGCAAGAAGTTTGTATGTTCTCCACGTGTTTGTGTGGGTTTCCTCCGGGTTCTCCTTTTTCCTCCCACACTCCAAAGACATACTGATGGGGAATTTAGATTGTGAGCACTGATGGGAACAGCAATGATAATGTGTGCTAACTGTAAAGCACTGCGGAATATGTTAGCGCTATATAAAAATAAAGATTATTATTATTATTATTATTATTATTATTATTAACTCTTGTCAAATATTCACATAATTTATCCACAGAACTTTATATTGTGTTTCGAGTACATTCCGGCTGTGCATTTTTTTTAGTTTCCTTGTAGCTAAATAACTGTTAAAAAGGGGTGACAGTTGCATAGTAGTTACATGTTCTCTCAATGTTTGCACTGGGTGTTCTCTTCCACAATGATTGGTTATTAGAAGAAATAAAATATTTAGATTGAAGCGCATTTTAGAATTAATACTAATAAACTACTCAGACACTGCTCTGATAGCACCATCTGGTGGTTGACGAGCAGCACTGCTCACATTGAGCCATCAATTAAAGTGGCGCAATCAGTACTATACACATTAGAGCCGAAGGAATAAGTAAACCAGCTGGAGGGTATGTCAGTGGCCGTGATGAAGTTTTATACATGGCCACAGGGTAAGGAATAAGGGCTCTTTTCCATTTGCGATAAACACGTCCGTATCTCGCATGTGAAAACCAAGCTCTGCCGCCGGCACTCCAGAGTGGAGCGTGCGGCCGCATAGCAACACATGGAGCTGCACGCTCCGCTCCAAAGTGCCGGCGCCAGAGCTTGGTTTTCACATGCGAGATACGGACGTGTTTCTCGCAAATGGAAAAGAGCCCTATGGCACTGAGTGGCAAATTGTGCAATGATGGCCCATAATGTGTTAACCTACCAGTTACAACCTTTATCACACCCATTTTATTTTTATTTTTTATTATCACCTTCTGAGAGCCATAGCTTTTCTATTTTGCCAGCAAAGTAGCTGTATAAGGGCTTGCTTGTTTTTTTTAATTCTGAGTTTCATTTGTCAATGCAAACATTTTGGATGTATGTAAGTAATAACTAACTTTTATTAACTGTTTATGGGGAGGAATATAAAAAAAACAGCAATAGCATTTGTATATGCTAGTCACGTGCTGGATAAATAAAGTATTAACTTTTTTTCACTGGGTCAGCATTATCAAAGGGAATCTGTTACCAGGTTTTTGCTATGTAATCTGAGAGCAGCCTGATGTAGAGGCAGAGACACTGATTCCAACGATGTGTTACTAGAATGATTGTTGCAGTTTCAATAACAACAGTGTTTTATTAGCAGAGGATTATCACTAGAGGACAAGGTGTCTCGTGTCATGTAGTTCTCCTGCTCTGTGTAACTAACAGGCAATCCCTGCATGTGTTGTGGTTCTCTAACAGCCACGATCATACAAGCGCGGGGACTCGAATATATTAATCGAGCACGCCCAAATTACCTGGATGATATCAGAGCACATTCACTTATCAATAATTACCAGCTTTCAGCCTATGCACAGTGTCCAAAGAAAGCTGAAAAATCAGTGTCGGGGGCGGGGTATACAGGGCTCAGTATTCAGAGAACTGATAGCTGTGCAGCAGAGCCAAAAGTGATTTTATTACAATTAAAGCAGGCAGCCTAGTAAATTACATCACTGCAATCATGATCTCTGTCAATACATTATTTATTATGCATTACTAATATAACGACTAGTGATGAGCGAACGTGCTCGCCACTACTCGTTACTCGCCCGAGAATCGCTATGCTCGGCGTACTCGGCGAGCAGCGAGCATTTCCGGGATTATTCGGCGGTAACTGCAGTCTCCACCCAGCAGTTTAGGCAGACTTTAGAGACCCAATCACGATGCAGGGATTGTCTGCCAGGCCATGAAACACCGCAGCCATCTTTGTTGTGGTCGTGCAATGATTGGCTGGGCCGCACAGCATCATCCCGAGTATAAGAGACCTGGCACCGCCCTGCTCGCTGCATTCTGCTCCTGTTTCAGCGAGAGTAGGGAGAGCTGCTGCCGAGATAGGGTCAGAATCGTGGTTTTTAGAGGTAGTGTAGGTCTGCAACTGTTACATCCACAACTCCTGAGAAACCAACAGTCCTTTTTAGGGCTAATTCATGGGTCCTGATATTGCAGCGCTAGGTAGGCAGGGCACGGCATATCCACATCAGTACAAGGCCTGCAGGCACTATATGTGCGTCCATTGCTCCCACTGCATCCTTCCCAAAGCTCCATAACTGCCTGCTGCTGCTGCTGCAGCTTATTTACTATATACCTTTTTTTTTTTTTTTTCCAAAAATTCACCCCCCCCAAAAAAAAATAAATATATATATATATATATACAGTCTGTTCTGTCAGACTAAGACCTGTTGAAAAAGTATAGTTTGTCAGGCATATGTAGCATAGTTCTGTGTGCTACCCTTGTGCCCCCTTTTTTTTTTTTTGTGTTTAAATTCACCGAAAAAGGCCTCATATATCTGCGTGTTACAAGTTTGGTCATTGGAGGCCGGTGTATTTTTTTTCTGGCTGTCTGATACTCAAATTCTATGCAGCACTATTTTGCCTAAAAAAAAATTGAAAGGCCACAGATTTGCCAGTGTGGTATTTCTGTTACAGCCGTCATATATCTCTGCTCCAAGTTTTGGCATTGGAGGCCGGTGTACTTATTTTTTGGCTGTGAGATACTCAAATCCTATACAGCGCTATTTCGCATAAATTAACTTTAAAAAAAAAATTAAAAAATTGAATACAGTCTGTTAGGTCAGGCTGAGGCCTGCCTGGTGTTTGGGTTTAAAAAATCGTAGATTTGCAGGCATACTGATCACATATTATTTCGCTACTAATAAAGACATTTGTGTTGAGCATTTGAAATAGTGCAGTAGTCCATTTAAAATGGGCAAGGCAAGGGACGAGGAAGTGGACGTGATGCTGATGGTGCATCCAGAGGATGAGGCCGTGGGCAAGGTGAAAGTGGGCAACAACAAAGACCCACATCTTCTCGCTCGACCTTCCTGTCCCGGTTTCTAGGGGACTGCAGCACACCACTATTGAAGCCAGAGCAGTGTGAAATGGTTATTGGTTGGATAGCGGATAATGCTTCCAGTCATTTAGCCACCACCACCACCTTGTCTTCCACACTGTCAAGTCTGAGTAGCCGTGAGTGTGGCGAGGATATTCCTCACCCTGATCCTCCTTCCTCCCACCATGCCGAGTGCCCTGAGACAACTGATACCACACTTGGACACTCTGAAGAGCTGTTAAGTTTTCCATTTCAAGATTCAGAAATCTCTGCCGGTCAACTTGAAGTGGGGAAAGATGAGATCGCATGTAGAGCTGCCCAAAGCTTTGACCAGCCCTGGTCACACGACGGCGATGGTGGGAAAGTGTCACAAGAGGTGGACGATGATGAGACACAATTGCCAGAAAGTCAGGAGGAGGAGCAGGGTGCGGATGTGGAAGATGAGGTGGTGGATGACATAGTGACTGACCCAACCTGGCAGGAAGACATGCATAGCGAGGACAGCAGCACAAATGGGGAAGGAAGTGCAGCGCCCCAGAGTCCTGGTCGTTGCAGTACTGTTGCTCCGCCGCTAAGGGGGGCTATGGTACGTCTGATGGCACTGAAGGAGTTCATCTGACCAGGTCTCACAGACACCAATACATTTCACAGTCTGGCCTCCAGGGGGAGCTAAGGGTTCTATTTATTAGGCCACTCCTCACAATCTGGTAAAACTGGGGGTTAGGCAGGAAGTTAGAGAGAAAGCTGACTGGGTTGGAACCAGGCAACACCTTGTGGCAGAGGGTGTTGTAGGGGAAGATTCAGAGGGGTCCCTGTCAGGGGTGGGATCCTGACAGAGGCCTAGCGACCAGAGAGAACGTTACGGGACCGCGCCTGCACGATATAGCGGCGGTACCCAAAGAAAGGATAAGAAGCGAGGTATATTGTGCTGAGTGAGAAACGAGATCAACGCAACAAGGAGAATACCAGTAGGAGTCGTGCTGTAAGACGAGGCAACATCCTATTGAGGCGCATAACCGGTGGCCGGAACGCCGAGGAAGTATAGAGCTCCAAGCCAAACTTCAAACCTACGGCAGGACAGTCAGTTACAGGCGGGCTGTCTCACCCAGACCCAGGAAGACACAGGGGGGTAACAACAGGAGTGGGGCGACGTTGGAGTCCCGGAAGAGCTCCGAGCCTCCCCGTCATACGGGTGCGTCCTAACCGTAAGATCAGGGGGACGTAGAGGGAGAACATCAGAATCGAGTTGTGAGGGAACGCGAGACACAGACACAACAGTTGTGGGGACTATCCCGTAAGCACAGCAGGGGAGGACCACAACACACAAGCGCAGGAAGGTAGGCACAGATTTCCACCTGCAAAGGGAACTCTGGAGGTGCCATCGGACCGGCCAGACTTGCGCAGCCCGGTTAACCGTATTACGGACTGAGGACTCAGAAGCTTTCAGTAAAGAGGTAAAGAGACTGCAACCTGGTGTCCTCGTTATTGACCGCGACCGACACTACACCGTACCATAACGTCAGCACCATACCACCACCTATCATTGTGCGCCCCTCAGCAGGGTCACGGACCGGGTCTAGCCACCGTGACAACCCCAGAGCAGAGACTCAGAGGCCCGGTACCGGGTACCCCTCGGCCCTGCGGCAGTGGGGGCGCTACAGAAGCATATCCCCCAAACAGGCAGGAAGAAGCAGTGTGGTGGCCACAGACAGAAGGCGTGCATCCGTTCCCTGTAACACCAACATGAGTGAAGTTGCCATTCAACCTGTGAGATCTTCCCGAGTCTAACTTTTTAAAGACTCTGCTGATAACCCCAAACAGGCCATTTGCAGCACCTGCCATGCCCGCATCAGCAGGGGTAGCAAAACAACCAGCCTGACCACCACCAGCATGATCAGGCACATGCAAGCAAAGCACCCGACTTTGTGGGCCCAACCCCAGGCTCCATGACCACTGCCTGCTGGTCACACCACTGCTTCTTCCACTGTTTTGCATAGAAGCCAATCCCCAGTACACCGTTTATGTGAAGATGCCTCTAGCCCTGCTCCTGTTGTGGCCCATAGTCAAGCAGCACCATCAGCAAGCGCGTCCACATCCTTGTCCCAGCACAGCGTTCTGTTGTCTATAACCCAGTCTTTGGAATGCAAGCGGAAATACCCAGCCAATGCCCCACAGGCCACAGTCCTCAATTCTAATATTTCTCTTCTGCTTGCGCTAGAAATGCTGCCTTTTAGGCTTGTTGAGACGGAAGCTTTCCACAACCTGATGGCGGCGGCCGTCCCAAGGTACTCGGTCCCCAGTCGCCACTATTTCTCCCGGTGTGCCGTACTGGCATTACACCAGCATGTGTCCCACAACATTACCTGTGCCCTCCACAAAGCTGTTACCGGGAAAGTCCACCTAATCACGGACACGTGGACAAGTGCTTGTGGGCAGGGATGGTATATCTCAATGACGGCACACTGGGTTAACATAGTGGAAGCCGGGACCCTGCCGGACCTTAGGATGGAACACATCCTCCCCACACCAAGGATTGCTGGCCCTACGTCAATCAGGGTTGCCCCCACAGTCTACAGCTCCTGCACCTTCTCCTCCTCTTCATCCTCCATGTCTGAAATCAACACATCAGTCAGAAGCTGTAAGCACTGCAGCACTGCCTCAGCCAAGCGGCAACAGGCTGTACTGAAGCTAATCTGCATAGGTGACAAACCGCACAATGCAGAAGAGTTGTGGACAGCGCTGAAAGAGCAGTCAGATGTTTGGATGACACCGCTGAACCTACAGCCAGGCATGGTCATGTGTGACAATGGCCGTAACCTGGTGGCGGCTCTAAGGCAAGGTGAGCTCACACACGTACCTTGCTTGGCCCATGTGCTTAACCTCGTGGTTCAACGTTTTCTGAAAAGCTACCCGGAGCTGCTGGATCTGCTAGTGAAAG